>NC_092424.1:45455411-45776227 GCF_036169615.1 Heliangelus exortis
GAGAGATGTAAGTTGGAAAGGGACCTGGGGGTATTGGCTGACAGTCGACTTCATATGAGTCAGCAGTGTGTGCAGGTGGCCAAGAAGGCCAATGGCATCCTGGCTTGTGTTAGGAACTCAGTGGCCATCAAGAATAGGAAGGTGATCATCCCTCTGTACTCAGCTCTGGTGAGGCTGCATCTTGAGTCCTGTGTTCAGTTCTGGGCACCTCACTAAAGAAGGGACAGAGAAGTGCTGGAACATGTCCAGAGAAGGGCACTGAGGCTCGTGAAGGGCCTGGAGCACACACAAGTGCTGTGAGGAGCGGCTGAGGGAGCTGGGGGTGTTCAGTCTGGAGAAGAGGAGGCTGAGAGGAGACCCTAGAGCTCTCTTCAACCACCTCAAGGGAGGTTGGAGAGAGGAGGGAAATGGCCTCATCTCCTTAGGGAACTGTGACAGGACCAGAGGGAATGGGTGTAAGCTGTGCCAGGGGAGGTTTAGGCTGGATGTTAGGAAACATTTTTTTCCCTCAGAGGGTTGTCAGGCATTGGAATGGCCTGCCCAGGGCAGTGGTGGAGTCACCATACCTGGAGGTATTTAAAAGGTGTTTGGACCTGGTCCTTAAGGGTATGGTTTAGTAGTTAGTTTATGGTGTTGGTCAAAGGTTGGACTGGATGATCTTGGGGGTCTCTTCCAACCTAATATATTCTTTGAACTGTAGCAGAAACATAGAACATCAATTTAAGGCATGTCCCAAGCTTTCAGATAGCTAAACCTCTGTAAACTGAATCTCATATTAAAGGACACAGATATACAAATACTGTATGAGCTGTTATCCTGCATAAACTTTCTCCCTCACTCAAGATGTATCAGGTCTGGCCAAGATGGAGTTAACTTTCCCCATAGCAGCCCTCTCAGTGCTGTCACTGGCTCTGTCAGACATGGGGGAAGCTTCTGGCATCTTCTCACAGAATTCATCCCTGTAGCACCTTCCCCACCAAAACCTTGCCACAGAAACTCAGTAGCACTTTAAGCAGGTTTCAAATCAGGTTTGAAAATGTTTCAAAAGATGAGACTAACTACGAATAGAACAGGATAGAATGAACCGATTTCTTCCATTTTATTTTTCCAGGGTTTTTTTATTACAGATGCCTGTGGAAGCAGGGAAAATGTGTGTACATTGACTTAAACCCAAACTCTGCTTCTTAACATTAACTTTCAGGTGAATGCATACAATGAGCCCATCCTTAGGCAGATTTGAGATTGCCTTAGACTGGTACCACTTTATTTTAAATACTGGATTTTTAGATTACCATGCAATAGAAGGTGGAAACCAATTTGGATCCCAGTAGCCTTCATTTTTCTTTCCCTAATCTCTGTCTTTGCTTTTTTCCAGGGTGATGAAATGAAGAAAACAGGTATTCAACCTATTCCTATGATGGACAGAGACAAAAAAGATGAAGTCCCTCAGGGTCAGGTATGAACTGTCTCATCTCTGAAAAAACATAAATTGTTTATAGTGTTAATAAAATATATATGGGAAAATATTTTGCATATGTGAATATTTCATTGGACATTAGGGTATGCAGGCTGCTGAATTCCATGTTCTTCATGAAAACAGGATTTATTTTTTTTTTAACAGCAGTGAAAAAATTTTTTTCAAAGACATCACTTAAATGACAGTGTGCTCTTTGCTGTTGTCGCCTGTTCAGTTCTTTGCACTTGTAACCCTAGCTAAAACTACAATCACCTATGGTTTTCAGAAGTCTCAATAGCACTCTTTCAACTTAGTAAGTGGTTGTTTCAGCCCATGGCTAAAAGATTTCACTGTTTTATCCCGAATACAAAATTAACTTCTTCCTCTGGTTCTGGTTAAAATATCCAGGATCAGATTTTGAAATATTTGTAGTTTTAGAACAATCAGTCTTAAGTATTTTTTTAATAAATATTTTAAAAAATCAAATGTGAAGAGTTTCTTGAGGGTAAGCAATAAAGGGTATATTTCTAAGATCTTCAGTTGACTGGTACTGATTGTTCTGTACACAAAAATGTGCAGAAATACCTGCTTTTTTATGCTTTCCCCAGGGAAAATTGGTATTTTCTTAACATAAGTTTGAGGGGGGTCTTTCAATTTACTTTTTTAGGTAAATACAAAAGGTAGTTTCTCCTTTGATTATCTGGGCAGAGAAGAGATTTCAATTGTCCATTATCCATTCATACGTATATATTTGTGATGTGTTTTTTTTATTTCAGTGGCTCTAATCCTTTGTTAGTAATTAGCACTTGCAAAGCATTTAGTGAACTCTGAAACTGACAACAATATTTAAAATAAATTTGAAATGAAAAATTATTGCGAAGTCACTGTAGATTAATGACTTATTAATTAAGACTATGGAAATTGTTATTAGTTTTAAATTAATAAGATTTAAATATGATTTGCATATTTAGCATAAAATATTATATATATTATTACTAAATTTCTGTGTATAGTATAAGCCTAAAAACAGAAGAAACAGTTTATTTTTCCACACCTTATATTAGTTATCTTTGAGCATCTTGAAAAATAAACAGTATTATAGTCTGTATTCATCTTGACTTTTGTGGAAGAATTATTAATGGAGTGAAAGCACAAATGTAAGAAATTAGCTGTTTTTTCCCAATTTTTTATTAATATGTAATTTCAAAAAACCCCTATTTCTGCCTCAAGTACTCATCTTTGATGAGCCTAGCTTGTACTTTACTCTTCCTCTCACTGGGTTGCTGGATCTTGTGCTTTATACCTCTTGCAGTGCAACTCCTGTAAGATCTCTGAGTTCAACATCTTCCTGCTGTGGAGTCTGCACTGCAGATTTGCTCCTGACTCAGCAAGGGTCTTATTACCCTCTTTTTTGCTCCTCCTTTTGGAACCCCTAAAGAAAATAGAAATGCCAAAACTAAGCTGTGACCTAAAAAGCCCTTTTGAAGAGAGCAAGTCAAGCCAGCCTGATAATGAAGGGAGGGACAAGGAACAGTTCACATGCTTCAGCCATTCAAAACTTATCCCAGAAATACAGTTTTCAGGTTGAAAATGAAAGGTCTATCATTATTATCATCATCAAAAATACAGCTCTTAAAGCTAGCAGTATGCTTAGGATACAGAGTTGGAAGGGATGGGAGCAATTTATTCAGAAACAAAAGATATTCTCTAGTTCCTCCTGCTCATGCGTCTTAGGACATATGTACACTGCCTTTCCTGAAGTGACTTCAGGAGGTTTTCTTATATGTGAGTGAACTCTCAACTTCCCTTCCAGCCACAGCATCATGAAAATCAGTCTGGAATAGTTTATTAAGATAACTACACCTTTTACAAAAGGAATTTTGTGTACTTTACCTGGACAGAAGTGGAAACTCTTGCAAATTAATGTTTTAGGTTAATTTGGCTTTATTGAGAACTTGAATCCATTGAGCCTTTTAGCCTTTAGTATTCTTTCCTTGATTGATGTGCATTTCAACTTAAAAGCTTTCAGGCTTTTAAGAAGACACATTTTATTTTAAATACTGGGGTTCCAAAGAGAAGCTTGTTCAGAATATATCAGAGTTGAACTTAGTTCGCTTGAAATCTTTTATATTTTGCAATGGCAACATAGTTCTCGTTGAGCCAGAAAGTGTCACTGTACCTAAGGTCGCATTTTAATTTTTGGTAGCTATGGATACTCTGCTATTTTTCAGTGAAATAAAATACAAAACAAGCAAGCAAGCAAGAAAGACACAGAAAGAAAACAATGCATTATGCAAACCAGCAAACATTTGTGGTTGAACAGACATCACAGCTGTGTGCAGTTTTGCCTTCTCACCAGCTGCAGTTTCTATCAGTTACATCATGATTACTTCAGCTCAGACTGTTGGGTTCTCAGGTCAGAATAAAATTTCTGCCCCAAAAAAGGGATTGTAGTGCACTACTGTAACTATCATGAGAGTCTGGGATAAATGAGTGATGTTATAATGGGTCTGAATTTAGCCTGTAATCCTTGCTAATATATAAGTAGCATTTTCTAAAAATTCCCTCATGTCATGACAATTCAGCTGTGACACAGTAGTTGTCATAGGCCCCCGAGTCTGTATGATTCAAATATCACTGACAAGCTACTCATTTGGTGTTCTCTGAATAGATTTACATGATAATGGTAAAAAATCCGTCACTGAACTGAAAGAAAGAAATCACAAACCAATTATAGATCACAGTGCACGTCTTTTAGAAGCTTTCCAAAGGTGCAAAGCCGTTCACATCTCAAATAAATGGAGCTATGGAATACATATGCTGGAGGACATCAAGCAATTCAGAATCTGACCAATTTTTGGCAATGCTGCTTAACCTTGGGTTTTAAAATAAATAAAATTTAATCACAAGAATAATATTTGTAGATATGGCTCTGCCATTTGCATATGCTTCCTGCCACCAAAAAGCCAGGCAGACGCTAAGCAAACCAGATGAATAATAAAAGATCCTGTAGAAAATCCAATCTGAAGCAGCCATATTAATCATAAGAGACATGTAAGCAACTTGTAATTAGCAGAGACTTCAGTGTTAGTGCTTCATTTTAAAGTACTCAGATAATGATACAGAAGAGATGCAGAAGTAAGAACTACTAACATAAGTAGGAATTAAGTAGTCAACAGCTTTTACCTAGTTGGCTGTTAACTTTCAGTATTGCAATTTGGCAACATTTAACTAAATTTTTTCATTGCTGTTTTTCATAGATTGGGTTCTACAATGCTGTAGCCATCCCATGTTATACTACTCTTGCACAGATCTTTCCACCAACTGGGCCACTACTCCGAGCATGCAGGTGAGTAAATGCATAATTTTTCCCATAGCATGTAGCTTGGTTAAATAAAAGCCAAACATGCTTTGCAAGTTTGTCTGGAAATACAGACTTAATTTTAGCATTTGCATACAGGGGATATGCATCTTCCTTTAATCCATGCACAAACCCAGAGGCAGTAACTATTGGCTGGGACTATTATATGCAGATCTGCAGACACAGATGATTAAAATGTGTCTGACACCAAAAGCATTTAGAGATAAACAGGTTCACTGCTTATGCATCCCAAACTAGACTGGTTCAGTATGATTTCCTTCTGTCCTTTTTACTTCTAAAATTGTTCTCATAACTAGGGTTGCCTAGAATTCTGTTTCATGGAAAAATATGTGGTTTCGGCAGGTAGTTTTAATTAATTCCAGAATATTTTTATTACAAGCAGAAAAAAAAATAATCCTCAAAATATCTGAGTAAATGGGAACATAAGGTTAGTACCACTGAGTTGTGGCAAATATAGCATTTTCCTATCGGTCAGTTGGGATGTAGACTGGGACCTTCAGGAGTCAAGGGTATTTAACCAATTGGCTCCTTGTACCCTGGAATGATGGTGGATCTCTCTGTAGGTAGTTCTGTTCCAAAATTATATCCTGGACCTTAGCAATCTTTCCTGACAAAATTTCAGTTGAAACAACAGTAAGTTTAACATGAAGATGTTCTGGTTTCAGGTAAATCAGAATTCTCTGAGGAAAACCAGTTGATTCATAAAATGACAGCAATCTTTAGGGAGAAGAGGCCTGGTTTTCTATGTTCTTACTGCCATCTCTTTCAGAATGTTTTTTTTCCTCTTGAACTCCTGGAATTGTACCTTTCATTGAACTTTTTCTTGAATCTGTATGGCAAAACTACCTACTTTGTCACTTTCCTGATCTTATGGGCTAAATGATCTATGTGAAGTAGCAGAAAGTAAACAAAACATTATGAACATAATTGTGGTTGCCTCTCAGAATTCTCCAAGATGAAGAGCCCCAGCTCCCTCATCCTTTCCTCATGATTCCCTCATCATCTTTGTGGCTCTAATAATGTTGAAGATCTTAAGCCAAATCTAGATATACTTTTTAAAGCAGTGGTCTGAGGCACAGTTACTGTGATGAAATTGCCAAGGCCTGTCTTTTCCAGCCAGCTAGGCTAGGTGATCCTTATAGCAGTGTCTTGCATCCTTAAAAGCTATACAAGTAACAATGGATTGTAAATAATAGGCAATATTTTGTTATCCTAAATTGAGTAATGTGGAAGTATTCATAATTGCATATTTTAGTGGCTTCATCAGTTACAATATAGCAGTTAACTCTTTTCTAGTTTCAAAATGCTGTAGAGTGTGTTCCTATCATAATGGCATCAAACTCCAAATCCTGTTTTGGAATTCAGAGTTGCAGTACTGGGTAGGAATGCATACTCTCTGAGCCATGTTGATCTCATATACATGTGTTGGTAGTTTGATCATAGATAATTGAATCATAGAATCATGGAATATGCTGAGTTGGAAGGGATCCATCAGGATCATCAAGTCCCACTCCTGTCCTTGAGTAGGGCACCCCCAGGATCACACCAGGTGCCTGAGAGTGTCATCCAAATGTTTGTTGAACTCAGGCAGGCTTGGTGCCTTGACCACTTCTCTGGTGAGCTTGTTACATTGCTCAACTGCCCTCTAGATGAAAAACCTTTTCCTGACAGCTAACCTAAACCTCCCCTGATTCAGCTTTCTACCATTTCCCTGAGTCCTGTCTTGGTCACAGGAGTGAAGAAATTAGTGCCAGTCCCTTCTCTTCCCCTTGTGAGGAAGCCATATACTGCAATGAGGTCACCCCTCAGCCTCTTTTTCTACATACTGAACAATTCAAGTGACCTCAGCTGCTCTTCATAACTCATCCCTTCCAGACCCTTCACCATCCTTGTTACTCTCCTTTGGATCCTCTCCAAAGGCTTGATGTCTTCTCTATACTGTGGTGCCCAACACTGCACACAGTACCCCAGGTGTGGCTGTGCCAGTGCAGAGCAGAGTGGGACAATCACCTCCCTTGTCGGGTTGGTGATGCGGTGCTTGGTGCACCCCAGGACACCACTGGCCCCCTGGCTGCCAGGGCACACTGCTGCCTCATCTTCACTTTGCCCTCAGCCAGGACCCCCAGGTCCCTCTCCAGCCACTCATTCCCCAGTCTGTACTTGCCACCAGGGTTGCCCTGGTGCAGAATTCACCACTTGCCTTTGTTAAACTTCAGGTGGCTGGTGATTACTCGTCCCTCTACCTGTCAAGGTCTCTCTGCAGGGCCTGCCTGCCCTTGGGGAAGTCATCCGCTCCTCCCAGTTTTGTGACATCCACAGACTTACTTAAAATTCTTTCCAAACCTGCATCCAAGGACTGGACGCATTCATTGAATAATGTGTACTCTGACAAAAAAAGGAATTGCTTTCAGTGTGAAATAGGAGAACGTGAAGTAAACTACAGAACTGCTTGTAATCCTTTCCAATTTTTACAAGGTCATGAGTCATCCAGTTGCTTAGGGAGAGGTACTCTGAGATCTAAAAAGTTTTTTAACCTCTTTCTCTTGCTTGACGGCATGCAGCTGAAAGCTAAATAGTCATGTAACTGCAACACAGATTGCCCTTTGCATTAATCATGCTTTCAGTCAGAAATAGCTTTGTATTGTTTACATAGACTAATCATCCCTTACTATAATAGTCACCATTAGAAATTGAGTAATACTTATCCTGAATATTTACAGTTATGTGTTTCTGCTCAAGCTAACAAATAGTGTTAAACTGCTTTACATATGTTTTTTCATTCTTTTGTATTACTTATTTGTCAACATCTTTTACTCCCCAAATCAGTACCTATATGCTTTTCACATGAAAATGCTTTGCAGAGTCTGTATGATTAAGAAAGTAACCTCAACACTGGATGTAAGGAAGTTTGTTACTAGCACAATCAAATGGGATGTCTTAAAAAATGTTTGTATTTACTGTAGAACCATTTGCATAAGCCTGCCAACATCTTTATTAAGAATCAGCGTTGTTATTCTGCTTAGTGGGACCTAAAGCTTAGAGAGGCTAGGCTGAGTGCTTAATACTGCACAGAATCTTTTTCAGGAGCAGGGTTCTGGGAAGACCTATATCTTTTGTTTTCCAGCCACATAGTTATCCAAATGAGGCTTATTTGCAAAAATGGCTTGTAATACTTGGTGGTGCATCTTTCAGTACTCAGCTGAGGAGATGTGAAGTTAAATTATAGAGCACGAGGCAGTCACATACATAATGTGTTCTAGATGAAGGGTTCTTCATGCTCCTGAAGATAAAGCATAAACATCTTTTCAGGAGTGGGTGTGATGTCTGAAGTAATAACAGTCAGATTCCTGGCAGATATTATATGAACTTTTTCTCTTCTAGAAATTATGTTTGTTATTTGGAATTGCTTGGAATTCTGATTATAGTTATAATACTGATACTGGTGAAAACTACACTGGCACTGTCCTGACTGCAGACAGCTCTGTACAGACTCAGCTCCCCACCCTGCTCTTGTACATTCCTTACTTTAGATTGCAATTAAACAGAACTGGGCGTAGATGAGTGGATGTGTTTTAAGATCTTCGTAAGACTAAAGACCTTCCTGAAAATCCACATCCTAGCATAAAGTCTTCTGAGGAGCATTTTGATAGCTTTAAGCTTAGCTCTGAAATTACCCTCTGCTGCCTGAGGGAGTTGAGTAGGAAATTGAGAACACAGATCTATCTTCAACTTCCCAATTACTAAAATGTATGTTATTTTGGGGTTTAGGCTACTCCTCCAGAATATTTCAAATTGATGATTTTGTGTAGGGTGTTTTCTGTTATTTTTCATGGGTAGCTGTTATCTAGTGTGATGAGAGTAATACAGCCTCGTTCTTGTTTGGTGTTGCCTCAGCTGCTGACTGAACTGATTTTGATATGACCCCTTCACCAACAGTGCTCATTCTGGGAACTCAGAGTTTAAACTGTCTTGTCCTTGAGTTGTTTGGAACACAGGCTCCAGGTGCAAATAATAGCAGCAGAAGCAGCCAAGGCTGCTTGTCAGCACCAAAGTTTTTATTTTGAGAGTGCCTGGGCAGTTAGTCCAGACACTTAGGAGCCAGAGCTTCATTGGGAGCACAAAGGCAAATGAATCATATTATCTGCATCTAAAAAAAAATAAATAAAAAAGGTATCAGTCACTCATTTCCTTGAGGTAAGGGGGCAGCTGAGAACAAGGTTTTCTTATTCAGTAATTTATTCTAAATTTTAATATATTACTTTCATTCTGTGTAGATCAAAACTACCAGACACCTGTGTCAGTGTTTGGAATAAGTCTTTTGTGTGTTTCATAGTCCAAGTACTCAGTAGGCGTACCAAGATGGTAAACATAGGATACTATATTTATTTTGAGGGTAAGGTGATTTTTTTTCTTTATTTCAGATCAAATAATTTTAAAGAATTTTCCATGTGGTTTCAGGTCTCTCGGTTCTTGATAAAACTGATATATTTCAGAAAGCATTTTGGCTGCAATTCTCCTCATTACTTTCACCAGTTTCAGGAAAGGAACCTAGAAATTGTGACAGTTTTTTTATCCTTTGTGCATTATTGTATTAGCTGAAATTCAGCTCCATATTAACAATGGCTTCATGACTACCAGTTGGCCTGGAGCATGGACAGAGTAGGTTTCCATCTGCCCGCGGAAAATAGTGTAGGTTTTCCTCTAGAGGGCACCAGCTTCCTTCAGTAGACTCCATCAGATCTTGCCTTCTTCTGTCTGCAAAAAACACATAATTTTCTTTTACTTGTTCACCGTGCTTTCAGCTGTTTTATGAAGTGTTTCAGCAAAGCTGTGACATAAAGATCAGAAGAGTTCTGCCACTTAAATTCTGGTGTAGTATGGTGACACATAGCATGTAAGGCAATTATGATTTCACCATGGTGTTTGTTTACTGAAGATATCTAAGAAATGTTGATTTAGTAAGTAGGTATCTTGATTGTATTAAACTGAAACAGTCGTACTTGCTCTCTTTCACTCTGCCATTGAAGACTGAGTGCTAGATTTGGCCATAGGTTGCAAGTGTGGTCTGCAATTTTGTATCATCACTAGACTTCCAAGTCACTGTACTAGTGTACAGTAAGTAAGATTATGGGTCCGTACTCCCTAAACATTATTAGAATACTACCAGCCTAATTGTGAACCAAATTTTGGACTTGGAGTTTACCTAAGCTGAGAGATGTGGAAAAAAAATACTTCTCTCTCAGCCTATCTAAAACTCAAAGTCCAGACTTCGGGCACTTGTTGAATGTAGTGGATTGATAGTATGATTACTACATTAGTTATTGAAAGTTGATACTATGATGTTGGCTTGCAACATCTTATACACTGTCAGGTAGTGAAAGAGTTGCAGAAGTGTTAATGTGCTTCTGTGGTTTCCAGTGAAGGAAGTTTCCTGGCGTAAGTCCTGATCTGTGCAGTGGCTTTTAAAAGGGCAGAAATATGCTGTGGTAAAATCCATGAAGGCTGCAATGATGAAGGCAGCTTGTCTCCAGACTGTGTTTGAGTTTTTTCAGATGTGACTCTATTGGGTCATAGCTGGGTTTTCTTTGCCACCACGAGGACTAGAAATTCATAATGGAAGAAGCTGCTGGCCTCTTGCTCCAGGGCTTGTTCTGGAGAAGATACGCTGTAGGCATATATTCAGTCAACATGAATATGAGCCACAAAGAATTATTACGAAGTGAAATAACTGAAGGCAAATAATGAAATAATGTAAAGATTATAAAAGTCTGATGGCATACAGGTAGGTGCTTACATACAGCATAAAACTGTATCTCGAAGTATGGTACAGTGGACAGTATAGTTAGGAAAAAATTCCTAATATGCCAATGAACGTTGCTTTATATCTTTGATTTTTTTTTTCCATCTCCAGGGACAATCTCAACCAATGGGAGAAAGTAACAAGAGGTGAAGAAGCCTCTGTGTGGATTCCCTCTCAGTCCCTTGCTTCTGGGGCCTCAGATTCACTTCCTGTGAAGATTGATGACTGAACAGCAGCAACAGATTGCTTTAACCTGAAAAGCATCCATTCTTGTTCTGGAGGTTGTTTTTTGTTTTGCTTTATTTTTATTTGGAAAAAAAAAAAAAAAAAAAAAAAGGAAACAGGAAAAGAAAAGCTACAAAATGCTAGCTAAGAAGCAGATCTGCCTAGCAGGGTAACACTGAGGAGTTACCTCAGCGAAATGACTCTGGCAGCCAATCTCCTGACCTACACCAGTGACACAAAGTGAACAGACGTAAAGTGACAACCCAGATGTTTTGGAATCAGCTATCAGAGGAGAACTTACAACTTGTGAATATAAAAGACTGGCCTTATCTCATGGGCTACATTGCTGAGGCCTTAATTTAAAACTTAGGGGAAGGGGAAAAATCTTAGGGGGGTACTTCTAAATCATATCTTTCTAGTAAGGGTTTCAATGGTACTTTTGTTATACCGTACTGTGGCTGGCTTTAACACCAGTGTCACTTGGGAGTTCTTGGCTATAAATAGAACAATATACCCATTGCTATTGTGAATGTTTATGTGTGATCTACTTGTAATCAGTTTGAACTCCAGCAGAATCCTTGGAGACTACAATTCATGCTTAGGTTACAGTGCATTCTCTTGCTGAAAACTAAAGGAAAACCAACATTCAGGTTAAAGGTTTAAAATACTTCATTAAGCATCATAATGCAAATTGTCTGTCACTCACAAGGCAAACAGTGAAAGAACTCAGTGGTGATGTTTTGTTCTTCAGACTGATTTATAAACCTAGACAACTCTTCCCTTAAAACACTGGAAGTATTGGATATTTATCTCTGATATATGAGAAAGAGTTTCAGGTTGGAATTTATGTATCCATAGTGATAGAAGTATCAGACTAAAATTTAATTGAGACAGCAAAAATTTTCTTACCTAGCTCACAATTCAGTGAAGTCATGTTTTTTAGTTCTACCTGCTGAGTTCTATTTTAAAAGGTATCAGAGACATAACCTGGAGAATACTATCTGCTGGGAATAAAATCCTTGTCAGAAAAGTCAGGTCTGATAAGAGGGATTGTGGTACCATCACAATAAGTCAGAGTGTTATTGTATTGATTAGCTTTTGTGTTGCACAGTGACACTGC
Organism: Heliangelus exortis; assembly: GCF_036169615.1. NCBI lineage: Eukaryota > Metazoa > Chordata > Aves > Apodiformes > Trochilidae > Heliangelus > Heliangelus exortis. Next base: position 45,467,395 of record NC_092424.1, read on the forward strand.
ATGTTTTCTACTGCTTTCTTCCCCCATCCCAAGGTGAGTGAAATTCAGAAACTTCTCCATTTGTCTGTTTGCTTTTTCCCATAGTTCATCAAAATTACCAAGCTTAGAACTGCCTTTCTCAATGGAAGAGTAGCTGACTGAAGAAAAGCACTCTAAAATGCTGTGTTTACAGTTCTGTGCTGACTTAGGCTTCAGCCTTACAAACTGATGCACAGGCTTTAAGACCTTAAATTTCATGCCACTCTTTTAAATTTAGTGCAATTGTACAAAGTATGTTTCAACAATACTTAATTTGCCTTCATCTTTCTCTTTAAAATAATGAGAAAAAAAAATCTGCATATTGATCCATGAAAGGTGAAAACACAGTATTTGCATACCTCTCACATACAGCCTATACTTTTTCACAGATACTTTTTAACTCTTGTAGTGGTTCCATGATAACATGGCCTTTTGTGTGATAGCAACAAATAATAGTAGTGACTTAGAAAACAGGTTCTCTTTTTACATCTTGTGTCTGTTGAGCTGTTTTGCTCCAAAAAGCATGCCATCTTATGGGTTCCATGTAAATGACTTGGACTCTTTGAGTTTTGCCTTCTGTTATGGTCGAGCACATACCAGTATTTGTACATGTGTGCAGTTTGTAATACATAATCCCATAATGTATAAATGCACGTAAGCCTTTGCAGAACATAGGTAACTCAGAGGTTGAGAACTTAATATGAAGTCATCTCATTTGTATGATACAGGTTACAAAGCTGCAACCCCATAATTTTTTTCAGTTTTTGCCAATCCAAGTGCAGAAATTCATAGCTAACCACAGCAAACTCTTTGGGAATAACAAAGAAATGGCAGGACCAATTGCACCGAAGTAGAATGAATACTAGTAGCTCTGCTTAGCAGTTCTAAATCTTGTAGATGCTACGTTTCATCTAAGTACTTGAGGCACAATCCATGATTCCTACTCTTTGCATGAAAATTATCCAAAGTCTGGTGACTACAGAAATACTCTGAAATTCTGATAACCCAAACTACTGTGTATAACATTTTCTATTCATGGGCTAAGTATATCTACTGTTATTCTCCCCCTTTTTAAGTGATCTTTTACTCACTCAAGATAACTTCCCTAGTTCTGTTACTTACCATTCAAAGTATTTGGCAGTATCACATTTTATATTCTGAAGTTTATAAGTACTGCTACAGAACATATTTTCCTAACAAATTTGTCAAATTGGCAATAAGTTGTTCTATTAATGTCTCAAGCTAAGGTATTGTTTCTAACATAAAGCTATCCACACCACATAAAAGATGTGCTTGCTATAAAATACTGTAGATTAGAGTTAAGAATTTAGGCAACAGTGGTTGTTGTTTGGTTTGGTTTCCAGGTGTGTAAAAGAAGAAAACTCATGATAAAGTGCTACTTTCTTTTAGCACCCAGACCAACAATAACCACGATGGACTGTCTTTTCTAAGCAAATTTTAGTGTGTCTTAGAATTTAGAGTGCAGATTTGGATGTGTCAATTTTTTGTAGAAATAAACTTATGCCCACACTTCCAAAGTCAACCCCCCAAAACTTAAAACTTTGAAGCCATGCTTGAATTTCATGGCTCATTACACGCTGAGATTTAATTCTAGAACTAACCAGACGTAGACAAATAGAGCAGTAAGACATCTACGTTTTTTAAGGCATCTAGCTCATGAAGTTAAACTACCAATAGCCATTCTTTGTTGCATTTTTGTACTACTAAAACTGGTTTTGTTCATGAGAGTGTATAAAAACCTGAAGATTTCTCCTTTCCTAAAATGTTGATACTCCCAGAATGGTGTTATTTTTGTTAGTAATTCCAATTACTTTTCCTTTCCTAGCTTGATAAACGTAAAATGATTGTTTGAAGCCATATCTGAGCATTTCTAATGCATTATAAAATGATGCCTGAAAGGTGTGCACTAGATGAGAAAAATAGTTGACATAGCATGATACTTACCTGAGATGTTGCATGTATTATTACAGCACTGACAGAAACTCCACTGTTAAAATTATCTGTGAATTTTGTACAGTCATTCAACATTCTGCTGTAATAGTTCAACTCATGGCAATATTCTTTTCACAACTGGCCATCTGGTAAAACATTTACGTTGGACATGCAGTTTGGAATTCATCTTTTTATGTGGCACAGACTCCTTACATGTGTTTAAATTTAGAACAGTGTGGTCAGTTTACTGTGACTGCATTTAGAGCATTTAGTGTAAAATTGTTGGGATAGCAAATAGCACTATTCATGTTAAGAAGTAGAGATTGTTAGATGCTCAAAACAATTATGACCCTCTTGAAATAATGCATTTGCCTCAAACACTGTGATATAGGAACAGTTCTGTGAAGTGGAACAGTTAATTTGTTCATTATAAACACAGAAAAGGCTTTCTGCACACAATTACAAGGAAGTTCACATTCAAAGTTTAGGTTATATATCCCAATCTAGCAAAGGCACATCATAATTCTCATTTTGCTTTCTGACCAAAAACTGTGCTCGATTGTAATACGGGTGTATACTCTGTCAAAAAACCTAAAATAACGGACTGCTTTCTAGGGTAGATCAAACTGATTTGTTGAGTAGATTCATATATATTCAAAATTCAGGTTGGGCTGTTATGTGAAGAAGAAAGAACTTCAAGGTTAACAACATTCAACTTTACTACATTTAGTGAGCTGAAAATTTGTTTTATATATATATATTTACACACGTATATATATATATATGATACATATAAACTATCTTTGTAAAAAAACAAAAAAATATGCAAGTGCAATAATTTAAAGAGGTCTTAACTTTGCATTTATAAATTATAAATACTGTACATGGTGTGTAATTTTTTTCATGTATTCATTTGCAGTCTTTGTATTTAAAAACAAACCTAAACCTTTACTATTACGTTTGTACAATAGAACAGTAAGCATTTATTATGATATAGTTAAGTTGTAAATAAATTCACAAACCAAACAGCCAGTACATATGCATATATGGGTGTCCTATTGTGAAACCTGTTTTTGCTTTTACTGCTGGCTTTAGCACAGCAAGACTACTTCTGTGGATATGTAATTATACATATAAATATATGTATGATACATAAAATATATTTAGAAATGTTCATAATTTTAATGGATATATCTATACATATACTTTGGTGTGAATATTACTGAATACAGAGTTTTTTAATATTATTTTTCATGTTTATCTTTGCTATTATTGGGAGTGGAAGTAAGGGTTGGGAAGTGTGTGTGTACAATTGTAGTTTACTGCCTATGGTATATCTTCCCAACATAAGTTCCTTCTTTTAAAAAAACAAAAAAGGAAATTGGGTCACCATCCACCTGTTACAAGTTTACATTGTCATAGACTCCAAAGGGATCCACTTTCCTATTGTCCTCCTGCTGCCAGAGAGCCTGCGTTGCTGTTGTTTGATACTTCCACGCAGGTCCTTGTTTTGCCACAAATGGCAGTGCAGCTAATGCAGGCTCATTTGTTACTTCTGAGGAGTTTGTGGGGTTACTCAGCTGCTGAATTGTAGAAAAATAATTCTGCACCCAAAGATTAAAGGTTTGCTAGTTTAGAGGGAGACAGGACTTTGACAGCTGGCAATACCCTGTAAAAATACAGTCAGTTCAGGGAACAGTAAAACAAAATCCTGAACAAGACATTATCAGATATTTATAAAGTGAAGAAAAAAATTCCTCTGCATTTATCTATCTAATACACTGATTTGCTTTAAAGATGTCTTGCACTGCTCGTGCTCAGTAAAGAAGTTATTTGCCGTTTATAGACCTCAAAGTGACCCCTTCCATTCACAGAGAATGATGGGAGAGTTCAACCTCACTTCTGTCTCTGCTTCTCAACAGTACCTCCAAATGTTCCTGATCTTCCTCCTCACTGAAGGAATCTCAGTATTGCTAGGATGACTTGGTCAGAAAGAGGTTTCTAGGGCAACAGTTTCTGTTGAGCTATTGCATTCAGTTGTTATAAACAAGCTTTAGAAATCTGGGTTTGTGCTGTTGTGACCAAGCCTTCCAAAAAAGTCCATTTGCTGCAAGGGACGTTCTGCTAGGGCTCATTTTTGCAATAAAACAAAAATGCACTGTCATTTAATGAGTTTTCTAGGGTTGAAGTTTAAAATTTTCCACATTACTTTAAGGGATGTGCAATAGAAGAGGAATGTATCTGTGAATACTGTTAATGTGGTCCTTTGCACCCGTGTCTATATCATTTGCAAGGAACTGTAGGCTGAAATCAATTAGTTTGCACTCAAGCTTTTCAAATTGATGGCAGTCACTCACATTCCTTTTCATGTATTTCTGCTTGTTATGCAGACTTGGCTCTTGTAGCACAGCATGGTGTTTGCCATTGATGGTCACTGCCCAGTCTGTATCCTTTCCTTAACATCTTTAGTACTTTGTTACTGAAAAACACCATCAGAAACCTACAAAAATCAATATTCGGGGTTTGCAGATACTGGAAAATATAAATGCAAAAGCAGCTCACTTGACACACCTTGAAGTTTGGAGAGGGAAGGAGTGTTTCTTTTTGTTTTGAGGAAATTTGAATTAGGCTTATTTGAAAGTATCCAAGTGCTCTGTAAGATCCTGTGCTTATTTGAATCAATTGTAGGGAACAGATACTTTGATGGATTTTGCTTTCAGTGGATTTCTACAAGCATTGGGAAATTACTTTGTTATACTTATTTTGCTGAAAACAATTGCTAAGGAGAAATTCCCCTTCCTCAATCTATAGTCTCCCTTCTTCATATTAGGGAGAAATGGTTTTTTACAATGTGTTTCAGTAGTTCTCTAGGAAGAGCTACCTGTACAGTGTATGTTGCTTACTAAGATGAAGATTTTGTGTCAAGAATGAGTTTCAGGGAAGTGCTTCAGAAGGTAGTCTGTGTGTAAGACCTGTTTAAAATCCTTGAGAAAAGGGAAACCAAAGATTCAAGAGCTTTGGATAGAACTATATCAGGTAAAGTTTCCCTTTCATGTTTTTTTGATTTGCAACATTGCTGGGAGGGCTAAGTGCTTTTCACCACACTGTTTGTTAACATTTAGCTGACATTAATTATTTTTCTTTCTTATAGCAGTGTAAGCCCTGTGGATATAGGTGAGAATATAAATTTTGTAGAGCTGCTTCTGTTCCTTGAGTCGTATTTATGCTGCTTACAGAAGCAACATAGGTTGTTAATAAGCAGTATTTAATAAGCATGTGGAAATGAAAACAATAGGACTTTTAAAATAGAAAAGGAAAAAAAAAAAAAAAAGCAAAGCCCTGACGAAAAAAGAAACTTGTGGAAGCACAAAAGAGTGTCAGTGTGTGTCAAAGCCTCTGAAAATTTTATCATCAATGTTAGTAGCAGTGGTAAATGTGGGGCAGCAGTGAATATGGGTAGTTGGGAAGTAGTGCTGATAGCTAAGCTGATCATAAAGAGAAGTGGTATGATAACTAACATTAGTTTTTATTAGTGAAGTAGAAGTTGTTTTCTGTTGACTTGAGAAAAAAAGTATTCAATATTGTGCATATTTTACATCTCGTGACAAAGAAAATCCTAACATGCTGAAAAAAAAACCCCAAAGTAATTTCTCTGACTAGCCTGGGGAAAAGGCCAGTGACATGTGCCTTTCCTCTTATTCTGAAACTGTACTGAAGGTTGTGGAGAATATTCACAGTACATTTGGAAAGACAATAGACATCAGCTAAGATACGGACTTGAGTGAACTAAGTTGTTCCATGACAGATTTCCACTGAGACTTTGTGCAAGTTGCCCAATAGTGGATGGTATGGGTTTTGTTAACTTAAGCTTCTAAACACTTTTTTTTGTGTTATGCATGTTTGGAAAAGTTCCTGGTTTACATGCAGACCAGAATTCGAAATATGTGTAGTGGTAATCTGGCGGTCACCTTGTGATGGACATCATGGTTTTCACTTACTTCTCAGCTGAGGACAAATATCACAGGGCTGTGATGCCCTCAGATAAGCTGCTGCTGAGTACTATGGGTCAGTATTTCCCTTACCATCCTCTCCAGATATGAGGAGAGGCTTAAGAAGCTGTAGTGCAAACTTTCAAGCTGGCATATATAGTTTCATATTTAACAACTTTTGAGCCCTCACAGTGCCATAAATCTTAAAAAATTTCAAACTCCTTTAATTAAACACTATCTTTTTAAATTTTTTAGAAACTTAAGTTTTTTAATTTTTTTTTTTTAATCTGTACTGACTTCTATGTGAGGACTAGTGGGTAATGGTTTTGAGTACCACATCTATGTAGTTACCATTCCCCTGCCATTTTGTGAGGCTGCTGGTAGTAGTATGGTTAATTTTCTTGGTCCTCCAAACTAGCTGAATAATTAAGTTACATCTGTATATTTGAGCTCCCCCTCCCCAGGAACACTGATGATACAGGAAACATTTTGTCAGGGATCCACATGATAAACAGAAATTATTTTTTCACATTCTTTCATCTGGAACATGTACGAAGAGAGGATCTGTGTCATCTTTTTCAGCTGAGTCAGCTGACATAAACCATATCATGGGAAGACTGGAGCAGAACATTATTTGCTTTGCAAATTTGGGAAGGCTTTGTTGTCAGTGGCTTGTTACTAACTGTCTGTGTTTTAGTAACAACTCTAGAGTTTAAACAAGAGAGTCCTGTAACTGGCAGTGCTCTAATTCTATGTTTATGCTGCTGCAGTCAAGGCTAATGAGGTTGTCACACCCTGGAAACATCTATTCTATGATCTTTACAAGGTAGACTGATGTAGCCTGTTTTCTTTCCTTCTGTAAGAGACACTACTGTCATGCTTGTCCCACACTGAGGAAGATACCAGTAACCTCAGCAGAGAGGATGGACTGGGACAGACTGAATTCTCTTCCTCTTTAGAGTTTATCTCATCAAGTTATCCTGCAGGTACACCAGTTGGGAATATTAGTTTCATTAGTGTTAGTTTCAACTTGAGAAAAAAAAAAATTAAACAATAGATTATGCCACATTCTTCAATGAGATTAGAAACCAAATACAAACTGTGGTTTTTCCACAGAACCCTACAGGGCTGTTAGCGATCTTTCACATGCTTTTTCATGGATATGTACATGAAAGCACACAGTTTATCCCAAAGCCTGTATGGGATATACACTGTACCCACATTGCATTCTCTGGCTGTTTCAAGCACAAATAGCCTAGGAAAAAAATGTAACATGATGTGATTGCTACAAGAAGAAATGGTGAGAGGGAAGTGCTCATGAAAACTCCACTAGAGAGAGTGATATTTTGGAAAAAAAAAACAAACGCTTTCCTACTTGGAGGATAGTTGCATTTCACCTGATAATGAAAAACCTGGATACTAATTCTCCATGATATATAGAATCCAAAGAGCTATTGTGATTGTTGGAACTAATATAGTCTCTATATAGCAGCAACAGGTTGAGACCTCTCAGAAACACTATAACTGAACTATGTAAAAAATACTTAAAAAACCCAAAACATTGGTGTTTTAAAGTGCTGAAATGTTGAGAAATAACTTTCTTAACTTCTTATAGCATGTGGCAGATCCTAAGCTTGTTGGGAATGGAGTATTGTTTGGGCAGAGAAAGCTTTAGGAAAGCTACAGTCACTTTTCTCTCTTGTAGTCCCATGCACCTAAGTGATGCTGCACCTCATTTAATGCTTGCTGTTTAGAGTCATCTAACCCAGAAACTGTTCTGCCCATGACTGTCACTTTCTTAATAGGATTGGAGGGTGCTCTTTGTGACTGCAGGTCCTTTCTGTTTGACAAGGAAGAGGTAAGCACCACTGGTAAGACTTTCAGTATTAACTGGTGGAATCTGTAAGAGCAGTGCAGATGTGAAATCCTACCCAAAAAGCCTAAGCTTGCACTGGGGTCCTAAACAGGTATTCCTCTGACCCTTGTGGGTGATGAAGCCTGGGTTCCCATGGGTTTGCATCATTATTCTTAGGTTAAAATTTTAGTTTCTCTTCTATTTTGACATATAACTTTGAAATTCCCTGTTTCCTGTTAGAATCCATCTCTTGTTGTGCTTTGTGTATGCTACACAGATTCCCATATTCTGTAGAACTTTGTCACTTTTGAGAATGTTTCCCTCTAAAGCTGCAATGAAATCACCCAATACATTCAAAAGATTTATGAGGGGAGAATGAAGGCACCGGGGAGTGAAAGGTCTAGTCTGACATTGCTTGAAAGCTAAGATAACAGACTGTGCTTTTCAGTTTAAAGTTTGAGATTAGAACCATGGTAAAAAAGTAAGATCTTTTGAACCTCCACATACTGTATGAATGCCAGCAGACTTTTATTTTTGGCATTCCTAATAAAAAAAATCTAAACAGTGCAACTTGCCTGCAGTATCTTAGATTTTGACTTAAGGACTTCTGGATTTTTTTAAGGATTTAAGTTTAGAAATATCTCTTAAATACAGTCCTGGAGCCTGCTATTGTTGACACCAGTCTTCCTAATGGTACTGATAAGACTGCTGTAACTGCAGAGTAACTGGCCTATGGTGCTGTCCCAAGATCCTGTAAATACTTTATAGTGCGTGGACTGTATTTTAGAACTCAATTTTGTCCTTTGTGTAAAGGCTGCCCTACACAGCAGGCAGGTTTGAATTATCCCAGTCCTATGGTAAGCCTTCATCAGCCTCCTGCTGTTTCTCCTCTGCACCCTAGAGCCTTCAGCTCTGTCCTGGTCCACATGGAAAAATTGGAGCTGGATCTTGACTGTGTTTATGGAAGATTTTCACAGGAATTTACTGCTGACTCTTTTCCTAAAGACCACTCTCAGAGAGGAGTTAGGGCAGGGTTAGATGCCTAAATCACCATTCTTTCCTGAAGCACAATATCCATTTAGCCTCTGAAGACAGCATTGTAATTAGTGATTGATACGGTCTGATAGTGACCTCAGAAGACCTATATTAATAGTGCAAATGCTGTTTGCTCACATTCCCCAGCTTTGGAGCTTGCCTTTGACACAGGTACCTATCTGAACCTGTCCAGGCCCATGATTACACACCTGGTTCAACATGGCATCCAGCCTGTTTTTGTACTGGAGATAACTGAGAAAGAGTTTGCCCTCACCCTGCCTTTTCCACACACTATAGGGCTGTGTTTAACTCAGTGGGCCTGTGCTGCCTGAGACCTGCTCCAGGGAATCTGAGAACAAGGTGGCTCCAGCTGCAGCTGGTTCAGGCTTCTCACAGAGGTTTGCAGAACAAGCAGACTCAACCTTTCAAATGGATCCCCTGCTTGCTGGTTGGTGGTGTCTTTTTCTGTCATGACAATATGAAATTAAAGTCAATGGAAGTCATGACTGTGATGAAGTATGTAACAACTGTAAGACGTTTGCATTTCAGGGCATTTGAGGGGAAAGATAATACCCATAAAGCTTACAGCAATAGATCTGATTTCTTGGCAGCCTTTTCTGTTCATTGCAAACAAAAGTCCTGCTGTAGCATCAACAGTAATGGAAGGAATGCTGCTGTTTCTTTCTCCCTTATGCATAGTGTGTAGAGAAGGAGCAATAGCTCAGGGGTAAGAGAGGTTTGGCAGCTTGGCACCTACACACTGCACTGGTTAAGAAGCTATATTGGCTTAGCTTGATTTGTGGTCACTGTACATAGCAATGCTGCCTAGGAGTGATCACATCCGGATACAGATGAGGAGGTTTCATATTAACTATAAGCTATACTACTTCGTGAATCTTGATCATAAACCAAAGATCCTTTAGAAGGAGGGACCCAGGCTGCTGTGTGCTGTTTGCAGGATGTCTGTCAGACTATGGGGCAGACTTCTGAGTCAGGCAGCTGTGATGGCCACTGCTGTGCTCAGTGTTCACTAAAGTGATTGTCATTTAGTCTGTGGGAAAGCAGGCACACAGTCTGATATCTCTCAGGCTTCAGGGGAAATGGATTTGATTAGGTAGGCTTGTAGGATAAATGTAGGATAAACAACCACACAGGCATCAGTATGGTTGTTTAGTTTTGGTTTTTTGTTGATTATTGTGTGTGTGTGTGTGTGTTAGAATGGAACAGCTATTCTAAGAAGACAGGGCCTGATCCTAAATCTAGTCAGATGTGCCCGTTATCTCCCAGGGGAAGGCCATCTTCCATCTTAATTCTCTTGCACTCTCCCTATGTCATCAGATTGTCTACAGTTTGATTCAACAACTTGATGGGGAATCAAGAGTCTAGTCTGACACTCTCAGGGGCTTGGTTTGGCTGCACCTTTGTTAGGTATTACGTTCTTAAGACTTTCTAATCACTTGTTTTCTTTCACTTCTTCCAAAGGCTTCCCCCCCCATTTGATTTGAGTGTACAGACTCGTCCATGGGTCTTAGTAGAGACTTGCTTATAGTCTGTTTCCCATGTGACAGGTCCCTCTCACCTACCTCAGATTTCTGGAGAGTTACTTTGACTTCATCCTGCTTCTTGGTCTCCCACTAGATACTGCTGTGACTGAGTGAGGACGTGAGAAGTTTGCTTTGCTGGATTAGGCCTGTTGCTGGTCCTCCACAGCACACCCACCCATCTGGGTTCAAGGATTAAAACCTTCAGTCACTGACTGCTGTCAGCAAAGCAAAGAAGGAAACCCTCTTTCCTTAAAGGTTACAATATTTTCCATATATAATGAAACCCCAGAGGGTATATGATGAAACCCCAAACAGGGTGCATGGTGGCAGTTTGCATGGCACTTCAAACAGGGAATGTGTGTGAGCAGGGTACAGTCCCCTCCCTAGCTCAAAGAGCTAACTCAATAAGAAGCCACAGCCTCCCAGAAGAGGACCTGGCTATGGCTTTTAGTCATCCAAAAGCTATCACCAGAAGGAATGTGGTGACCCAGGCTGAGCTTAGAGCTGTTGAGGTCTTTGGCTGTAGGGAGTGCCTGATACACCTCAGTGGTGTATCTTGAGAAGCCAGGTGTTCACTTGGACCCCTCCAGGTGGGATTCCTGGGCAATAATCCTCATTTCTGCACATGTGCTCTCTTCACTGGCTTTTACATGGGAGGCTTTACCCTCTACCTCTGCAGGGTGCAGCTTGCCTGCCACTGTCCCTTATTGATGCCTGTCCAGGGCAGCCATCAGAGAGAGCTCCCCTGGTAAGGACACTGTCCTAGCTTCTCGGGATAGCCAGAGAAGGAAAGGTTGCTCCTGTAAGAATAGGGCCCCATTTATCAGGGTGGTTACCCCAATGAGGGTCTTTCCTTGAGAGAACAGAGTCCAGGTGACCAATGAGGTCTCCACCCGAGTGCAATGTCCATTTTGCCAGGGTGGCTGTTTTAATTCTTTTGGGGATTCTACACTGATAGCTGCTGGGACCCTGGACCCAGGCACCCCATTCTCCTGAGCAGCCTTGACCTGGGCCTGGGCCTGCTTTTCCACAGCTTTTTCTTTAAATTAGGTGGAGGGAAACAAATGTGGGTGAGTGATGAAGAGAGGGAGGCAGGAGGAGAAAGGGTGGTGATCAAAGTCAAGAGAAGAAGAATCAGCCTTGTCTGAAGAGGAACCACAACTTATCATCCACACTCAGGTTATCTCCCGGGACTTTAAGCAGTTCTGGTGCATGGATTTCAAAAGGATATGTGCATGGTTCTGTGGGCCTGAGAGCTTTTTATAAAAGGACATCTGATGAAGGATATAATTGCTGAACTGGAAAACAGCACATGTGCCGCCCATATTCAAGGATAGAGGGGGCAGAGGAGAAGGAAGGGAAGAATTAACAGGGAGGCACTGCATCCAAACTGATTGGCCTTTAGTTACAGGAAGAACCTATAAATTCAGGACAAATTTTGGAAGTAACTACTCTTGAAGACATGGATAGAACAGAAAGTGGGAGTGGGGAGAAATTTATCAAGAACAGGATAGGCCAGAAGAAAAAAATGCTTTTCCCCCTTCATAATGACAGGACCTGCAGTGAGTGTGTTCCTGAACCTCTGCCAGGCCCTGCAGGAGGAAGAGGATCCAGCAGGCACCTCACGACTGAGGTGCTGGTTCCTGTCAAGCTGTGGTTGAAGGGCCAGGTGGGGTGTTTGGTGTACAGTGAAGAAGCCACCAGGGATGCAGCAGGTAAGGCCTTCATCCAGCCTGCTGATTGATGCGTTGATTTTCCATTGCAGTAGGAAAAGCCGAGTATTGCCTGCATTATTGTCGCGGCATTTAAACCAAATGACAGATGCTCTCTATTAATCTCCCTCCTCTCCCTGATAAAGGAAGGAGAGAGAATAAGGGAGAGAGACTTATGGGTTGGAAACTAAACTACACAGCTTTACTGAATCAGTAATGATAAATAGGAAAAATTACTAAATATATACAAATATACAGGAAAAGTATACCATGTTTCCCCCCCCCCCCCTCCAGTAACTTTCACGTCACCACTGAGGCTGCAGGGCAGCCCTGGATTACTGGGGTCAGCAGCAGTCGGGAGCTAGAGGCAGCAACACACAGATTCAGGCTGGCACGGATCAGGACCACAGGCAGAGGGACAAACCAAATCCTCCCAGGATGCCAAAGGAAACAGGGACAGGTGAAGAAGGGGAAGCAGGAAGGGGTTTGACCCTCGTGATCCCTCAAATTTATACGGAGTATGACATGTATGGGATGGAATACTCTGTTTCATCAATTTTGGCCATCTATCTTGTCTGTTCCTCCCCAAGGGAGGTTTGCAGGTGTGACCTCTTGCCCTTCCAGAGGGCAAAATGTTCCTCAGAACTGAGCAGTGTCCTTGGATCTGCATCCCAGTCTCTAGCTGTAACTATAAACATTGAGCATTATCAGTCCTAGAAGCAGACACTGACTGAGCAACTTGCTGTTAGTTTCAGCAAGTGCAACTACTTACAAGAGGCTTCGCTGAAAGCAAAAGTGCAAGATAGAAAATTACCTTTATCCTGGTCCAAACCAGCACTCATCATGCTGATGAGTGAGGACTGGTGTGGCACATGCTGTGGAGACTGCTCCTGCTTGGTGGCCTTGTCCAAAACCTCGCATTAGGCTCTGGCACAAGTACATATTTGACAGTGCGCAGCTCAAATTTCTCCAAATCCTGGGAAACTGTGCTCACCTGTTCCGACCTGCTTTGCCACATTTCAAACTTCTCTCCACCCTTGTGTTCTGTAAGCTAAACTATCTCCCTGCCTCCCTCAGGAGGTATATAGAAAGGAGATGAAAATGGAGTTAACATATTTTTTACTCCACAAGTGCCATTTATGTGTGGTTATTTTTTTTTCTCAGATGGTCTAGTTGATAAATATAGACAGCTAAATTCAGAGTAACTGTTTTCAACCTGCATTTAGCACTGAAGTGGGCTGGTTCTATTTTGGGGCTGAAGAAGCGTTTGCATGCCTGAAATCCTGCCTAAGTTCTTCTAACTGTATCAGTCAGTCTAATAACAGAGATTACCTCTTCCTACAGACCTTGCTTCCCTTGCATCCTTCAGGCACTGTGACTACAGTAATGTTGCTTCTTCCTCTTTCCTGTTGCTTCTCTGCCACCTGCAGTGCACAGCTTGAAAGCAAAAGATAGAGAATGAGCAGAAGCACATTAGGGTATTTCCTGACTTGTAGGATTTCATTGGCAAGCTTAAAGAGGTGTTCCTGGAAACATAGAAAATAAGTCAGAAGGGACCTCTGGACGTCACCCAGTCCAGCTTTCCTCCATGCTGGGCTAAGAAATTTTAATGCCCAGGACCTTATCCAGTGCAGGCACTTCAAAGGATGGAGATTTCACAGCCTTTCTGAGTATGTGCTTAATCATTCTTGCTGTGAAGATTTTTTTTCTTCAGGTTCAACTGATTTTTCCCCTGTTGCAACACGTTGGTGTGGCCCTTTCACTGTGTGCCTCTGAGAAGAGGCCCTTTCTCCTCTATCACTAATTTCAGGGGCATATTGCAATGTCTTCCTTGACTCTCCTTAATGGTCTCATCCCTGAACTATACAAAAATGTTCCTTCTGGAATTGCCCATTCTCCAGCATCTCTAGAAATCTCATTGTTCCTCTGCAACTTGTCAACGTCTTGCTTGCTCTACAGGGCTCAACATGAGACACCGTGTTCCAGGTGTGGCTTGCCAGTGTGGTGTAGAGGGGACTCTTTCTGCTGGCTATGAACTTGCATATGTAGCCTAATATGTGGTTAGCTACACTACTGTCTATTGTGCAACTTGCCCCAAAAGACCCTGCTGCCTATCCAGTTCTTCTTTAGCCATACACAGCTATGTGGGGGCTAGGCCACCCCAGCTGTAGATGTTGCACTTCCACTTTTTGTCCTTCAGCAGGTTTCTGTTCACTCATTCCTCCAGCCTATCAAGGTCTCAGACTGTTTTTTCTATCCCTTACTGTTTGTTAAGCATGTGGTTTCCTATCCTCTTGTGTTTGTGTTTATGCTATAAAGACATGTTCAAAGATCAAGTTCCTCCTTAGAGCAGTATTTTCTTTTGTTACAGACTACAGAGGCTTTAGAAGCAGACTACTCTTGCAGTCAAGAGAGTCTTGGAAAGGGAAGGGCCTGGGCCCAGTGCCTTTGGAAACTTTCGCTTTCTTAACTGCCTCCCACTTACCACCAGAAATGATAGATAGGATGCGACCTCATCTCCTTGTAGGAAACACAGGCCCTGAGGTGTTCACCTTTGCTATGTGCTCATTGACTGAATCACTAAAAAGGCAAATTAGAGAATTCCTGCTCCTCAACTGTTAAAGAAAACCATTTTATAAAAGTTTGCTTGCTTTTGCTTTGGGCCTTGCCTTGTGCTTTGCCTCATCTCCTGTCCACTTAGACCTTAAAGCTTTAGCTTAGAGGAGAGAATTCAGGGCTGCTTTTTTGTTTAGGTTTTTAGACTACCAGGATTTTCCTGGAGAGGAAATGAAAGGACAGCATCTCAGTATTAACTTACCCCAACATTGGTCCAGACTTCCTTTCTGGGCCATCCCAGGCTACATTCCAAATGGGAAACCACAACTAGTTTGCTTTTATCCCTATACCTAACCAGCCTACTGTTATATTTCTAGAATAAATAATGCTAAACTCCATAAGCGGGTTTTGTGTCTGTTTAAAGACAGAAAAGAGAAGTGAATGTAATCATCTGGGCAGATCCTTCTCAACAGCAGCTGCTGCTTCTCTACTCAACATGCTGCAATATACTCATTCTTGCATGTTTCTATGGAAAAAATCACGAGCTTATTATTATGCTCATTTCCATCCCTCCAGCACAAGTCAATCATGGGAACAATTGAACAGTTCTGGAATTAGAAGTGACAATTAAAACTGAAACAGAGATAAGACTGGAGTGGCAGGAAGGGAAAATTAAATGCTTTCCTCTCTCCCTTTTGCTCCCTGTATCATCTTGTTCATGGAATGATAAAGTTTTTCATTATTAGGTGGCAGTTTATAAAATTTAGTCTGTGCTACCTAAAAGCTACTCATATCCACACACTTTTTGCTACTTCTCCTCAGTGGTCCTTCCTCCAATGATCCAATCTCCCTTAAATTTATTGCTCTTTAATACCTAAATCAAGGCTCTGACTGTATCACATTTAGATATGCACTTCAAATAACACAAGTGAGGAGATTCTGTGGATTTATTATGCTGTCTATGCTGATGGGTCAGGATTTGACTTTCTGGCTGTGTTTTATCAGTTCCCAGTCTGTTTTTTTGGGTAACAAGAGCAGTAAGGTCTGCTTTGGCCACCCCAGGCTGTTCATTTGACAACTGGGAAAAGCAAGGTGAGCTCTCTAACACTGAAGGTGGTTTTTCATACCTGACTCCTAAAATCTTTGCAGTCATGTTACAAGCATGTTGTATTCTATACCTCCCTGATTTAGTCAGTTATTCAGGCTAAACTAAATTCTTCCACCCACATATATTTTCTTCTCATTTGTGGTTTCAACTCACTCTCTTCTGGAATCCTCCAGTTGTCCTAAATGTTTCCTAAAGAGCAGTGCTTGAAAATGGGCATAACACTTGGCTGAAACTTCCTCTGTGCTGGGCACACTGACAGGAGTATTCCCACTTGCTATGTGTGAAACACTAGCCTATGTATCCCAGAATAATGTTTGTCTTGCTCACCATACTGACATTTTTGATTTGTGCTGACCGTGTCATCCACTGCAGTTCCAGAAAATATCCCAGATATTTTCTAAACAATTTTCTACTGAGACAGCTGTTATTGACTGCTGGGCAGCTGATTGTTTCTGCACATTTTGGTGTTCATCCAGCTGTTCTCAGAATTTTCCAATTTATCAGGAGCATTTTCAGTTCCACCACTGTCTCTAAGAATATCTGCATCTCCGCTCCATTTCATGGCATCTGCAAATTTACAAGCATACTGTGTATTCCTTCATCCATAGTATAAAAAAAATGCTGGGAAGAATAGATGCAGAATCATGATTAATCTCTGTGTCATACTGCTTGATACCTCTTCCATTTGGATGGGGAACCTCTGTAACTATTCCCTGAATATAGTTTTACAGAGATTTTTTTTGTTTTTATTTTGCACCCATGCTAGCTTATCCCCATCTAGATGATTTTTGTTTTATTTTGTTTCATTTTGTTTTGCTTGTTCATAAGAATGCTACACAGGACAATGACAAAAGTGTAAGTAAAGACAAAATATGTCACGGCTGCTGCTTTTCCCCCTTTTATTCTTGGTGATTAAAACAAGTTTACTTTTTTTTTCCAGGATGTTTTTTCTTTTTGGAGTTTGAAGGTAAAGTTGCTGAGTTTTTAATTGTCTTCTGTCTCCCCATTTATTTTAACACAAACCATTGTATTTCTACTATTTGCATTGATGGTGGCTCAGCAGACCCCAGCTGTCCTTCTTGAAAGTATCTGCTAATGCATCTGAGACTGTTTAAGGAAGTTTTTTTCACATGTGCAAGACGGATATTCATCAGGTTCAGCCAAATTAGCAACACGTTAATTTAAGTGATGGCTAATCTGCTTGTTCAGGTTGTAAGTTATTTTTAGCATTATTTACTGTTCTCTTGCTGATGTTACCTTTACCAGCCACATGCTCACCTTTTCAGTGAAGATTGAAGGAAAAAGCTTATTTTCATCTGCACCCTTCCATATTGAGCAGGGCATCTACATTTCTTTGCTTTTTTAAATTAATGTTAATGCATTCAACTTATGGTGTTAAAATTAGAGGCATGGTTCCAAGTGTTTCTGTGGAGGGACTGTATCACTTCATGGAGAACCATGTCCTTTCATTTCAGAACTGCTGGATGTTGGTTTTCACTGACACACCACTTGGCTTACTGGGTCAAAGACTCCTCTTGCTACAGCCCTCCATGTTCCCTCACTCGGCAGGGTCAGCTTCCCAGGAAAAGTGCTGCTGATACAGCAGACATGAAAACCTGGCTCTGAGGGGGAGACAGGAGGGGCAAAGAGGAACCTGATTTAGCCACATTATGTTGTCACCATCTTGAGGAGATGAAGCAAGCTGAGCTAAGGGAGTAAAAGTGAGAAACTGTTGGAAATATGAAGTCACTGAAGCTGGCCTTGCCTGTTACTATCACCGAGAGGGAATGCCAGCTGGGCTTCTTGGCACACACTGACAATTAATGCAAATGTACTCTTGCCTCTCATATTAGCTTTCCCATGAGCTGCCATTGAGTGTGGAGAGTGCGATGTGGAGGTCAGGCTGTACCCTGACTTTCTGGCATAGCCTCCTGCAGGCTCTAGTGTCTTTCATGTGTTATGTGTGTGTCTACCAAAGCATGCAGCTGTTTTAAGGTATTGTCCATCTCCCTGAGGCACAGAGAATTGGTCTAAGCCCGAGCCTGCTCCTCAGTTGCCACCTGATCCTTTGTCTCAGTGCAGCATCAAAGGGAGGTATGTTGTTTTCCTTTAAATTCCTGTCTCTTGGAGCTAGCTTGTAAACCTGTTGTCTTCCTAACACTTCTTCTGTAGCACTTCATTGCCTCACCCCACAGGAAGGGGTGTGGGGTCCCGCAGGACCCCAGTATCTGTCTTTGTAAGCCTGGATGCTTCCAAATACACCAGAGTGAAAAAAAGCTAGGAAAATCAACTTACCATTTTCCTCAAGTGTTAGGATAATCCTGGTGGCATCTATATCATGCTGTGTGAGCAAATCAATGACAAAATCATTACCACCACAACTGTCAATTAATTATCAGATGCAATGCTTGTAATCCCTCTGAGTCATGAGAGTGACAGAATGGACTATGCCATCTTTATCCCAAAGGGGCTACAGTCTAAGCCTGAGGCATCTTAGGCTTAAGTATGAGTACCCTTCCTCGGTTAATATGCTCCAGGAATGTCCTTGATGGTGTCCTGGCAGTGGCAGATCCATGCTAATCTAATGTGTTGATCTAAGTGCCATAACAGTTTGGCAGAAAGGCTACTCTCATCCCATAAGTATTTTTGGTTTTGTTTTCTTTTCAAGTAGGTAAGCTCCATTTTGAACCAAAAGTCCTTTTAATTTACAACCACTTCAACTGGCTCAACACTTAAAAATGGGAACATGAGTAAATGCTGTGTAGGACTCTGCCCCTTATGCTCAGGAGAGGAGAACTCAAACATACTTTATACCTTTGCAGCAGAGGGCAAGGCACATCCTGGGCTGCATTAAGAAGAACATTTCTAGTGGGTGGAGGGAGGTGATTCTTCCCCTCTACTCAGTCCTGGTGAGACACTTCTGGAGTGCTGGGCCCTGTTCAGGCCACACAAGTACAAGAGAGACATGGACATAGTGGAGATGTTCCAGTGAAGGGCCATGAAAACAGTTAAGGGCTTGGGGCAACTAGTGTATGAGAAGAGGCTGAGAGAGGCTCAGAGAAAAGCCCCTGAGTCTTCTGCTCAGTGTGCTACCAATATTAATATGAGACGTGAGGAGCAAAGAGGATGGATCCAGGCTCTTTTCAGTGGTGACAGGACAGGAGGCAATGGGCACAAAGGAAAGCACAGGAAATTCAATTTACACACAAGAAACAACATTTTTCATTATGATGGTGGTCAAATGTCAGAACAGAAGATAATTAAAACCTGACTAGACGTGGCCCTTAGCAACCTGCTGTAGCTGACTCTGCTCGGAGGAGTGTTGCACTGATGATCTCCAAAGGCACCTGTTGATGCCAACCATTCTGTGACTCTGTGGAACAAAGCACCATTATTGAAATTACCAGAAGAATGGGGAGCCTACTTTGCAAAATGAAGTTTATATGTAAATAGCACATGCTGATCTTGGGCAAAAGGAGGAAGGCTGAGAGAAACTATAATTTTTCTCTATGAATGGCATAAAAGAGTAGATTACAAGGGAAGAACAATTGATAGGAAAGAACTGGCTCAAGATTTGCCGTTAACAAAGGATTGTCTGATAATGAACAAAATTTAACTTAAAATTTGAAAGACTAAATTTCTAAAGCAACACACCAAAAAGAACATTAAGAGTTTCTGAAAAAAGAATATTTGATGTACCTCAGAAAGAGACCAACCTTAGGCCTAGTGATAATAAATGGGCAGAAGAGGCTGCTAGCTCAAACAGCAG
This sequence comes from Heliangelus exortis, assembly GCF_036169615.1. Taxonomy (NCBI): domain Eukaryota; kingdom Metazoa; phylum Chordata; class Aves; order Apodiformes; family Trochilidae; genus Heliangelus; species Heliangelus exortis. The sequence goes on from NC_092424.1 coordinate 45,486,934, forward strand.
AATTCATGGGGAAAAAAGCCAGAGACTGCATTACCAAGAAGTGCAGGCAGAGGCTGAGCTTCTCAGGAACCCGCAGGTGTCTCCAGTCTGTCTGATTATTTGTATAGTGCTGTGGGCAAGACAGTACTCTTTTTTTTGTAGGCCATGTCTGCCTAGAAAAATACTCTGTTCTAGAAGTGCAAGAGTTTTGTTCTGTGTTGAAAGTTTTTGTCATTTAAAGTTCTTCCTTTTTTTTAAGTGTTTTTTGTCCTTCCTCTATAAGTGTGTGCTACAACGATCTGTTTCATCGTAGAGAGAAACTGTCAAGTGAGCAGCATGGCTCATCTCTTAGATAGTAAGAAAATGGCCTACAGAACAGATGTTAAACTTCAAACCTCTGGACACTTAAACCATAACAAGCTTTGTGAGCCTTCAGAGAAAATGAAACTGGGATGATGGTACTCAGCCAGGAAACAAACTTGTTTCACAACATAGAGGAATCAATTCCCAGCTGAAAATGACAGAGCGAGTAAGATGAAAAGATTTTCAGGTATTTTTTGTTCCCCCATCCCTCTGCTTCCAGCACAGGCTTAATCTTCCTTTCCTAGCAACAGATGCCCACAGTCACCTGTGACTTGTGTTAGTGCCTCAGCAGATTTTTCTACTCCACTTGAAGTATTAAAGCTGAAAATGGTTAAAAAGAAAGAAGGGAACTTAAAAACTCCACACGTGTCTCAAAAATGATGACATAGATGTGTCAGAGTTTATGGTACTGGAAAGTAAACCAGTTAAGAACAGCCAACAGTGTATTATGGAGCTTGCCAACAAGAAATACCAGTTCATATCTTCATATTTGTCTGGTGTAACTAAAACTGAATGGTTTAACAAGTTCCTACATTTCCAGAAGGATTTAATAGCAAAGTATGAACTGTTTCAGAATGAATTTACAGGGAACAAAAAGTATCGGAGCACCATGAAAGAAAGCTGGCCAAGGTAAGAAAGAGTCTCAGGCTTATGGAAAAGTAAATTTTCCATTATCTTTATAGCTGGATTGGTATTCCAGGAAAATGGAATGGGTTTAGGCAAAACCATCCCTTCTTGTCAGAGATGCTCATATGGATTTGCTTAGTTGCACACTTTTCAGACACAGCTGCAATTTGCTCCAAAATCCTGAGCCCAAAGTTCCGTGCCTCTGTTTACCATTTTCCTCAAGGATAATCCTGGTAGCATCTATTTCCACCTTGTCAGGTGGAAATGTTGTGTGAAGTATATGGTGTTTCGGGGGGCAGGCATGTGGGGGTGGCACAAGGGTGGGTCCCATGGGAAGCTGCTGAAATCTCCCGTAGCTCCAAATTTGGGCCTGCTTATGGCCAAGACTGAGCTGATTAATGTGGGTGGATGCACCTCTGTGAGTAACATTTAAGAAGGGAAAGATGATACTGCAAAAAGACACACATGGCAGAGGGAGAGGGGAAGGTGAGAACAATGCCAGAGGAGAGGTAGCAAGGTCAGTGAAAAAGGAGGGGGAGGAGGTGCCCAAGCAGAGACTTACCTGCAGCCTGTGGTGAGATGGAAGGCTGTCCCCTCTGCAGCCCATGGAGGACCACGATGGGGCAGATGTGCAAATGCAACCACGAAGTACTCCCTGCCAGGGGAGGGGACTGTTCCTGAAGCAGCCATGACTGTGGGAGGCCCATGATGGAGCAGTCTGTTCCTGAGGGACTGCACCTCATGGGAGGGACTCATGTTGGAGGGGTTCATGAAGGACTGTGTCCTATGGGAGGAACCCTGCACTGGAGAGTGGGGTGAGGCTGGGAGGAATCCTTCCCCTGAGGAGGAAGGAGCAGCAGAAAACAACCTGTGATAAACTAAAAGCCACTCCCCATGCCTCTGTGCTGCTAAGGTAAGGAGGTAGAGAAATTAAGAGTGAAGTAATTTTGGCCCAGGGAGAAAGGAGAGGTGGGGGAAAGGTAGTTATGATCTGGTTTTGTTTTCTCTTTCTCCTGTGCTGAGCTGATTGGTGATAAATTTATTTTTTTCCAAGATGAGTCTGTTTTGCCCATGACCATAATTGGTGAGTGTCCTCCCTGTCCTTGTCTTGATTCACGAGCTTTTAGTTGGATTTTTCTCCTTCCTATCTCACAGTGGGGGTGGACAGGGGTGAGTGAGCAGATGCCTGGTTGTTACCAGCTAGGTCTAAACCGTGACAACTCAGTAAAGCAGGATCTTGCAAGCTGGTGATCTGTATGGGAAAAAATCACTGTTGGTCACTATCTCTGCAGAAACTGTATGTTCAGAGTCCTGTCCAGCTGCACATTTGAGTTAATTTTTAAAAGAAGTTTTCCTGTCTGTGTGCTGTGAGCTCTTTACACACAGACTACTGCTGCACTCTGCTTGTCCTCTCATTAAAGGTGGGATGGGGAGTGAAGTTGCTGAGTCAAACACATGTGCTTTGCAGAAGTTGCTTGTGTTACTTGAGTTACTATCCTGTGGGAAGCATTACCAAGCTCGTCAGCACTCAAAGCCAAATGCAGAAGTGAGAATAAAATACTGGATTCATAGAAATTAGGGATGGAACTTAATGATAGAGCTGGGAGTAGGTAAACTGAGAAATGGTTGGGCTAGTGTGGGCTGAAGAACTGTCATTTCATGTAGATGAGAGTAATTTTTTAACTAGTTTGGCACCTTTTTACTCACTTTGTGGCCAGGTTTTCATTCTTTATAAGATTCCAGCTGATTTATCAGGGACATTTTACAGGGACATTTTTACAGTTGTATTTGCGGGACCAGGGGAGAGAAGGCTGCTGACAGAGAACATAGAGGTCAGGCTTGACTGAAATTGCCATCCCAATAGGAGTGCTATGTATGCCAGAAACTAGTGAAGAAATGATCAAATGAATAATCAGAGGTCTTTCTTTTATACCTATTTGCCTACATCCCATGTTGGTGACTATTCTCAGACAATGTTTCTCCCATGACTCTGGGTTGAGATGCCAGACTAAAAAGAAGACAGGATGGGGGAAAACAGAGAAGGCAACATGCTATAATATTATAGCAGGATAAAAAATTGATCTTGTAATTTTTAAAGCAGTTTTTCCCAGAAAACATTTTCCCCAGAAACAATTTGCATCAGTACAATTTTTGTGAGACAGTGTAACTCTGGTAAAGTTTAGCAGAAAGCCATACTAAGTGATGGCAATCTTTGCCCTTTGATTAAATGGTCAAAATTTCTATCAGCCTTGGTTTGAACTGCCGTAAGTCGATTATCTACCTAAGAGGCTTGTTGTGGAAAAGCTAATCTTGGGAACAGAGCATTTTGAAGTGAGGCCAGCAGCACTCCAGAGAAAAAGTTCCCCTGACAGATAAAGCAGCATAGATTGCCTAGGAGACTGTTTATTTGTCTCTCCCAGGTTTATTGCTTAGATCTAGTATGTGTAACCATGAGATTGTAATGTATGATTTTAATTGTATTCTTTAGCTAGGGTTTATCTGCTTATTTATATATTAATTATGACTTTCCGAACCAACGGTTACTTAAAGGGGTGCAACATGTTCCAAAGGCCTCTTCTTCCAAACCTGGAGGTGATCCATTGAAGTCAGTAGAGACAGAAAGATTTAGTTTACCCTTATGAAAGGACTGGCTGTAAAGATACAAGAAAGATATTTAACAATAATTCAAGGTGCATCGTGGTAATTGTCTTCTGCTGCACACATCTCTGTCTTCTTTGCTTTTTACTTGTCTTTTTGATGGTTAGTACATCCTGTCTTGTTGAATGTGAGATTTCTTCTTATTGATGATCAAAATAGAGAGTTGGTGCTATGACCATGACTTGATCTGGATTGTTATGGCATTTCTTACTGCATACTGTCAGGAGAAATGGCATGAACTTGAAAAAATTAATACATTCTGACAGTAACAAATAGAGACCCTTCTGCACATACAAGTATGCAGTCACTCAATTTGATGATTGTACAGGAGCTCCAGAAAATCTGTGTCTGTGATCCCCTCCATTTACAGTGACTACAGGTTGTTGATATCTTGATATTTGGTGATATCCTGAAGGAAATTAAGGTAAGAAATATTCCTAATTTTTAACATAACACAGCTAAATGTACGTTAACTATTGTTTTAAATTTATTGTTTACCAGTGCCTTTTGCCAGTTTGTCTGGGACATCTAACCTTTTTTATCTATAGTAAGGAAAGTGATTCCCCTGGGTATTTATATTCTTCAGGAGACCTTTCTCTGCTCTATTGCTCTCATGTTGAGTTGAATTAAACAGGCTTAGCAAACTTCATGAGTTCATAGTGTAATTTCTTTCGTTTTTTTTTTCCCAATCACTTGTGGCCTCCAAGGCGATGCCTGATTTTTTCCTCATTTTTGCTTCTCCCAGCACACAGAAGTAAACAAACAAGAGCACAGGTTAAAAGATAAGCCCCTATAGAAAGTGGATTTCCAGTCTGCTCAGTGATTTGAGCTGACACTATTCCCATCTATAACCATGATCATATTAATGGAGAAAGGGAAAATCACAAGGAATTGCACAGCTCTGGAAATCATCGGCAAATGCAAAGGTCTCAAGAATGGAGCAAACAGCACTGGGGGGAAAGGTGAATTGGAAATTTCTCATATTCAGTGGTTCAGGAACAGGCTACTTTTTCAGTCACTGCTTTAATTCATTGAAATGAGGACCATCACTGTGTATGTGTACTAAGGGTTTCCCTCATTTTGTTGTGTTGTTTTGGTTTGGTTTGTTGGTTTTTTTTTTTTTTTTTCAAAAGTGTTCCTGCTGTGACTTTATGCCTTTTAATTAACCTTATAGGAGCAAGCCATGACTCTTCCTGCAGTGCACCTCAGGTTACAAGAAAGCAGCATCACACACAATTCTTGCACTTGCACTTGCTTTAATATCTCTGTATGGTCACGACAGAAAGGCAGACAGTTTGGGAAAGACATATGAGTTCTCCTCCAGGTTTGCCTTAATGTACTGTGTGAGTTACACAAATGGATGACTTTGATAAAAGCATTACTAAAAAATCCCATACTAACTAACATTTTTGTTTGTTTGTTTTTCCCTGTGAAACTCTAATTCTAAACTCTTTAAAATCTTTGGGATAACAACAGTCAGGCCATAACCTACAGATGATTTACTTTCCCACCTCTCAGTTTGACAGCTATACAGGTAATTCTTACCTGACTTATCAGGTAGTTTTCTATTCTCCCCCCAAGCTCCATTGTGAAGGTTGACGTTTTAAATCCTTTATCTGGACACAAAATCCACAAAATCTGTTGTTTTTTCCTTTTTTTTTTTTTTTTTTGCTAGTGATGGTAGAAATTCTACATTGAATGTCCCAGTAATAACTGGGAGAGGAAAACGGTCATTCCTCCCTATTTGGTTGACAAAATAATTACCCACTAAAATCCTACATTTGTAGGCAAGAGAAGGGAAGAAGACAAGGGCATTACAAGCAAGAAATCCCTGAGGAAGAGGAGCTAGTTGGGTAAATGAACTGTGCTGAGAATGAGAATGACATTGACATAAGCAAAATACAAGTCATCACCTCTGGGCTTTGAACAAACCCATGTGGGCTACCATAAGTAAATCTTTTGTCACAGAACAAAAAGTATGACTTTTTTGGACCCAAAGTGAAACAAAAGGCTTTATTTTTAATACAAGACTATATTAAACAGTCTTTGATGATCTCCTTTCCTCTCTATTTAGCATGAGTGTGATGCTTCTGGACTCTGCCTGTAACACAATACAAGTTAGTATTTTTTTGTCAATATTAGCTTCTTTCCTTGATGATGCTACAGAGACATTAAGTATTTGAAGTCAGATATGGACACTTCTTTAACTTATCTTTGATGTGGGGTATCTTGTGCTCTCCCTCTTCCCTGCTTACAACAATTTCTGTAGGAGCAGCCTACAGTAGAGAAATGCAAGGCAGCAGCTTCTACAGAATAAGCAGAGCATTGGCTGAATAGACTGTGCTGGATTTCCAAAGTATCAAACCTATTGTCCTTGTGTCTCCTTTTTGTTAGGGTCATAACAGGCTTTGTGCCAGCTTTTCTGCAGAACTGGCACTACACAGAGGGTGACATTAGCCTCAGACTGCTACACTCCCCTTCTTTCTGGCAAAAGGAATAAGTGCCAGGAAAGCTGTGCTCCACTATGGGAAGTAGAAAGGGAACACAGAGCAGATCAAGCTCTGAGGGCAGAGCCAGCTCTGACTGTCCTGCCCCAGCCCACTTGGAGACTCTTCCTATCCTGCCCCTGGGACAGGACACCATCTCTGCACAGCCTGGAACTGTGTGTCTCCTGCTCCTTTCTCTAGCTGACTCTATGGTACTCTTCCTCTTTTTATTTTCCTTACTCCAAAACTAGCCCCTTCTGCTCCTGTTAGCTCTTGAAGCCATTGTTCTCCATCGACCCTCAGCCAATCCTTTGGATTTGCACTGAGAATTTCACTCCAGTTATCCTCTCTCTTTGGCATTGAGCCTGGGAACTGCTTTGTGATATTGACAATCTGTTGAAATGAAAACGAAAGGTAATGACAAACGTGGCACAGCTGACAGCATAAGTACTTTGTCTAGGATGCGTAACACACTGCTCAGTGGCAAAACACCTGAAAGGACTGTCCAAAAGCAAGCAAGACTCAAACTCATCAGTTTGAGTCTTCATATTTACTGACTGACACACACAAAGAATTCTCCATATTCTTATTTTTATCTGTAAAAAACTTTCCACCTATTTACAAAAGGAAAGAACTTCAGGTGACTCTAAGACCTGCCATGGGTTTGGTTTTGTTCATGTATGGCCATATTAGCTCTTAGTCTCAATAGCAGCTCATTCAGAGGTTTTAATCAGAACTTAAATTTACTGAAAATGTAATTTTAAAAAATGGTGCCAGAACCTGAAGCAAAGGAAATAAATATTCAATGACATGTTTTCACATTTTACTCTTTTTCATGCATTCTCATAGGCTCTGAAGGCTAATGTCAAAGGAATGAAATCAAAGTCTTCAAAGGCTCCAGAAATACTGGTAGTCTGGAAAGATGTCCAGGCTGCCCACAGATGCTGTGGAGTCTCCTTCTCTGAAGACTTTCAATATCTGTCTGAATGTGTTTCTATGTAACCTGCCCTAGTGGATCCTGCTTTTGCAGGAGAACTGGACTTGATCTCCAGAGGTCCCTTCTAACCCCTGCTGTTGTATCATTCTATGTGCGGGTTCTCACGAAGAAAGCCAGTACTGCTCTGGAAAAACAGAGTGAGTGTTGTACATGTTGTCAGCAACTAGGTTAATGGAATAAAGCAGAAAGTAGTAAATAGAGTTCTTGAAGTTTATATAAATGTCAGGTCTTGGAAAGAAGGCCAAGAAATTAGGCCCTGCAGATGGCCTGGTCTAGGCAAAAAAATCTTTCTTCTTTCCTAATACATTTTTTTAATCTTTCTGCCACTGCCTGCCTCCTTCCTCCCTCCCCCTTCTTTTGTTCCAGTCACACTGGGAGACCTGGTTTAGCTCTGAGCAGAATAAAGCCTTTCTTTTGCCATTCCAAACTGACCCCTAGCAAATACCTTATAATGTCATCACAGAGAAAACTGCTGACCACACAGACTGCAGCCTGCACTGTTAAATTTCAGATTGTGTCTGTTTTGTTGGGATTTGAGTTTGTTCCCTGTGACAGAGGAAACAAAGCCTGTGCCTTTGATTAGACAGGACTTGGTTTGACTTCCTTCTTTTGTCTATCTTATTCTCAAACTTTCTGAGGTTCTGCCTTCTTTCGATTGTCCCAGTATTTCCATGCCTCTGTTGTGTGCCTTTGATATTTTATATCACAGCTTCCAAATCTTCATACTTCTTGTTACGATCCGAGCAAAGTGTTTACATCACTCCTGCTCCAAGCTCTGATCTGACTTACTAGCCTCAGTGTTTGACCTTATAGTTGTTTAATTCCAGACCTCTAGCCTTTAGGCTTGAAGGCTGTCCTAGCAGGAGATCTTACCTACCAACTTTCCAATTCTTGCCCCTCTGTTGTCTGAACCTGAAGAATTAAGAAGACACTCTTTCAGTAAGATGCTGGTTCCCCTTGTATCCATCCCTTTTTCTTTTAAATGTAACTCTAACTAGACTAGATGACTTAAGAGGCCTTTTATCTCTTTGCAATTGTTGTTTCCAGTGTATTTAGTGTGTACACATAGCAATATTTACACTGTGCTTTCAAAATGGAGTTTAGATGATTCTGCAGTTAAGAAGCTGGAGTATGAAAGAGATTTATGTTCACTAGTTTTGGCTAGTGTAAACAGAAAGATAATTAATAGTGGCCTAGTACTCTACATGTCTATACTTGCCTACAGAGAGAGAATTCATGATGTGTTACTGTGGGACAAAGTCAAACTGGCTTGAATTAAAAATGGATTGGGGACATGGAGTGGAGTATTTATAGAGCCCACATATGCAAATTTTATCTTGGATACAGAGATTGATTTTTGTGCAAGCTTTTATAATTTTAGAAGTAAAGGAGAAAAAGATGACATTTTGTCTTCTGCCAAAGGGCTGAAAGGGAATAATGATAAGCATCTGTGAATGATCTAAAGGAGTTTTTGAGAGATTTGACAGTTGTAGGTATAAAAATTCTATACCCTATCAGACTGTTCATTTCTGGATAGCAATATGTTTCCAGAGAAGTCCAGGAACTTGCGTTATCCAAATGATAACTTTCTAGCTTTGCATGAAAACTAACAATCAAAATCTGAGGTATTTCCATGCACTAGTTGCATGGACCAGCCTAAGACTGAATTTTTCTTCTTTCCATGGACAATCTGTAGGCCTCACTTTTCCTTGGAGGGCAGACAGGAAAAGATTTCCGTATAAGACAGATGTCTTTTTAAAAATAAATTGGTTAGTAAATTTTGGAATATCTGGTAGGATTTCTGAGATCTGATGAAGAGAGGGGAAATAAGGATAATGAAGTATATATAAAGAACTAAGCTATCCACTTATGTTCCTGTGATACCTATTTGTCTTTCTCTGTATGTGTCTTGGGTTAGTGCAGTGGTGTTTTGGAAGTGGGGGGGCCACGGGAGTAGCTCCAGTGAGAAGCTGCTGGAAGCTCCCCGAGTTCCAATCCTGGCCCCACCTCTGCCCAAGGCTGAGCAGATATGGGGATGCTGGATGTACCTCTGGAAGGAACATATTCAAGAAAATTAAACTGCAAAAAATATGAAAAAAGAGGCCTGCAGAGGAGAGGAGGAGGTGAGAGAGTAATGCCACAGAAAAGACACTAAGGTTAGTGAAGAAGGACTCCCACATCCCACAGTCTGCCCTCCTGCAGCCCATAGAGGAGTGTGGTGGAGCAGTCCTTGAAGGACCATGGTGGAATAAATGTGGATTTGTAGCCCCTGAAGTGTCACAGGTGGGCAGGAGATGGGCTGACGTGGATCTGGAGCCATAGAGGACGCCGTGCCAGAGGAGGTGACTGTTTTCCTGAAACAGACCATGGCTTTGTGTGCAGCCCAGGCTGGAGCAGTTCCTGAGGGACTGCACCTGTGGGAGGGACTCATGTCCCAGGGGTTCCTGAAGGACTTTCTGCCATGAGAGGGACCCTGCCTTGGAGCAAGGGGAAGGCTGTGAGAAGTCCTCCCCCTGAGGAGGAAGGAGTGGCAGAAACACCATGTGGGGAACTGACCCTAAACCTCTCCCTGCTCCTCCCTGTGCCCTGAGGGGGAGGTGGCAGGGAAGGGATCTGGGACTGGGGAGAAGGGAGGTGTAGGGGGTGAGGGGGGAATGTGTAAAGATCTGACCATGTTTTCTCTTTCTACTTGTAGATTAAGTTAGTTCCTTTTTCTTCCTAAGTTGAACCTGTCTGTTTTTTGCCTGTTACTGTAATTGGGGAATGCAAACCTCCCCATCTTTGTCTTGATTAATGAGCTTTTGGGTGGATTTTCTCCTCCCTGTCCCATGGTGGGAGTGTGGGGTGAGCGAGCAGAGGCCCGGTTGGTACCAGCTGGACCTAAACTGTGACAGTAAGTAAGGTGAAATTTCTTCAGTATTTTTATTCAGTGAACAAGAGGTTTCCCCTCTTAAAAAAAGCTGCAGTTTAATGAAGTAGGGGCTGATGGTTGGAATCTTGCTAGCTCCTCACAAGATAGAGTCAGTTATTCTCTCTTTTGCATCAACTGAGCATTCAGACATGGAGACACTTCCCTATAGCTCAGTGAGCTAAAATTTGCTCTGTGCCTGTCAGAGTAACATTTGACCTGTGGCCATGTGTAATAATCTTCATTATATGTAACAACTATTTGCTTACATCTGACTTTATATGATCTTGAAAAGATATTTGTGAAACTGTTGCTTCTTTTTGTTCCATCCCAGACCAACAAATGAATTAGAAATAATGTTACAGTTGAGCCATTCTCCAGAAGATAAAACTGGAGAGTGGTAGGACAGTTCTGAGTCAAGCAGAAAAGTATGGCATAAATTACAGTAATAACGTGTTCTAAAGGGTCAGAAAGAAAACCAACAAAATATTACCTCAGCTGTTGAGATTTTTTCCTGTTAGCATGATCAAAAATGTACTGACAGCTAATGAAATCTTTCTTAATTTTGGATTTATCAGAAGCCAGTAGATGTCAGTGGGAGACTTTCTAATGCTGAAGAGCAAAGTGCCAAGTCATCTCTGAATCTTTGATTCTTCCACTGACAGAGTTACAGCACTCTGGTGTTTCAAAGACGATACATGAAACCCTTCAGCTGGCAGGAATGTGATAACTGGATTTCATACTTATCAGGTTAAGCCCTGAATCATGTGCTTTCACGTGGCCTTCCTAAGCTTCTTTTCAGCCTTTGCTTGTATCAGTCCCGGATGCTAGCTATCCATACAACAGTACAGTTGCCCTTGGATCCACCCTGTGTACTGTGGTTTAGTAGCAGCAATGAAGTTTACAGTCTATGTACTGCTTGAGAAACAAGTGTCTTCTGATAATGCCTTCGATCAGTGGAACCTAGATCAAGACCTTACATCAAGTAAGATTAAATACATTAATCTGGAAACCTATGGAAGACCAAAAAGAAAAGCTGACTGATGATGAACTGGGATATCCTGTCAAATACCTCGTCTGACCATAATACACCTGCATTTTATGCCTTTATTGAAAATCTGCACTCAAAGCTGTTTTCTTCCAGAGCATGAGAAGATACCAGTTAGCAAGTGACAATGTGGTAAATTAAGGAGATAGCTTTTTAAGTGGTGATATGAAATGCCTTCGGTGCATCCTCCTCACGGAAATAAGAACTATGTCTACTTTCTGTGTAGTATCCTAGTGCCCTGCTCCAGGCTATGAGCAGTTGTTAGCTTCACTAGGAGCAGCTCTTGTTACTGGGCTCTAACTCAGTTTTACAAGCACAAATTCAGTAGAAAAACACTTGAAAAATCAAACCAGCTTTCTGGTTTGTTGTTTTTTCCTCGGCAACAAAACTGTTCCAGACTCCTTCCTGGTGTGTCTCCCTGTCAATGAATGTATGCCTGAATGTAGCTGTCCTGATAATGTTTGTTTCTATAGCGTGGTACAAGTTTTGAATTCCAGAGCTTTGCAGACTACCACTAAAAACCCCATAAAATCAGTCATTGGCTCTGAGTCTCCTACAGGACTAATGAATAAAACAATCTGCTGTCCAGGCCAAGGCATATCTGAGCAATGGTTTTGCATAAAATGAGCTAAAAGACATTTAAATAATGGGTAAAGGTTTATTCCCTTCTCCTCTTTTACAGGTACTAATTTAAAAAATACTTATTCAGTTAACCTCAAACTTCCCCTCCCAACCTTCCCCAGTTGCACATTGAGGAATTAAACCAGCCAAGTCAGAAAGATGTAAATGTTGTTCTTCTTTTTGTGTTACAGCTGTATTTAGAAACACATGCCAAGAAATTCAGGGCAAATGTTTGAACATGTGTTGTCACTATAGGGAACAGATAATATCTATTGGGTGGTTTGGATATTTTTTTTATTTTATTATTTTTTTATTATTATTACTCGTGTGTGTGTGTGTGATACTAAGCATTTAAAATACTGTTCAATCAAAGTTAACTCAAAATGGCAATCTATTTTTTTTTAAAACAGAATTAAATGTTTTCTTAATCTTTTGAAAAAAATTAAGGCATTATTTGCTTCTCTCCAGGCAGCCTTTCTGCAAGTCCCAGTAGCCATCCTGCTCCACAGAGTGGAATTATACCCTCTAACATTTCAGTTAGCCCCTAGTACTAGGAGTGGCAGTAACCCCTGTCCCCACATGAAGCAGAGCATCACTCAAGTTGCATTCTCTCTCTCTTCCTCCAGCCTGCCTTGCTATTCATCAAAGCTGTCAGCTCTCACTGGACCTATTGACTGCACACTGATGCTGCACCATATTCCAGAGGGAGGAGGAGGCTGCCCATGACAAGCTGCTTGAAGAGTAAGAAATTTAGGTATCCTGGGATCAGAAAAGGCAGTCTTTAATTGTTGAAACATTGACAGTAGCCAACACAGTTGCCTAGTCCTGAGTCTGACAGCATGGCGCAAGGCCGTTACATTGCAAATGTGGCTTATGAACTGCTGCAGTCTCTAAAAGCCCCTCCTGACACCAGGGCAGTCTCTGAGTCACCAGGATTTTCCTGAATTGCTCACTGCCCCAGTCAGACAAGCCAGGCCACACCATTAGAACCTCTCACAGAGCAGAGAGGGACAGGTCCTTTCCCTGTTCCCACTCCCTTCACAGGTGCCTTTCCTCCCTCCTTTCGCCTCCTGCACCTTGGCACCTTTTCATGGATGTTTTGCTTTCCATAGCTCCCCTTGCTGACAGACACCAAAAGCTGTGGTAGACAGATAAAAAAGCATGACCTTGAGCTATACTGTCACCAGGGAAGAAAGTAATTTATATGCATTAGTCCATGAATCGAATGCCCCTTGAAGCGAGGGGCACTATTAGTCTGCGCATGGAGTGCCCTAGATGAGCTGGGAACTATACCCATAGTATAGTTCTGCCTGCAGCAGCACAGACACTGACAGGCTGCAGATGAGTTCACTCACAAGCTGTGAAAAGCTGAAAAGGTCTTCGACTCACGTGAGACCCCAGCTGGGCAGGAGTGTGAGCTGGGCATGTAGGATCATGTTATTGACTTGTTTTAGTGATGTGAATGGGTAAAGCGGTGGTGAAGTTGGCTTCAAAGTGCATTTTCTGGGCTCTCCTAAGGGAGTACAGCATGTTTGCTCCACTCCTTGCATTCTTATCTGTTTCCCATGCTGGGATGCAGTAATTTCCTCCTTGGCTGTGTTCCTGTTTGTAACTAGAGCCTGACTGTATTTTTGCATAAAGTGCTAGAGGGCCTTGGTTTAAGTGACTGTGATGGGTGACTGGCATAGCTTGTGTGCCAGTAGAAACACAGCGTGGGTACAGTGAGTATGTGTACCAGCTGAACGGGTGGCAATGTTGTGGGTGCTCCTGGTCTGTACATCTTGGCTTGGCTGACTGAAGCTTGCACAACTGAAAGCACCACGGATACAGCCTTGGATGCGGATATGATTTCCACTGCCACCTATGTCATATAAATTGTACATGTATTTTTATACTTCCAGAAACCTACAGCAGACATGAGACAAAGATGATAGCATGACAACCGCTTTCATTTCTGAACACCTTGAATCTAGGAGGTGAAAATGGGAGGAAATGAATATACTAGAGACTGAGAAGACAGGAGCAATTATTTATGCTGGGGTGATAGAAGTCATAGAAAACTCTCTTAAAGAAATAGAGGCAAGAAGTTATTAATTCTAAATGTGTCCTAGCAAGGTTTTCTCAAGAAGTACTGATTTCCAGGTGCTACCATGATGGATCATTTAGCACTGAGATAGACATTGAGCAGTCTTTATTTTCTCGTCAGAGAACACAGTCTGTGCCTAATCTGAGTGCTCCTGTTATCACTAGTGTCCAGCATCTGACCCCTCAAGTGGCAGCTTGGAGGTTGATCCTCACTGTGTCAAATGATGGTATACAGTCATAGGGGTTATTTATGCATTCATTTTATGAGTTTGGGGATTTGTAACCAAATATATATTAAACAACTAACAGCATATTTTTTTTTTATTTTGTTGTGTTTCTCATCGTAGAGAATGCTATGGTTCTGGGTGGGGTGTTTCAAGTATCCCAAGTTGGTATCATATACCCTTGACATGAATACTGAACTGCCTAGTAGTAGGAAGAACAAGACAGTCCTGATTCCCTTTGAAATTCTATTTCTAGATGCCTATTTAACTGAATATTACTGCAGATAATTCACTAGGGTATATAAATGACCACTGCTGTGAATACATTTCAGGCACAGACAGGAAGGTCAGGTTTAAGTCTAGACTGTAAAAGAGCTCTATGAAGATTTGATGATCCCAGTAATTGATTTTTAATAAATTTACAAATATTAACATGAACACTTATTTACAGAATAATGTTTTGATTTTTTTTTTCTTTTTAGGAATTTGTTAGGGTCCATCATTATTGGTTGGAAAGTCAATGCCACTGATGTTGTACAAAGCAAAGAGTGAGTTACAGACTTGTATTGAATGTTGTGCAATCCAGGGCACTAAACTTAACTGTGTAAAAATTTACATATTGAGAGTGGCCTGTGTGACAATCACTTAAACTATAAAAGTTAGATGCTTGTATATTACTGTAGGATTAGTACATTCAGCATTTGAAAGCTGTAGTCCTTTTCTGATGGCAGTTATGCAGTTAGAAATAGCACATGATATCAATAAAGGTACTTGTAACCTGTCCTTGTCACTGGTTATGCTGATAAGGGTTTCAGCTGTGTGAAGTGAGGAGGTAATTTCATACAGCTAAATAGATGTTAAAAGTACAGTCAGCATGAGCAGGGAATAATGTGTCACTCTTAATGGTGGGCAAACAGCAGTTGTTTATGTAGAGCTTATGGCTGGTTAAGCTTCTAAAAGGTCAAACATTCCTCCAAACTTTCTGTCCTCTGGAGCAAAGTTATACCTGTTCATAGGATATCAAATTTAATAATTAATTGTACTGAGAATAAAACAGAGCTTCCAGAGAAGTCACAGGACAGCTGAAAAAAAAACTTGTGAATACCACATAACATGAAAAGCACCCAAAGTGTGTTTTTCTCTCTTCAGGAGTTCAGGTATAGGTACAGCCATTGAGTTCTTGTCCTGTGTTTGACCACATTTAAATTAAGTGAAATATTAAAAAACACTGTAATTATTTTTTCCTGCCAGATTTTTCAACCAACCCTTTGCACTGCTACCTGAGTACAAGACAGAAGTCTGTCACTTTTTTCTAAAAAGATTATCTAAAACAATTAGCAGGCTTTCAGCATCAGAGAGCTCTGGGACATGAGGTGAACTTGATATTTACAAGATATTAAAAAAATTAATAGCCAAAATTTGTCACGATGACTTCTTTTTCTTTTTTTTCCTTTTTTTTTTTTTTCCTTTTCTTTTTTTTTCTTTTCTTTTTTTTTCCTTTTCTTTTTTTTTCTTACAAGCAGGAGATCTTATGTTCCATGTGCCTTCTGCAATGTTTCTGTGTACGGTCTGCAAGATACACTTCCACATCACGATAAATAATGAGTATATGAAATCTGGTCCTCTGAAAAAAAAACCACTCTGAGAAGTCCCTCTCTTTGTTTTGTTTTTTTTAACAAATATGAGTATTTAGAATGTCTTTAAATTGATGGTTTCCAGAGTGAGTTCGTTTTGAGCTGGCCTTTGTCTGTACTGCAATGAAAAAGGACAGTCAGCAGATGGCAATGTTGTATAGTTGTTCCGGTAGGAGACAGCCACATCAGCAAGGGTGGGAAACCTTTGATACTTCGTAAGTACCCACGAGGGAAGATGGAGTAGCCCCTC
The DNA here is from genome assembly GCF_036169615.1 of Heliangelus exortis. Classification (NCBI taxonomy): domain Eukaryota; kingdom Metazoa; phylum Chordata; class Aves; order Apodiformes; family Trochilidae; genus Heliangelus; species Heliangelus exortis. The sequence continues at coordinate 45,502,814 of NC_092424.1, forward strand.
CAGGCCACTGGAGAGTTGGCCCTCCAAGTATACTTTAGCTCAGTGCTTGTGTAGACACTGAATTTTTATTAGTATTTGTAACAGCAATCCAACATTTAAAACCGTTCATTTGAAAGGGAAGCCCATTTTAATTGAAGAGGAGCAATCTAATTAAACTAGTGAATTTCCATATTCTTTTAAAAACATGATTTCGTAATGCTACATAAGTACAACATGTTCTTTCCCACACAGATTGCATTTTAAAAAAGATAAGTGGGTCTGATACAGTTGCTTTTGCTGGAATATTGTGTGACAATTTAACTGATCTGTTAACTGCCTTTTCAGGCTGAAACTACGAATATCAACTCATCAGACATATTTCCCCAAGGACAAGTAAAAGTAAGTAATTTCCTTAGAACTTGCTGTGGTTCAGACATAATACAAACTAGTTATACATGAGTTACCTTCACTAGGTCTAATCCTGAATCACTGTAAAGCTGCTTTTTGGCTTCAGCAAGTTCCGGATTAGGTCTACTATGCTTTTCGAATTACAAAGTAGAAAGGCACCACATACATTTCCACCTCCTCTTTTAAATTTTCTGAATTATTATTATTTTTATTTTTATTTTTATTTTTATTTTTATTTTTATTTTTATTTTTATTTTTTTTTTTTTTTTTTTTATTTTTATTTTAAACTACTGTGGAGAGCTTCTTAGGGTACTTTGATCTAAATATATAAATCAAAGCTGCAAAAGCTGCCTGCTTCCAACTGTACTGAAGGCAATGGAATGACGTAAAGGAGCCTGAGGTTGGTAACTCCAACATATGAAATCTGTGAAACAACTCAGTGAGAAGGGCTTCTATAAAATTTAGGGACTAACAGATGTCTTGAGAGAAGAAAAGTGAGTAATAGCTCGAATAAAACAATCTTTTGTTCAGATGATATTTTGCTGTACGCTCTTAAGCCTGAAGCTCTGTGTAAGTAGCCAAAAGAGCAAACATCATTTCAGATGTTACTGAAATGTGATGTACAAAGCTTTGTGCATCCAAATGGAGTGTAATCTAACAGCTCAACATAAAAGCCAGAAATGGACAAGTATGCTGAAAGACAAAATCATATCATGTGTATAGCAAAAGAAATGCTATAAACACCCTTTCTTGTTTACATGGTGAAATCTGGTTTTACTGTCTGTTGGGTTTCCCTCAGGGTACAAAAAATGGGCAAGAAGTGAGGCTCTATGTCAAACTCAAAGACGTGTAACTTGAGATGTAGTGCTAAATTAAACTCCTGTCACACAGGAACTACTTACTATAATTTATGTCAAGGTTAATGGAGTAAAAACTGTTGGAGTATTTTAAATGCTGATCAGACATGTTGCCAATTAGTATCACTGCAGATTTTTCTTATGTACTGAAAGATATTTCAATGTTTCTCAAAATTTGTATCTTTTTCACAGGAAGTCAAAAGGAATACCTCAGAATTTTTAGATAAGGTGAGAATCACTCAGGAGAATCAAAGGTGATTCTGAAATGTTCAAATATCTATGTCAGTGTGGTTACACAGAAAGTGTTAGTGATGGAAATGCCTGTTGTAATAACTTTCTAGGCCAAAGTAAGACAGATTAGTTATTAATAGCAACTGTATTCAAGTGCTGGTTGTAGAACACACACAGTAGCAGCAGTGAGTCATGATCAGATACAGATTTTACTCTGATATGGCCCAGAGTGTTAAATAAGAAAAATTAACAGTGGGAATTATGCATAGTGTTTGATTAACATATCCAGTTTCTTGAATTGTTTCTTTAGGTGCTTGTTAAAACCTTTTAAGTTTAGTGATTGTGTCCTGTTGATGTTTTTTCACACATGACGTGGAGGAGTAAAGTCTGTTGTCTGTTCTGACATTGCTCATTACTGTCAGTTGATAAAGAGCTGTTTTTTTTTTAATAGTAACTGGTTGAGATTCATAGACTTGTTTCACGTAAACTTTTAAATGTTCCAAAGCCTTGGATGTGGAACCATCCAAGTTAAAACAGCATGGAAATGAGGAAGTCATCATTCTGCTGTACTCCATAGAAGATTCATGAGGATCATCAGAGGACTGATGCATCTGCCATACAAGGAGAGGTTGAGAAAGCTGTGTTTATTCAGCACTGACAAGAGAAGGCTTAGAAGAGACCTTATTAGAGCATTCCACTACCTAAAGGGTGGCTACAAAGCAGATGGAGACAAGGAGACGCATGGACAAGACAAGGGACAACAGGCACAAGTTACTCTCAGGGAGATTCTGTTTGAATACAAGAGGAAATTTCTCCACTGAGGACAGTCAGACATTGGAATGGTCTCCCGGGGGAAGTGGTAGATTTCCCCACTTTGGAAAGTTTTAAGTCTCAGCTCGATACCTCAGTATCGCAGGTACTGCTATATATAATATAAAAAATAATATTAGAAGGGTTGGACCAGATGATCCTTGAGGTCCCTTCCAACCTGACTTTCTATGATTCTGTGATTCTATGATTCTTATTCATCCACTGTTAATGCCATGAAATGCACATACTGAGATAAGTATAAGTGGCATTGCTCCAGATTGGTTGTGAGTTTGTAGTGCTGCTCACAGGTTTGCTTTTCTTACCTCCAGTAGACTTTTACAAAAACTGAGAAAACATCAGCCATAACTAAAGCCCCTTATGAACTGCAATACATATAGCTCTAAAATAGCTGAAAGGTCTAGTTTCTTGTGAGAACAGAAGGTACCTTTCACTCATGTGCCCAGCTATTGTTTGCAGCCTTTTGCTCTTACAGTTTATCTGTATCACTGCATCTAGGCAAATCATGTAGTGGCAAGCTACAATCCAGTTAATTCTTTAGATTTTCTACATTCCAAATTTCTTAGTTTACCTCTGCATGTGTAATGCAAATGATTCAATCTGTCAGCTGGAGGTAGTCATTACAGGTTAGCAAAAGGCCCAAGAAACACACAGAAAGGTTTACTTACTTAAATGTGTTTTGGGTCAGCCTTTTAGGTTTTCAGGCACTGGGTAGACATTATCAAGCTGTCTTCTGTTGCTGTAATGCAACATGATCTAAGGAAGCAGTTTCTCAGACTTGGATGGCAGGTGGTGCATTGTGCCATGGGGCCCAGAACAGCTATGGCAGGTTCTGGTTGTGTTTGTCTGTGACCTGTACACTTTCATGCACTGCTCTGAGATGGTTGGTAAAAATCCAAAGTGATACTTACAGACTCAAAAAAGATCAAGATCCATTTATATAGAAAAGAATGATTCTATTTCATCTTATTGCCAACATTTGAAGTTAAAGGCAATATAGTTAGAAAAACGTTATCTTTCAAAGAAGACTTGAGTCCTAGCAAAAAAAAAAAAAAAAAAAAAAAAAGATGCTGAACTCAGATCTTATGAGATATAAGATTTTTCAATTAACTTTTAGCTTCAAGAAGAAAATTATGAATTCTAGGAGTCTCTGTAATCTTAAAATTAAGGTTAAAGTTCAGTTAATTTACTGTTTGTGGGTCTTTGGTTAAGTTGAGAATTGCCAAAGTCATATTTTGCAAGGTAGTATGTACAATTACAGAAGACTTTTGTTGTTGAAGGATGGCAGTGAGAATAGCTCTCAATTCAAGACCTGCTGCCTAATGATCTAAGACCAATAATATATGATAATTTAATGAACATGGAAAGTAACTTGCTTTATGGTATGAAGTTACTGTATATTATATGGTTAAAATTTCCTGGATGGATGCATTCATTAAGCTTGATGAGGTGAAGGGGAGGAACTGGAAGAAAGCAAGAGTAAAGCAAAGCATGAGATCTAAATGAGCAGTCTCCCCACAAACAGCACAGAGAACACTTACTAGACAATGGTATATATCTGGCCTCCTGTTTCAGTTTGCAATACTTGCTTTGCCAGAGCTCAGTGCTAGCAGATCTAGAAGTTTATGGGCAATTACAAAATTATATGTAAAAGGACATGAAAGTGTGTTGGCTACTGATAGAGATGTTCCCTTCAGGAACTGAGCATAAGTCAGAGTAGCTAAGGTGGTGAGGATGACATAAAGGACTTGCATGAATAGGAAAGTCCTTTGATCTTTCCCTTCAAAAAGATATTGATGCGTCATGGTCTGTGAACATCCACAACAGGAAAGGTGCAAACAGGATGATAAAATATGATCACGCTTGCATCTGCTTAGAAATTACAGAACTGTGCATGCACCTGCTTTCTGGTACTTCTTTGATTTGAAAATGAGAGTTGCATGACCTGCAGGTCAGTTATGGGACTTAATATGTAAAAGTCAATGTCATTTGAGAGATCAAACCTGGAAGAAAAAGAAGCACCGTTCTGTCAGAGAGGATAACAGGATGTATTTTGTGAAAAGTTAGAATTTGGGAACATTATTAATGTGGAATAATTGGTCAGCCAAAAGTCTATTAGAAATAAAAGATCAAGTTAATTAGTAGTAGATTTGAAGAGTAGAGTTGAATACAAGGTTAATTAGTCTCATCTTAATGATGCTAATTATTAAAAGCAATCAGCCTTAGGATACGTATACAAGCACTTTCACTTAATGTTTAAAAAAACGTAACAGCAAGACTCCCATATTTTGCTTCCAGCGGAGCTTATGTGTAAACTTTTAAAATATGTACACTGTCTTTGAATATTTTCATAATAAGATGCTTTATAAAATGGATGTCCAATATTCTGCTCCTCCCCCCAATGCTGTGGATCACATTTCTAAAGCTGACAATATTCTCTTTCTCTAACATAGATCAGGGAGACCAAACAACAGTAGCATGAGTGTTCTGAATCAAAGCATATCTTGAGGCATAATTAAGAGAAGGTGTCTAATTATCTGAAGTCAGAACGGTATCATCCTTTGCCCTTAATGCACATAAGATAATTTAGATGACATTTAATTAGAGGTAAAGCATGGATTAATACTTATTTAATATCTACAACAGAAGCTTCCCTCAGGTACTAAGAGATTGTCCAGTGAATTGGGGCAAATACTTAGCCTGTGTTTGCAGCTAAATAAATAATTTGCAGCAATTTCCTAATCTACATTTCTACTGTTTCTGGAGCAAGAATGTGGTTTCTTCAGGCTTAGCAGCTATCTGATTTAAAAATTCTTATTTTTAAGGTTCATTTTAAAAATAAGACTATTCACAATATGAAAGTTTAAGCTGGTTAGCTGTATTGTTTAGCTGTAAATGGATGGATTGTCATATGGTTTTATTTGTTTTCCTGATTAGAAGGTTGTATCCACAGCTCTAGTGGAAGCAGTGAAATTCCTTTTGGACTTAGCTTTCTGTTCTCATTTGTATTAGTTAACTGTCTCTCTCCGGGTTTTGTAGAATGTGGCTAGAAAATAAATACAAAATGTGATGTAATATGTTCTTTTTAATGTGAGTAAATATTCATGAGAAAAAAAAAACCTCTGTATTTAATGTCAGGTCTTGACAGCTCTATTTGATACCTGCCTAAGTAGGAAAGGAAGTCAGAAATGTATGCTGTGGAAACAACCAGACTCAGCATTAAAAAACCTTATGGACCAATGTAATGGGTATAAATCATCTTTACTTTCAGTGCATAATAGCAGATCTAGAAAAGGTCTGTCTCTTGGTCTCTGTTCTTTAGAAACCTGCAGAGTAGGACAGCGTAGTCTAAAGCTGCTGCATGCGGTTGAGAACAGGCAGGTGGCTTTCTGCCTATATCCATTCCAACAAATTTCAGTCATCTAACAAAATGTTAGGGATGATGAATCATCCTCTGGGGATGAATCTATATATGTATAAGCAACATCAAGTGCATTAAGATAGATATGTTGGTCTTAGTTTCTTCTGTATGGCTCATAATGAGAAGATTCTGCAGTGCTTCCTGTGTTTGCATTGAGGTGTCAGCTGTCACTGACTTAGATCTTGGTTTCTACTCAATGATTTTGTTTTTAGGAAGGAAGTGGGAGCTAATATAGGGAATCTTGTCACCTGAAAATGAAGAATGAGTTTCTGGAAATCCAGAAGAAAATAAGGATTATGAAATTAAGAAAGATAAATACTCAAGACTTCAAATGTACTCTTAACATCTTGACATTTTTCAAATGGAATACAGGCTTGAAAACCTACTGAATCTAATATTATAATGTCTCTTTAAAATCAGAAATGTGATTTCATTTTCACATTAATTGTTGTGGACTATATTGAGACTATACTGTCTGCATAAAGAAATATTTTCATATAACATTTTTAATAAAATGCCTAATGCTAATAACTGTTAAGTTAAACATCTGTGTTCCTCTATACAGTTTTCAGTAGGTACTGCCCCCCTTCCATCATAGCTCCTTTTGGGAGCACCTGTAATTAAACTTCCGCTATGAGGGTTGTTTTTGTTTGTTTTTATGAAAGAATGTGAAGAAAAATTAGGAAGGAGACAGATAATACCAACTGCATAGCTTTATCCATGCTACAGGAACACCTTATTTTGAGCTGAGCAGGATCAGCCTGAGGACAATGGAATTTTTGTAAGCAACCAAATAGAAAGGGAATGAGGGAACATTCAGATTTTGCAGCAGGCAAGACAAACACAGGGATGTCAACGAGTCAAATGGAGGTGTTTGCATTTATTGGAGGGACACTCACTCCAAGAGAGTCTGTCATATTCTACCACCATGCTGCTAGAGAGCAGTTAAAAAGCCATGATGAAAAAGAAAGTGAGAAAGACAGTAGCATTATCTCCATGACTTGCTGCCCAAGGCTTCATTTGGCTGTGGTAACGTGCTATAGAATGACAGTCACCAAGAAGTGAGAAGGATAGGATTTTATATGGGTAACAAGAGTAGTCAGAATTTTAACAGTTACAGTTTAAAACAGAAAAAGAGTTGAAAGTAAGCCAGAATCTGGCAGTAATATCTAATCTGTGGAGTAGGAAGGGAATGTCATATAGCAACATATGGTGCTGCTCACTGCTGGAGATAGCTATCTGTGGAAAATGCTTTCTGATTTTGGGCCCATGGTGCCAGTTCCCATGTCCTGTTTTAGAGAGAGAAAATTGAGAGCTGCTGCAATTTGTGATTGCTCATGAATGTGCTCTATGAGGATAACTTAAAATGCTATAGCCGCAAAAAGCCACAAATTCCATATTTAATCTTTCCCTCTCTTTTTTGGTTTGGAGCCTGTCTGATAACTTCAGTGAAACTGGGGCAGGGGAAAGTGATTTGAACTTTTTTCAGGGATAGTGTATGCATTTGTGTCACAATGTAAACCAGCTAAAGAGCCATTACCTAAGTCTGTTCTATACTCATGTACAACTACTTATTATTATTCTGTGAACAAGAATGTGCATTTTGAACTCACTAATTATTACAGCAGATTTTTAATAATTGTCTTCTTGTAACCCTCAATTTATCTTTATTGCATTTATGAAATAAATGTAGGAGCTCCCAGAAGGTGAATGTAATATTATTTTGTGCTCACCTCTCATCAGGGACTCTGCCAGAAGTTTACAAACATCAATTAAGTTTCACCATGCTGCCATCTGGGAAATAACTTTTCCTACACTCATGTTACAGATGGATAAACAAACAGGAGCTAAATAACTTGGCCAGGATCATGTACCAAATGAGGAATAGAGTTCCCGCACTGTCTCCCAGTCCTTCACTTGGGACCAGTAAGTGTTCTGCTAAATAGTTTATTTCCATTTTGAGATTGTTTTTAATGAAATAATATGCTATTTTTTTTCTTCTGAATCATCTAGAACTTGACAACATTTTATTTTAATAAAGCTTTCACATACTCAGGCTGCTATTTGTAGCTAAATATAACGTTTATCCTCACCTTTGGTTGCTCCTAATGTGCTCTTGTGCTGCTAGCACAGGATGATAGCAAGAAAAGAAAAGTAATATTTTGTGGTTCCTTTTAAGATACCTTCCCACTGACAACAGTGGCTTTTGAATCAGTCCCTCATGTCTATAGTGTAAATTGATATCTCCAATTCCTCAGTTAGTTTTTTTTTATCCTTGCACAGAATTGTTTACATTTTCTAAAGTTTTTATGGTGGTGGTTGATAAGACATGCCGAAGAGGATGAACAGCTGTTTTTCTAATGTTCTGGATCCTTTATATGCTTACCTACTCAGGTTGGATTGATTACAACTTCCTTATTTTTCAATTTTTAATATTTTCAATTTTAATAATATTTAATTTTTCATTGTAGAATTTTTATTTCTGTAGTGTTACTAGCCCTTTTTAACCTAACAGTGATATATCCAATTGATGGTTGAAGTAGAAAGCTTCTAGTTGTTATAATTGCTGTCCTTCCATTTCTCCTCTAGATAATTAAAATTTTCTATGGGATTTTTTAAAAGGTCAACTCAGTTTTCCTTTATTCATGCTATTGAATATAAAGACAGAATGACCAGTATTGCAGTAGTCACTCTGTGACACTGGAGGATTTACTTCCATTTGAAAAATGGGTCATTATTGCTGCACTACTGGTAGTTCCTGGAATTATTTCTCCTGGAGAGAAGGCAGTGTCAAAGAAAACTTGGCACATTACTGTACTGATAACTTTCACCTTCTGTGGATATTCTCTCAGGAGAAAGTCATACTTACTAACCTATGAAATTTAAAAATGCCAACTGGTTCTTTCTGATTTTGGTACTGAGCTGGGCAATTGTTAAAACAGATGGGTAGGTACACTATGATAATTCTCTCTGTAATAAGCAACGTTATTATTTAAAAATGTGTCAGATTATCATAGAATCATAGAATTGGCTGGGTTGGAAGGGACCTCAGAGATCATCAAGTCCAACCCTTGATCCACTACTGCTGCAGTTACCAGACCATGGCACTGAGTGCCACATCCAGTCTCTTTTTAAATATCTCCAGGGATGGAGAATCCACTACTATATATTATACCTCAAATACTGTCTTAGGGAGCAGTCAGTGGAAGCCTGTTATTATCCTGAAGTGACTGTTTACTGTTATGTCTGTTTCCCTTATAAAATCCAGTCCTATGATACAGACAGTAACCCTAGCAAGGTGACTGTTCCAAGTATGGTTAGCAAGGTTACCTGTGTATAAAGAAATATAAATTAATAACATGAGAAGATCCACATAAGGATCTGAAACTGTCCAGGTTGGCCTTTTTCTTCACAAGGGGCTAGAAATCTCAGTCACCACAGCAGTCACCAGCTGACTGCTTGCCATTTGGGCAAGTGATAGCCACATCTAATCATGCCCAGGGGACACCTATGTTTCTAAAGCAGATGGGAGCAGCCAGGGGATGGGGGATCAAAGCACATCTTTGAAGGAAATAATGATGGGAAAAAGATTTGTAAGAGAATATCTGAGGGGTTGGGGAGAAGCAGAAAGTGGAGAATCCCTAATCAAAGCCATTTCTGTTTTAAAATGTTATTTCTTTTAATTGTGCTAAACAGCTAATTGTTGGCACTTGAGTTCTGAATGTCTAATAGTGGGTTCAATGTGACCCTCAAGATGAATGAAGTAGAAAACTTTCTTCTTGTATTTTATTATTTTTTTTTATAAATTTAGTGACTCCTATCTCTTTGGTTTCTGTCAATAAATGGATTATTTTACGTTTATGTTAATTTAGGTCTCATTTAGGCTGATTTCAGGGTGTTGGCAAATGCTTAGATCAGTGACTTCTTCTGGGTAGAGAATTTTAAGCTTGACTGCAGGGCATTTTTTTGCTGTTGGTTTTGGTTTTTGCTTGTTTGTTTGTTTGTTGGTTTCCCCTAGTGTCTATTTCTCTTGGTATAAAAGGAATCTCAGCACCTGCCCAGCTGCATGGACCAGTTTGTTAGTTAATGATAGAGATCTATGTGTAAGAAGGCTTTTTTGGCTAAAGGCATTAATTAAGTACTTACTCTCTTTTCTGAAAATAAATAAATAAATAAAGGCAAAAAACCTACTTTTATCTTTGGAAAGCATAGGAAAAGATTCATGACATCAGCTAGAGAGAATAAGCTGAGGAGGGGATTTTTTGATAGAGGTAAATTTGGAAGAGTAAACAATCTGAAGTGGAGGCTATTAACTTAATATCTAAAGGAGAAAAAAAGCTGCTTTGATGCATTCTGCAAGCAAGAAATGTATCCCAGACCTGGAAGCAGCATAGCAGAAGAGAGTATGAAGCCAAGTGCTAAGAGTTTAGGGAACTAAGATAAAAAAACCCATCCATTTTCTAAAATATGGATGCAACCAGAGTAGGTGACAGACCCTGGAAAACTGAGTGTCATTTAGGGTATGAACAGTTAATAAACCTTGTTTACTCTGTTCTGGGCAGTTTGCTTTACCTTAATGGTGAGCCAAGGGACTGGGATAAAGCCACCTTGAAAAAGAACATGGCACTCCTCTTTCTGATTGTGCTTATGGTGTTTATGGTAGTGTTTGTAATCAGATGCTACTTCTAAATACTAACTTACTGCACAGTGGAAACTTTTTGTTTTATCTTTCCTTTGCTTGTACCTCTTTTAAAGCATCTTCAATTAGGTCCCCTTTTGCCATCTGGTTAAAGCTTTCTACTAATGAATCTTCAAGGTCTTTCTAGAAGCTATCACAGGACCTTTAAAATTTAACATTTTTTTCATTAAATTCCAGGAAAGCAGACCTACTTAATTGGATTTAAAGATGAATTTTTGGCACTTGTATTAAACAGAGCTATTTCTTTTTAGTATGAGAAATGTTATTTTCTTCTCAGATGTATTATTTTCTTTCACTCTGAAAATAAGTTATTAATCCCATGTAAATATTAGTTTTTTCCTAATCTATTCATAAAATGAGAAATTATATTGTCAAAAGAATGATCTTTAAAGCCAGCGTTATTTGTACTACAATGAAGATGACACAGCTGTAGACGCTTATTATTTCTTTACTGCATTCTATTCTGCTATGTCAAACTGTCCTTATCCAGCAAACTCAAACTGGTGAAATATTTTAATCAAAATACAGAGGTGGGTTCCTGAATCATGGAAACTTTGAGCTGGAAGAAAGTTCATGAAACTTCACTGAGTCTCAATGCCTATCTAACCTGTACTTAAAAACCTTAAAAATACAGAGGGTGAAGTAGATTCTCACCCACTATAGCTTGTCTCATCTTGTTTTTCACTCTCCTGAATGTTAGACAGCTAGAACAGTTTTCTGAAAAGCAGCTTGAAGTCTTTTTTGGAGCACATCTGGCTGATTCCTTCTTTCAGTCTTTGAAAGGGAAATTATCTTTTAATGAGGTTTCAGTCATGCAGTTTGATGGGGGAGAGAAGACTGTGTCCTTCACCAAGTGAAATATCATTCAAATCATAAAAATGAACAAGGTTTCTGAATACTCATGTGAAGAGAAAAGCTACAATGGGCAGTTTGTCTTAAACAAAAGTAGAACCCTTCCAGTGGCAGAACTCTCACCACCATGCCAGCAGCACTAGGATTTCATTCTCAAGTTTAGTATCATGAGCCAAATGATGAAGAGAGAAGACTGTGGTTATTGCTACATTGTGCACTGTAACGGGTAAACACAGAAAAATGTGAAGAACATCTGCTTGCTAAGAGACAAACCCCTCAGAGTGAGCTTTGGAGTGATAAAGACCTTTGTGAGCAGCATTCATTAGAAAGTGGAGAGAGTCTCCTTCTCCAGCTCATTCTGTAGGATTATCAACCCTTATCCATTTTGTAACCATCCGGGAAGAGTTTTTCATCACACTTGCATGTTAGATTGTGCTTGCCCTTTTCATGACCATACAATCTCGTAGATGTTTTTCAGTTCTGTAGTTTTCTTTGTTCTGTAGTTTTCTTGGTTTGTTTGGCTCATTTGTGTCAGGAAATCTTTGTTTCCCACTCTTAAGGGAAATAAAGGTAACTTTCAGGATAGCAAATTACCATGAGCTGATAAAAAAAGGCTTACTCTTCTCTACTACCTTAAAGCAAATGAGCTCAACTCCTTAGATCTTAATAATTCCCCATTATTGGCTGTCAGGAGCAGGATACTTATCTCAAGTCATGACAAAATCTGGATATGATGTACAATCAAATCATGGCATGCATTTCTTCTATTTTGTTTTTCTAGCTACTTAAGCCACTATCCAATGTGATTAAATTTTTTAACCTAGAATAATAGGTGTACCCAATCTCCTTTATTCTTTCCAGCAATCGAAATGTAAGAAATGGGTTGGAGTAGTAAGATATTGTAATTACCAGTAGTTCCATTATTAAAAAAAAATTCATTACCTAAGTGAACTCACAACAGAACATGTGAAGCTGAACATATATGCAGTGAAAACCTGGTTATCAGTTTACCATCAGTTCTTTTATAAAGCAAAAAAAATTGATACACTTCTTAATGTCTACATTGTATTACCTAATTAGGAGCAAATTCAAGTCAGTAAAATCTCCGTCATCCTTATCTCTTTTCTTGTTTTCATAAAGCATTGTATTTTGGGCCAACAACTTGACTAGGAAATACTGCTGTGTGTTCTTCAAGATCCTGAGGCATAGATTCAGTTCAGGTAATCCTGACACCAGAATAATGGCTGGAAACAATCTGGACATACCAGAACCTAGAGGTGCATATGGAAAGGATTGGTGCAGTGCCAGAGAGCTGGGTGAGGGACTTGTCTAGTGGTATTTTATGAAATGATGAGTATATTAAAAGAGGTAATGCAGCTTGCGGGAAGCTATGGATAGAAACTGTATGATTTAATAAAACCTTTGAGGTTTGTGAGTTGAGTCTCCTCCTCCCCTCTTCTCTCCTCGTGGCTTGTCCTTCCCTCCTCCAACTATTTGATTTTTAAAACTTTTGCTCTGCATCTCCTGTTGATAACCACAAACTATCATTTCTCCATGCAGACATTTGCTTTTGCTCCCACATGCTTTCTGCTTACTCTGCCCCCCTCCATATTTCAGGGGTCACAGAGGCAGTCTATTATCCTGCCTACCTGCTAGGGCTGCCAGTGACTCCAGCTGTCCCATGGGCTGGGTCTTTTCTAGAAGCTGCAGCTGTGTCAGATAAAAGGGCACAAAAACCTGGGGAAGAGTGTAACACAGAGGAAGAGAGTTGTGTGATTGCTGCAAGTGTTAGGCCTGCATAGCCTATATTTATGGCTGTAGCAATATTTCCCCTTGAAGTATGTGTGGCAGATGTGATGTTGTTATGAGACAGGACCAAGCTGGAGAACAATTTTGTTCAGGAGGTATGTTAATCCCACAAAAAGTTATAATGTAGAAAATGTAGCTGTCAAGAGCAAGATGCACTAATGAGAATATCTGTAGCTCCCCAAAAAAAGAAAAAAAACTATTCAAGGCAGAAAGCTACTTTTTGGAAGAGGTAGGCTTTTGTATAGAATAGGTACATGTCTATGCTCTTCTGTTTTAAAAGGAGTATTTACGCTTAAGCCTGTCTCATTCTTCTTAAGTGAAGAGTAAGGAGACAAATTCAAATCTAAATAAGAATCAAAAAATGTTCTGAAATCTTGGAGAGAGAGCTATTCTTCATATGCAGTAGAATTACTTAGATGTTAATTAGAGATGTTATTAAAGTGATTGGGGTTGGAAGAAACAAGTTAGAAAAGGAAGACCCGTGCAGATAAGGTGTGCTTCAGTCTGCATAATGAGAAGGGTGGCAGCAAGTGGTGTAAACAGAGCAGCCAAGACGTTTTCACATTACAAGGATTTTGAAGTTGGTTGCAAAAAGCAGGAAAGCATGGTTTTTTTCTCTTTTGAATTTGTTTTTAAGTGATTTGGTTGTGGGTTCTTTGAATCACTGGTAGCATGGGGAGGTGGTGCTTCACCATTTCATCGTTATGTGTGTGTTGTATCCAGTTTGATGTGCAGATGTTCAAACCCACCTGGGCCAAACTATAGTGGAGTTCTGCAAGGATATGAATTTCAAGAAGAGGTCTTTCCTGTGAATCCTCTTGTTATTTTGTTTTGAAAGACAGCAGCTTCTAGTTTCCTTTGGCCAAGGGGCAGGAAGGCATGCGAGGGGAAATCTTTACTATCCATAGTGTATTCCTTTTGTCTTGTTTGCAGCATTCCTTGGAGGTAGCCTATTTTAGGATTTCTGTGTGTGCCTGCTGCATTTGATCTAGGTTATTGTCTGCCATGGGCTGTTTCCACATTTTGGCTTTCAGTATCTGCTGGGCTGTCTTTTGGGGCAGCTGAATGACTCTCTGTGGGCTGCCAAACAGCCTGGGAGCCTCCTAGAGTAGCATCACAGCTCTAGGCTGTTGGTTACAGTGGAGCAGGTAATATTTTTAAAATAAGCATTTCAAGGTAAAGTTATGAATAACATCGAGTGGAATTGGATTGTCAGGAAGAATAATCTCTTAAAAAGTTATTGTGTGGTCTGAGTAGTTGTATAGGATCTGTAAATGACTGATTTGAGTCTCTTATTTGCACAGATGCTCAGGAGATTTCTTCTGGGAGAAAGGGTGGTGCTGAGGGACTGCTTTCTGTCTGTGAGTGTGAAATTAATGAATTCCTGGATGCTTCTATGAAAAGACAATGGCAGTTTTGGTAAACTATGACTTTGTTGATTGTTTATGTAACAGTTAAATTAAATTTAAATTGAATGAAAGATTAGTTTATGGTGATAGAGCAACATCTTTCTGTTTATACTGCTGCTAACACTACCATTCGATGCAGAATTGCAGATGCTGTTTTATTCACTGTTTCTATAAGTTTTAAGCTAAGACCTGATTTCTGTAGGATGTGGATGTGCACAAGTATGTTACCATCTGTATCTGTACATACATATTGTCTCAGTGTAAAAACAAAGGTATTTAGTAGAATTTATTTTTGTCACAGTTCCCTGCATCTTTGCAGCCAGTCTCTGTAAATGCTGCCTTTTGTTATTATGGAGTGGTTGAGGAGAGGAAACACAGGCCTTGTAACAACTTCTAAGCTTTACTTTTGAATCCCAGATCCTTGCTCTAAAAATTAGTAGTAAAGATGACTGAACTCTTTCTTTCCCCTGAAGGTGAATGCGTTGGTTTATAGGGTATTCTAACTCAATTGTTTTCATGGTTTTTTTGTTCTTTTGGGGGTTAGGGTGGGCTTTTTTGTGTCTGTGTGGCTTCCCCTTTCTTTCCATCTCCCCTTTGACTGTTTCACTTTGAATATAATGCCAAAATAATTTGGGGTGTGAAGAGCAGAACCCACATGTCCCAGTGATCAATTATTTACTATTCTCTACCACAACGAGAGAACATTTCAGTATCTCATTAAAATGGATCAGCATGGACAGGAGGGAGTGCTGCCTTGGCTAGGATAGGCTCCCATGCTATGTGTGATGCAGCCCTGTCCTGGCAGAGGATGGAACTTACAACTACTTTCTAACTTTCTCACTTCATCCTGTAGCTCCTTTTAAGCTCCTCCTGTTAAGCTCCTTTTAGCCAAAAAGTGGGTACTACCCAGAGTGCTTCCTCAAACATCTTTCACTGTCTTACATGTGCCTGTTGGGTTGCCTGAGTTCCTGCTGTAAGCAGTTATGTATCTGCTTACACAAGGCAGTGGTGCCATCAGCTCACAGGGCATTAGAGTTTCAGTTTTTGCTTGAATTCCTAGCAGCCTCTGGTGTCCTAGGTATCTAAGTGGATTACTGAGAATTTTTGGTTACTGCCTTCTATGCAGGCACCTACCGGTTTGCTTAAATGGCACATTTGGCTTTCAAGTGTGGATTTGTATTTTCCTGAGGATGAAGAGTGAGTGCAGCAGCAGTGTGCACTGTCTAGAACAAAGCTTTGAGGTTTCATCAAAACAGATGGAATCCTTAGCTTTGTATTTCTTTACTTGTCATCTAGTGGATAAAAAGGTGGAAAAGTAGTAGGATAGCCTTGCCAGATTAGAACTTGGATAGTAGTAATGCAGTAAAATGTTCTTTCAAGCCATTTAGAAAAATACAAAGCTGCAGGAACCTCCAGGTTGTCTTGTTTATTTTGTGTATTTCAGGCTATGTAGCTAGGTTGTTCCTTGCAATCTGAGTTAAGCTAAACTGCTTCATCACTCAGAAAACTAAAATACTAATATGGCCTACACAGTAGCAATCAAAGTACTTCCATACCCCATATCAATTTGACATAGTGAAGTTGCTTAGTATGATGTGAAAACAATTAACATGGTGTATTATTTCCATCTATGCAACTGAAAAAAATGTGGAAAACCACTATATTTCCTTATGATCTTACCATTTTGAAGGCTTCATCATTGTTATTTTAAATTCTCTCACCTGTCAAAAAACAAGACAGAGGAGTCACAAGCAGTTGTATTGCTGCTACAACTGCTCTGAGTTAGCAAGGACATGTCTCTGCTTTAAGAAAGAAGATTTTCTGTAAGAACTATCCTATTGCTTCAGATATTTTTTTTACCTATGAAAGCTCTCTACTATGGTGGTATGGATATTTGACATTGTGCATGGAAGTTAGATTGATCAGCCCTTCCAGGAGAAAAAAATACTCAGTGAACAGGTTCTTTGTCTTGGATGGGCAAGTGTGTGTATATTTGTCTGAAGCGTGTACATGCACAAAGAGTTGTTAAAGAATATACTACCCTTGTTAAACATACAAAAATAATTTATTACTTAGTCTCTCTGTGTTGTATTTCACCATAATCCTGTGTGAACTTAAAATATACCTTATACTAGTTGAAATACATCAACACTGTTATATTAGCAAATGTTGCTATTTGCTGCAAAGTCAAAGTATATTTGAATATAAGGGCGCTTACAGCAAATTTATGTCATCCTGGGGCAACCACCGGGAGAACTTCTAAGGCTGTAAAGCCTAAGCAGCCATCCTCCATCCATAATTGTGGACTTTCATTATTAACACCTGTGACCAGAATACTGCTGGATGGGGAATGAGATTCATAAAGTATTTATTGAGAAATAATAAAGATGCATTCCCCAACCAGAATTTTTACCTGCAGTCTCACAGAATGACTCTGTGAAACAAAAAAAATTGAAAGATTGGCCTGCTGGATACTACTGTCCACAGGGGGAAAAAAAAGTACAATAAACTTCCAGCTGAAAACTATAGTCACAAAAAGAAGGAATTAGTTTACAACTTGTTTAGATTTGTTTAAG
Organism: Heliangelus exortis; assembly: GCF_036169615.1. NCBI lineage: Eukaryota > Metazoa > Chordata > Aves > Apodiformes > Trochilidae > Heliangelus > Heliangelus exortis. The sequence goes on from NC_092424.1 coordinate 45,519,883, forward strand.
AAAGTTGAAGCAAATTATTTGCTCTCTTGAACTTCTAACTTCCCCAGAACTGGAGCCTGAAACAAGGTTGAAATTATGTATTTTTACAGCCATGTTCATGCATTTGTTTCAACAAACTGTCATTTTTGTTTTGTATAGATGGCTTAAAAAAACCTGCTACTACATCTAGAGTCAAATGAAGTATTTGCAGGGGATATGAAACTAGGCAAAATTTTGTTTCTGACGCTTTTGAAGGCCTCTAATGTAGTTAATTTCAGAAGTCATCTTTATCACCTGTACTGAATTGTATGATGAAGCAACAGAGCGGGGCAGGAGGAGGAAGGTGATGGTGCTATAACCATGAATTATCAACCTTTGGCTGATGTTATTACCTCAGCTGAGGGTTATATTTACCCATCTGAAGAGGACCACTTTACACTCAAAAAGTATGCTGAGTTTAAAGTAGGGCTTCAGTGGTGTCCAAGCATTATTCCAGCGGTGTGCATTGGGGTAATCTTGATTTTAATTTTTTCCTGAGACCTGAAAATGAGACCATTTTTTATCTTCCACACCTTCTCCAAGTCCATCTCTATTGCTACAAAACCCAGGGATACTTTCTAGGAGAGACAAATTATATTTTGTGTGTGTATTAGACATAATTTTTTTTTTTTTTAAATTGTTTTTGACTCATTTACTTGTTGGTGTGTAAAAAGTTCCTGCTCTCAGAAGAAACTTCAATCTTGTCTAGAAAAGAAAAAATACCCCTTGAAATACATGTCATCAGGTTGAATATTTCTGTTTGGATATCCAGCAATGATGTGCTGGGAAACAATTCTTTCGTTTCTCATTCACCTTTCTCCAGTATGGACATTCTGAACAGGAGTAGGATTGCACATTTCATGAAGGTCATATACTTGTTAGTTGTGGGAATGGCAGGGCATGCTGGGAACTGAGGCAGTCTGGCCAAGGAATGCAGCTATCTGCTGAGGATACCCCCTAAGGTACTTAATTAAAGCTCCCAGCAGGCAACATCTGCATGAAAACAATTTCATTTTTGGTGCAGACTGGAAATTTCAGCTCTCTGATGGATTTTATTTCCTACCCCCCATTTTGGTATAAGTCTATCCTCTAGTGTATATAAAATCAAACCCCATGGATTCAATTAAAAACTTGCAAATTTCCTTCAGAAATAAAGTCACTGCAAGTGTTCTCATGATGACTAACATAAAGAGAAGTGTCAGAGCTGTGATGGCCATCACTTGTGTATGCATGTGCACTCTAACAGCTTAAGGGTAAATAGCTTATTCCTTTCTGTTGCAGTAGTAAGTAGCATGCAGTAGAATTGACCCAGCTCCTGAGTGGCAGTGCTGTGTGGCATTTATTTGGTTACTGGTTGAAAAGTATTGCAGAGGGAAAGAAAGGTGAAAAAGAAATGAAGCTCCACAGGCAGAGCAATGACTACATGACTATTTTACTCCAGACTCCTGGTCTAAGGTGCCATTCCCAAGCCATGGCCATTTTCCCTCTTCTCTCCTGGTATACCTGCTCTTAGCAGTCCTTACTATTGACCTGGGAGTGAGCAGAGTTAAAGTCTTTTTCCAGTTCTTTCCCATGCTCATCTTAAACTTGATTTGTAATATTGAAAATGAAAGTCAGAATTTAATGTTCTAAAGCCTGGGGTGGATGATAACATTTGCTGAAAATGAAGATCAAAATGAAAAATTTTCATTTTGATGAACAAATTAAAGTAGCAGTAATGTTTTCAAAGCGATTCTATTTCATGTCACAGGTGACACAGCCTGCTCTTAGAGCACAGTTGTCCCAAAGCATGGTTTTCATATTGGCTGCAATAAATCATGCTGATACAAAGATGAGGGAGAGACAAAGAGATAAGTGAGGTCACTTAAGCAGGAGTACAAAAAAGCCTCAAAGGGAAAAAGCTGTGGTTGGCACTGACCTCCTTTGGGAAGGGAAGAAGTTTGGGAAATTCATTGGCTTCTTGCTGCTTCTTGAACGTACTCAACTGGAAATGGGTATGGTGGAAAGCATCAGTTTTTTAAGCCAAAACATTAACAGTGTCAGAAGACCCTGACAGAAAGTGTGTAACCCCCCTCCAAGTGATTGTGTAAGGGTGATGGAAGCTGAATTAAAGGGAAGGACCATGCTGTTGGACATGTAGAACCTGCAAAAAGCCTGAATGGGGTTCTGCAAGCCCTGTACTAGGAACTCATCATATTTGAAAAGTGTGTTAGCTTATATGCAATTATTTCTTTGATATGTAAGTTTTGCTGGCAAAACCATGAGTCTGCCGAGTTCAATAGGTGACTAGCACCATATTGCAGATTGTTATGAACTATAATTAAATACATAAAACAGTAAGCAGGGCTAATACTTCTTCACATGAATGTTTTTTTGTAAGAGCTATTCACATGTGAATATGGGTTTTGTATTAGTGAAAAACTGAAGCAGAAAATTTCTCTTCCAATACCTGTATATGTGTATCCAGAAAATGAAGTGTAAGAGCAAGAAGGTGATATTTTATTATAATGAATTCTGAAATACCTGCTTCTTTGCCAAGAAGCTTCATAACCATAGTCTGCTGCCACCCTCCAGTGTAATTTAACGGCATTTCTGTAGAAGAGGAGGTTCAAAGCAGTATGGTTTTCCCCTTTGTAAATGATTTTATGACTGACTGTACGAATTCAGAAGGGCATTGATAATCATGTCTTCAATAGCTTTAAACCTTTAAAAATGGTATAATATCAGAAAATAATTTTAACTGTGTGAAAATATTTCCCAGGCCATTTTACAAATTCTGTCTCTACCAGCAGCTGCAACCAGGATGCACTCTTTATGTTTGGGTGATTAGTATGTGGATTTTAGTGGAGAGGATTGGAGCACATTTGAGCCTGGATCTGCTGCAGGGACTGGATCTGAGTGTCCACCCCAGCCAGCTCCAGGCTTAGAAACTTTGTACCTTTGGTGTAGTGAGGATGCCATGGAATTTTTGAAAGTGCTGGTCCCCTCCAGGTGAAGACAAAGTTTCTTGCAGAATCTGGTGTCAACATGACTGCAGAGAAAAAGGTGATATTATACAAAAAGTGTTGGCTTTGTTGTGTTATGAACTTCAGACCTTTCTGTCAACCAGTATACTGAGGACTGGAGAACTCCTCTGTTTGCTTTTCAATATTGAACAAAAGACTTTTCATTTTTCCAAGTGTCAAACTTGTCCCCACATTATCTTTTCTATTATTTCCCGTTTAAAAAACTTTATGCTTCTTAGGGGAAAAAAAAGAAAGAAAAGAAAAGCAGTACTTTCAATGTAACAGTTTCTTTTATAACTTGAAAATTTAATACTCATGTATTTTCATTTAGTGCAGAAGTGTTTTTCCATGCAAAACTGCAGATATTAGGATGGGTGGTGTGTATCAAAGATATATCCATGTTATGGCTTGCCATCTGTTTAATTAAGTAGCTGTCTTTATTCACTTGTATTTTGCAGTAGTCTGTTTATTAAAAAGTTATTTAGTTTTATTTGAATGAGTTCCAATTACAAGAGGTAATAATGCAGTCCTTTCAATGCAAGGCAAATTAGTAAGAATCCAGGCTGTGGAACCAGTTGTGACAATGAATCCTTAGGAAATGCAAGGATACCAGTAAGCTAAATGAGTGAGTGTTTTGGATGTCAGAAGGAAGAGCAGGTTCTTGAAATAGAAATCCATTGGGGGATGTCAGTGACATGAACACCATGTGTGGCTGGGAAACTCCAGTGAAATCATGGGCAGTGGGAAGGCAAGAGAGATGCTGTGATTCATGCGTGCTTTCTGTTTTCTTGTACCACTTTCAAGGGCATCTGCTTACGGCTGCTGTCAGTGACAACTGAGAATAACCATTTTCATGCTTGTAGAGGTGCTAAAGCTTAGTCTGGATCCAGACCTTTGGTAGCTCTTTTCATTACTGTTCTCCCTAAGCAAGGCAAACAAGTGAAGCTTGTTTGTGTAGGCTTAATATCAAGCAAATAAAACTGTCTTGCTGGCTTGGATATCTCTGCACAGTGTGTGTAGGCAAAATCTTTAAGACATCTGAGGAAGGGAGTGAAGAGGACACCGTTCACACTTTTATATCTAAAGATATAACTTAGTTTTATTCTAGAATCACTCTAGTATTCTTCAGAGGCTGGTGTTTGCATAAGAATAAATAGCATTTGTTGTTCACCCTGCCTTATCAGGGGACTTGCCTCATAGTCACAACTGGAAAGAAAACTCCTAACCTGGTTTCATGGGAAGTATCCCTGCTAAGGTTTGTAATCTTTGCCCTTGGACTTAAACTAAAACAATATAACACCTATTTAAGATTAGGGATTAGATCTGGGCTGGTGCTGGTCTGTGAAGTCCCAGAAATTTTCAATTTCTATCCTTGGAGGTTTAGGTGGTTGCTGATGTTTCAGTTATTTTATGCTTGGGTTTATATTGTATTTTAAGACTTTATTGAAAACTAAAATTCAGAAGATGTAATTCAGATGTTAAAATACGAGCTTGAACAATCAAGGAAGCCACTCCATAGAAATGAATGAAATATCATCCTTTTCATGTTTTCTCCTTTTAGTAATTAAGCAAGAAAATGCTTCTCAAGAATGAAAGCAGGAGATGTTCAAGAAGCAGGTCTTTCAATCCTTATTAGCTAGCAGGAAAATATTAGCTTTTGTGCTAAATCAGTCTGAGTCATTGATAGCTGCAGGGAATCCTGTGGTGCATTGTTGCTGAACTGTCATGAAATGTATAATTTGTTTAGAATGTTTTGCAATGCCAAATATTGAAGATTTTATTGCTGAGAATAGGAAATATGGTTTTTCTTTGAGTTGTGGTGAAACCCACTCCGGATATGGAACATTTCTCATAATACAAGAATTTTGAGCATGTTATCTCTATTACCCACAGTGGGAAAGCTTTGCCTACATTTTTTTTTTTTTTTTTTTTTTTTTCCTTCAGTGTAGTAAGCCAACAGGCTAAAGAGAACTTCTCCAAGACAAGGGGCTCAGGGTGAAATAATATATTTGAGGGGCTTACTTTATGGAGTAGCATTTGTAATGAATTGTATCAATGCTCTCAACAGACTCATATTGATCTATGAAACCTCAGTTTCATGCTTAACAAGTTCCAATGCTCCTCTTGCACTGTGCTTTCCCTTGTCATCTCTTTTATGCTTCTGACTAGGTAGCTTGTGGTATCCAGATGTAATACAAAGCACCTTTCAGAAAAGAGTACTTCAGCTCATCAGACCTGAACTCTGCATTTCTAAAGGTAACATTTTAGTTTTCAAATGCTGTCTCTTCTTTTACAAATCTGATTTTCCTTCACTGTTGCATGCTCATGAAGAACGAATGCAAAAAAAAAAAAAAGTCCCTAATTTTGCAGTTTTAATTTTTATTTCCTCTATTTTCCTACTTTGGTGGGCCTAAATGAAGATTTTAAAAATATCTGTGAAAATTCATATTAGATCCAGGCTTTACTGTGGCAAATTCCATTATAAATCCCTCTGAATCAGCATTATTTTTTTTTTCCTACAGTATGATTATTTCCCTCATTTTTTCCCCTTTTCTGATGCAGTGTCCTCCTCTGCTTCTCTGCTTTCAGAATTTATTGCTGACTACTTGCTTCTACATTTGAAATATGGGCATTACGGAGAAATAGAAACACTACTTTTTTGTTGGTTGGTGTTTTTTTGTGGGTTTTTTGTTGTTTTGTTAGTGGTTTGGGTTTTTTGTTTTTGTTTTGTTTGTTTGGTTTGTTGCTTAGTTTGTTTTTTACAATGCTGTTTTTGCCTTTTCAGTGGTTTTCCTGTGTGTGTAAACTTCTATGATGGTGGGTAGATTCTGTCTTGGAGTCCCAGTGAATAATCTCCAAGATCTTCTGACAGTTCTGTAGAAGCTATGTTGTTTTTGTTGTTGGAGTTTCGCTGGTTGATTTTTGTTGTTTTTTCGGTTCCTTCTCATTATTGCTTGTGACTAGGAATCCTTTCAGCTTCTTTTTAAAGAGGTCTTTATGCTGTGTTACTGTGTTAGTTTTCAGTTAAGAGGCTGAGGGAGCTGATTGACGAATGTCTATTATCAGAGTCTAAACAAAGTCTACGTGCTTTAATATAGAGATTATAATCTGAAATATCACTTTTTAAATGCCATTTTATTGCAATTATAGACGTGTAGTCTTTTTTTGGTTTGTTTGTTTTTCCATGTGCTTACTATGTTAGGCTTTTTCTAAATAGGCTTCATTTATTAGTCCTCTAATTCCTATTGGACAGAAGCACTTCTGGAATCAGGTGGGGCAGCCTGAACGACCATTTGTATCACATGCATTTCATTTTGCTTAGAAGTTGCTGAGCTTTTTTCTCCTCACTGCCCTTTTGGGGAAATTTTACTTTACCTCTCCAGAACTTCCCTTAGATGTCCGTACTGGTGCAGGGAGCTGTGTGACAGGGCAGGCCACTCCTGGGAAGGTTGTGCCAGTACGAAAACTTGGCAGGAAGGCATCAAAGCCTGCCTTCACTAACACCATCCTGCCAGGTAGTGTGCAGCAGGGTGGTAAGAAAACAGTTGTGGCGCTGAAAAAAAAAAGATAAATAAACCCTGTTGCAAGATGTCATTGCTGTTTCTTTTAATGAGAGCAAAGGCAGCAGGATCTTTTACCTGACTAGAACAAATGCTGCTTTCAGTGAAGCAAATTGTTGGGCCTTAACTGACTTCTGGATATGAGCTAAACTTTCCTGGTTAGTAATTTCACATTTATTTTTAAAATTGTTTAACAAAACTCGTATGCTTTGACCAGAACCCTCATTAATATTTCTGAATATATAGTGATAAATGTCCTGAAGTATGTACCATTAGAACTGTATATCCATAAAGTACTAGGTATGTAAAATTTTCGTTAATGCAAGAAATTCCAGTCTGCTTGTATACAATAATTTTTTCCAAAGTGCATTACCCCATAGTCCATATTTTCTGCTTATTTACCAAATTCCAAGGCAATGAATCACTCTTAATTACATTATTCAGCTATCAGCTCACTTTATTTCTTCAGAAGGCGTTAGGGGGAAAGCTCTGTGAAAGTCCTTTGTAAAGCATCAGTGCTCCCGTTGCCTTTCTTCAGCTTGGGCTTGGGTTTTACTGGACTCCGATGAAATAATGGTGCTGTGATAATTTGAAGAGCAAGGAAAATGTGGAATCAACTTTTAGCCTGGGATAAGAAAATTGAAGCAGTTGTGGTTTTGTTTTTTGGTTTGTTTTTTTTTGTTTATTTTGGTTTTTTTTTTTTGTTTTTTTTTTTTTTTTTTAATGCTCAAATCTGAACTCCTGGGTCTAGAGCCATTTAACTTGAACCTTCTTTTCCAAGAAAATAAATATTTCTTTTTTTCTCCATTTCAAAATTTTTCCAAGAATATAGTTGTTTGGTTTTTTTCCTTCCATTTACGATACAACTATCCTAAATGTAATTACTAACTATCCTATGTACTGATGATGTAATTTCTATTGTGTGCTATTTTTCACCACTCTGCTCTTTGCTCTGTGTCATGTAAAACATGAGGTATGGCTTTTCTCTTCACAAAAGCCTACTTATCCTTCCTCCCAGCACTGAGAGCTTGACTCCTACCTCCAATAACCATCTGGAATTAGAAGTACCAGATACTTTCACACTAGTTTGTTTTTATGTTCTCAGGCAAGTACTTTTGGCTGCCTCCTGCTACTGTAGGTGCTTGTGACCAGTTCCATTGCTCTCCCCCACCACTTTGAAGTGACCTAATTGCTCTCTTTCAAATGCCTGCTTGTAGTTTGCCTTGAAACTCCTCTGATACCAACCAGAAACATCATGAGAGCTGGACTGCCATGGGTTGGACCACCAAGAGGCTACCATCAGCTGTGATGCTGAGTGCTGGTTTCTCCTTGCATTTGTATCTTTGCCCATGTATCCCTTCACTTGGATTCAGAATTGAAAGCTTTAAGGCTGATGCTCTGCTCAGCTCCCTGTGCTATGGGCACATACAACTACGGGTTGTATGTGTGTCACCAGCAGTCTGGTGTGTGAAGATAAGATGACAAATATGTGCCACAGCTCTTGGGGAACATCTGTCCACTGCCTTGGTGTTATGTATCATTTAGCTCAATGCTTTCGTTATATATTAAGAACTAGAAAAGGAAATGATACACCAGTGATATTCATTATATCAGTACATACTCTCATATAGTCTGGAGAAAAGGAGGCTGAGGGTAGACCTTATTACTCTCTACAACTACCTGACAGAAGGTTGTAATGAGGTGGAGGTTGATCTATTCCCCCAAGTAACAATGAATAGGGCAAGAAGAAATGGCCCTAAGTTTTGCTGGGGGAAGTTAAGTTTGAATATTATGAAAAATATCTTTACTCAAAGGCTTGCAAAGCATTGGAACACAGTGCCCAGGGAAGTGGCTGAGTCAACATCCCTGGAGGTATTTAAACATGTGGAAGAGGTGCTTGGGAACATGGTTTGGTGGTAGACCTTTCAGTGCTGGGTTGATGGTGAGACTTGATGATCTTAAAAGTCTTTTCAAACCTAACTTATTTTGTGATTCTATGATAGGTGTTTAAAATAGGTGTGTGCCAAGATGCTATAGAGTTGGAAGGCTTCCTTTTGCTGTGTGATGCAATTAGTAGTGTCATTCAGCTGTGTGTTAGGTACCTGCCCTGCAGAGATTTATTTTGCCCTTCTGTGCTGTGTCCAGGATTCTCCCATGCCTCTTGACAAAACAGGCAGCACTTCTCTGGGTTCCTGTCCTGGCCTTGCAATTTTGTGCAGTCTTTGTCTCTTAATAAACTTATGTTTGATTTCTTTTATACGGGCTATAATTATAGAATATACAGAAAGTAGGTATATAAACTGGAGTCTGTAATGAAAAGTGTTACTGTAAGTCCCTGTTTTGGCTGATATCAAGTTGAAAGATTATCAAAACAGAACAATTCCAGTTATTTTGTAGGTTAATTTCTCATATTTATTTGGCTCTTTCTTGCACTAGTCTGTCAGTGCAATAAGAAAGCAAAAGTACTTCTGTTACATATTCAAGAATGATGGGAGGTAAAAATTAAAAAAGCCCTTTCCTTACCCTAAATTTGAGGGAGTCCTAAAGAGACCAGTGCTATTTTAAGATAAATCCTAACTAAAAATATCTAATAAAAATGACTTCTCCGTCATGTCCCTAACAGAAATGTTAATGTTGTTAACATTAACGCTGGGCCAGCAATTAACTGGATGACAGATGCTCTCTATTAATCCCCCCCCACTTCCTGATACAGAAAGGAGAGAGAATAATGGAGAGAGACTTATAGGTTGGAAACTAAACAATACAGCTTTAATTAAACAGTAATTATAAAAAAGGAAAAAATCATATATATGCAAATATACAGAAAATAACGATACCACATTCCTCACCCCTTTCCCCCAGTAACTCTCACGTCACCACCGAGGCTGCAGGGCAGCCCTCAGAAAGTCCATGCTGCACTCCTGGGGTCAGCAGCAGTTGGGAGCTGGAGGCAGGAACACACAGATTCAGGCTGGCATGGATCAGGACCACAGGCAGAAGAACAGATGGAATCCTCCCAGGATGCCAAAACTAAGAGGAACAGGTGAAGAAGGGCCAAAGGGATGAGAGAAGGGTGAAATCAAAGGCAGAGAGGTTTGACTCTCATGATCTCTCAAATTTATACTGAGTGTGATGAGTATGGGATGGAATACTCTGTTTGGTCAATTTTGGTCATTTATCTTGTGCACTCCTCCTTTATTCCTTTTCTCTTTCCAGACCATAAGATGTTTCTCAGAACCAAGTCTCTAGCTGTAACTATAAACATCGAGTGTTATCAGTCCTAAAAGCAGACACTGATTGAGAAACTTGGTGCTAATTTCAGCAAGTACAGCTACTTATAAGAGATTTAGCTGGAAGCGAAATTACAAGACAGAAAATTTGTTCTATCCTGGCCCAAACCAGGACAGTTAGGCTTTTTTAAAAGGATTTTTTATATGTTTGAGATCTAAATGTTAGTCAAACTCTTTAATAATTAAACACTGATGGCTTGAAAAAATATATTAATTATGCATCTCCTAGGCCACGGAGAGGAGATATTTTACCAGGCTACAAAATGATTTAGTATGCATAAAATTTAACATTTGATAATACCACCAAGAACATTTATTTTAAATGTTTCTGTGTTCCAGTCCTGTCTCATTAATAATTAAGCATTAATGCACTAGTTGTGCTCTTTTCTTTCCTACTTTGTTCAACTGAAGTCTTGTTTAGCAGACCTTGATTGAAGCTTCAACAAGTAAACAGGCTGCCTGATGTAGACTTGAGGATCCTGAGACATGTCAAAAGGTTCTTGAGGAATGTTCGTAAGCTATATTTTCTGTTACAGTTGAACATGAGCTATTTTGTATCACCAAAAAAATACAAAAGAGGATTTGGGAGGTATTATGTGGCTTAAAGAAGGATCCCCCAGACCTGTGTTTTCATGAAAAACTGCAGAAGCAATGAAGATAATTTTGGCTTGACTGGTATTTAAAAGTGTGCACTGGAGCAAGTTTCCTAACACCCTCTTGAACTGTAGTTCCTGAAATACAAATTCAAAGGGTATTGAAATTTCAGATTTCAAGCTGAGCAACTGTTATCTATGCAGAAGTGAAAAAATGCTGGATTTTATTTAAGCAATGTATAGATAAAATACATTCAGCTAGATATATAGATAAAATAGATTGATCGGGCTGACATGTCCTCATAGTGTTGTCTGTGAGTCCTGTCTATACCAAAATAAGACCTTATGTTGTATCTTTGGGTGAAAAGATATTTCAAGTGCAAAACGACACCTGAATGGAAGTCCTGCCAGGTGTGACTGCTGCTTTATCAGCTAATTTACTTTCCTCCTTGGTGGCAGGCAGATACTGGAGCAATCTTGCCCTTATAGACATTAATGTCAACTAGTGATGCCATCAAGAAGCCTAAGTATTCTAAATGTTAAGATACTGGAAGACCCCTATTTTATTTCTTTGAGTATTTCAGACAACTTTTCTCTTAATTTCCCTTTTCTGCTTCTTGATTATCTTCTCCTTCCCTGTAGACATCTTGGAAATGTAGGAAGAGTCCTAGTTGCTTTACCAATTAATTTGCTCTCTTCCCTAAGCCTTAGATTAAAGAGGCCACCCATGCTAGAGAGGGTGGATTCTCCTTGGAGACAGCACCTTTATGAAAAGCACTTATTAGGTAGAGGAATATGTGTCTTATGTGATAGCTGCAAAAATACAGCCTCACATAACTTAAATTCCAAAGTCAATTACTATCAGCATCACAGAAAAGGGGTTGCTAAATTGTCTAATAAAAAATTTAAATATGGAATTCAAGAGTTGTGTAGAGTATATGGGTGTAACAAGACCTGAGTATAATTACAGAATGACAGGGTTTGGAAGGGACCTCTGGAGATTACCTTGTCCACCCCCCTACTAAAGCAGGTTCACCTGCACCAGCTGTCACAGGATCATGTTCATGCAGGTTTTTAACATCTCCAGAGAAGGAGAGTCCTCATCTTCTCTGGGCAGCCTGCTCCAGTGCTCTGCCACCCTCAAAGTAAAAACATTTTTACTCATGTTTAGATGACACATACTATGTTCCAGTTTGTGTCTGTGGCCACTTGTCCTGTCACTGGACATCACTGAGATGGTAGCAGCCACAAGAGCAGATTTGAATTAGACTTGTATTGGAGGCTTGTAGAGAAGAAAAAAAAAAGTGAATGTAGAAGAAGAAAAACTGTCTAATTTGAAAGGTTAGCACACAAGATGTGTCAAGAGAGGCCATCAACATGAAATCAACCAACCTTTACCATATGTGCGTTTGGTTTCTCCTGGCAGTGTTTTGTGTCAGAACATGGAGGAGATAGAAACTCTTGTTAGCCTCTTGTGTGTGTGATCAGGTGGTGCTTTGAAATGGGAAGCAAGCTCTTCACTGCCAACACTTCCAACCTCCTTTTGGTCATAGAAACAGAGGATAGCTGAGGAGGTGGCTTGGTTCTTTCTCATCTTTCTGCCTGAATGCTCAAAGCTGTATATGGTCTACTTGTAGACCTATAGGACCTTTCATTCTTCTCTCTACCTTGACCAGGCCAGTGGGGATTTGTTGAGGATGGTGGCCCTATTCTGACACTCTGAGCAATGTCCTCCAAACTGGGGCAGTGGAAGCACAGCTGAAGCCATACTCTGCTGCTGTGGGCCATCAAAGGAGACAGTGGGGAGGCAGCTACTGAGCCTGGAATCACCAGAGTATTCATTTGGCTTCTCCCTGGCAAAGCCAACCCACAAGGGGTGAGCCCAAGAGCACTGCCTAAAAGTTTATGGTGTCAGCTTAGAAGAGCCAATCTCTTACCATGCTAATTGCTGTGCCATTTAAGTGGAAGGTTGGTCTCTGCTGGCAGGTAGGATTCCACACCAGCACTTCATGTGGGGTGTAAGTTAGTGTGACCTCTTTATGTTCTCAAAACAACTGTTAGATTATTTTACAAAGACTCCTACCCTGGCGCTGTGAAACTTAGATGTGAAAATCAAGACCCGTCAGGGTATCTTCTTATAAAATCTTGCTTCTTGGTGTGAGGTTCTATGTTTCATTTGTAACCTATATTTCAGTTTCAGAGCTAGAAGTCTGATTTTTATTTCCTTAATGAAGCCATCTTAGTTTTTAATGCTTAGATTCTGCTTGGGACTGGCCCCAAGGGGAGCTGACAAATTTGGAGTGTTTCTTTCTTTAAAGTAAACCACTGAGGAAAGCAATGACAAGAGCAAAATCCTTGGGAAAACAGTTCTCTGGGGTATGTAATGGCTTGTAAAGTGTCTTCTGCCAAGATGCAAAGCCAGTATAGGAAGTAGCAGTGCTGGATTTTCATCCCACTGGCATGGAAAAAGCAGAAAACAGGTATCCCTTCCTTATGTTCTTGGAGACACCTGGAAGCTTGGGGCAACTTCCAAAGGACTTCAAAAGATGCTCTTTGCTCCACAGTCAGCAGTAAGTGTCATTCCTCATCTTGTGAAACACCAGCAGCATGGCAGAACCTAGTCTGTGAAAGAGATCATGGATGGCTTTTTAATTTTTTTTAAGTTATGCATATATGAATAAATGACTAAAATACTGATTCATGGAATGTTATCTGATAATTTCAATTTTTTTATCTATTTTCCTCTTTGATAATGAGCTGGTATCATTACAGTGTCTTTGGCATTACAAAGGGGGAGTGGGGAGTCAGGGCAAAAATGACCTGAGAGCTAGGACAGAGCTGAGAGTGTTGTGGACAGGCTGCCTACTTTGCAGGTTGGAGCTGAAAGCCTCTGAGTCAATTTTAGACATGCTTGGGATTAGTGAGTTTGCAGTTCACCTTAGGCATGACTGTGCCTTTGAGGCAACAGATAAGTGAAATCAAGCCCAGAATTACTTTTTTTTTTTTCCTGCTGGTCTCTGAGACGTCTGACAAGAAATGCTGTGACTCTGTATGTACTGGTGGGAAAAGAAAGAATTATAAGGGAGACAGCTCTTCTGCTTGAAGTCTGTGCTCTTTCAGTTCGTCTCTAAATCGAATATTATTCTAATGCTTTCTAGTGTTCTGCAAGAAAAGCAAAGTTGAGCTACCGATAAGGTTTTATCTGCAGGTAAACATTTCCTTTCACTGTAAGAAAACTAAACTTCAGGGACCTTTAAAGACATTATTTTTTTTCCTCTCCATAGATTTGATGGGTTTTAGTAAGAAAGTGGCAGTGATGAGGGAGTTGAGGAAAAGTGAGCAAAGAGACAGCATCTTCCAATCTGCAGAACTAAAATGTATTTAGATTTAATAAAGGCAGTCAGCAAAGTGATGGCACTTGAGCAAGTGGAAAACCTTGATGGCTTTGACAAGCCTTTTCTTTATTCTCTTGAGCTAATTGTGGCACTTGACAGGCTGGCATCAGGGTACAGTCAAATTCTGACAGGCTAATTTAAGCATGTGGTTCCAATGAAATGTACATACGACACCCATTATATTTAGTGACAATCAGTGTCATTTTCTGCTTAAATGCAGACAGCTCAATACGTTTATTCAGTTGCCTGTCTGTAAATGAAGCAAGCAACACAATGATGAAGGTGAAGCAAAAGGTTTAGGTCAAGGGGTGTATTTGTACTATTGGCAATACTTGGGCTCCAGAAAGAGGATAGGAGGTTAACTGTTAAGCTGGTCTGAGTGAGACTTGGTGAGGGGGAGAAAAGAGGATAATTGCTACAATCTGCCATCTGATGTGGTAAACAGTGAGGAATTTTCCTGTATGCAATAATTGAGATAGAGATTGTAAGTACTGGTGACAAAACTATCCCTGCATAGCAGGGACTGCCTCCTGGACACGAGTAAGCCCAAAACCAGTCATTCTTGCATAATCTTCACTGTCTGTTGGGAAGGGTGTTGGGGAGAGCAGCCAGCTGGGTTGCATGCTGCTGGAAGATAGCAATCTTAGCCATGAGCTGCCCTTCAAAACTATGGAAGTTGGACAGTGTTCAAGTGTCCTGGAACAAATATTGTTAGTATTAAATTCTGCAACTAGAAAGCTAAGTGATAAATGACCTAAAAGGAAAAATTCTTTTTTCTTTTTTTTTTTTTCTTTTGTGCTACTAATTTGCATTTCCTTAATATCTTGTTTGTACACATGCTCTAGCAAATCTGATTTGGGCCTAGAAATTACCAGATAAATGTCTCATATGGGCAAAGGGAAGATGCAACATGAATTTTCAGTGTTGGTATGTGTTGTTTCTTAAATTACAAAAACTTGTGGTTAGGACACGATCCTCTGTTTTGTTTTATCATCTTTGATTAACACAGTAATCTTGGCACTGTTGTGAAATAAATCTAGTGAAATGAAGACTCCATGATATTTATCCCTCTTCTTTCCAATTCTTCTAAATTCTGTGTCACTAGAAATAGGATGTCATGCTGAAAGCAGACACTGCTGTTCGGTGTGACTGCAAAGTACCTGACGTATGCACTGTCCAAATTTTTATTTCATGAAAAAATAGGAATCAGGCATGTTTGTAGTGTTGTCAATTTATTTATTTGTTTCTTTATTACTGACTGTGATTGAGGTCTGTGTGCAAAGCAACTTGTAGAGAGATCATTAGCCTTGACCATTTCAAAGCGTGCTATGGTTAATACAGTAAAATAGTCCTAAAAACAAGAGTTGAAGTTGTGCAAGATCTGTCTGTCTTGAGGTCCTATTGGTCTTTCTGTCCAGAAGGCATAGCTATGTTTTATACATTCATGAGGGCTCTACTTCTTTCCTGGTCAGCAGAGGCCCAACAGCTGTCTAACAAAGATGCATGAAGTCTGTTTTGGGCTATATAATGGTGAATTCATGAAGCATGGCAACCTCTGGCTTTAACATCCAGTCTGCTCTTAGTCTTGCTTTGGCAGTTCACAAAATTCACTTGTCACTTTGAAGAGAGGGGAAAGAGAAACCTGTGTTGAAAGCCTGCAGCTGGATGTCACTGAAGCTACTTGAATCCAGAGTCTGGCTTTGAACTACTTTTTCTACAAATGGCAGAATTCATATTTTAATTTTTTGTTTGTTTGTTTTGCAAAAGCCATTCCTCTAACGAGTAACCATTTTATAAAAGCTGAGGAAAAAAACTGGTATCTCATCTGGGGAATTTGATAATTTTCTGTAGACTTCCTTCAGTGTTAAAGTACTAACATGTTTCCTTAAGATGTACCCCCTCTTGCATCAACAAAATCTGGTATTTCTGTACAAGGTTATGTTGATTATGAGCTAATGTGATGATGCTGCCATTCAAAATGAAGATCAGCATTTTAATGCTATTTTTCAAATTCCATCTTTGGAAAGAAACATGTGCTTAGCTTCATCAAGGCAACTTTGTGTGACATATGTCATAGTTTGGAATTGATCCAACTGGGTGTTATGTTGTAAACACCTTGTTTCCCCTCCAGTGTTTAGAGGCTGAGATGTAATTTATTCCAATCAGGACGTACTTTGACAAGCCAGCTGAATGGGATGCAGCTGCTGTTGTTAAATATTTTCATCTCCCTCTGCTTTTCAGGTTTTCCCAGATGTCATAATCTTCAGCGCTCTCTATGCTATCATGGCAGGCAACTTTGCCAAGGGTTAGTGGGAGGAAGTGGGACTAAGATGAATTGGAAGGAAAAATAGCCTATTATGCTCATTTTGGGAAGAGATGGACAATGGGTTTTGATTGGAAAAGCCTTCTCCACTGATGAATAACTAATTAATTCAGATACTGAATCCAATACTTACTGTGCGTTTGATGAATGCTTTGAAAATTCTATATGTGGAAAGAGATTTCATAATAACATAACTCAGAACAGTGAAGTAATGATCCTTTTAAAACCAGAGATTCTACCTGAGCTGAAATTGTGTTGATTTTGCTCTGGAATAAAAAACCTTTGAAAGCAAATATATTTCTTTCCACTCCATACATCTAGCAGGTAATAAGCATTGCAGTAGACTTCATGTTTCAACAGAGATGCCTGTCACCCAAACCAGTCCTCCCAAGCCAGAAAAAGTTACTCTAGATAACTTTTGGGTAGTTTTGTACAATTTGTTGCTATTCTTTTGCAGAGGAACCATCAGTGAAGTTATTCCATGAGGTCTTTTGAAAGTGTATCAGTGAGAAATAGTGTATGAAACTGTCTGCATCTTTTGAAACTTAGTTTTTGGCTCTTAAAGACTGAGAATGAAACATCAAAGCCCATCTGTGTTTTGTTTAGCCAGAAACATCACACAAACTTAGGTTAGGCATTAGGAAAAAATTCCTTGCTGTGTGGGTGATGAGACTGGCACAGGGAAGTTGTGGCTGGCCCCTCCCTGGAAGTGTTCAAGGCCAGGCTGGATGGGACTTGAGCAACCTAGTCCAGTGGGGGGTGTCTCTGCTCATGCAAGAGCATTGGAACCAGATGATCTTTAAGGTCCCTTCCAAACCGGGCCATTTGTAGGCTTAGGGTTGTGGGTTTTTTTGTATTTTTTTTTTCTTTTTTCTGTGGATTTGGAAAATCCTTGGCATATCCAAACTTTATAGTTCACCATCTGGTTAATTTAAGTACGTCACTACTTTGAATCTGGGAAGCAAAATAAGACTATGTTTTGAGAAAATGTATCTTTTTTCTTCTTTTTTTCTTTTTCCTTTTTTTCTTTTTTCCTTTTTTCCTTTTTTCCTTTTTTCCTTTTTTCCTTTTTTCCTTTTTTCCTTTTTTCCTTTTTTCCTTTTTTCCTTTTTTCCTTTTTTCCTTTTTTCCTTTTTTCCTTTTTCTCCTTCTTTTTCTCCTTCTTTTTCTCCTTCTTTTTCTCCTTCTTTTTCTCCTTCTTTTTCTCCTTCTTTTTCTCCTTCTTTTTCTCCTTCTTTTTCTCCTTCTTTTTCTCCTTCCTTTTCTCCTTCCTTTTCTCCTTCCTTTTCTCCTTCCTTTTCTCCTTCCTTTTCTCCTTCCTTTTCTCCTTCCTTTTCTCCTTCCTTTTCTCCTTCCTTTTCTCCTTCCTTTTCTCCTTCCTTTTCTCCTTCCTTTTCTCCTTCCTTTTCTCCTTCCTTTTCTCCTTCCTTTTCTCCTTCCTTTTCTCCTTCCTTTTCTCCTTCCTTTTCTCCTTCCTTTTCTCCTTCCTTTTCTCCTTCCTTTTCTCCTTCCTTTTCTCCTTCCTTTTCTCCTTCTTTTTCTCCTTCTTTTTCTCCTTCTTTTTCTCCTTCTTTTTCTCCTTCTTTTTCTCCTTCTTTTTCTCCTTCTTTTTCTCCTTCTTTTTCTCCTTCTTTTTCTCCTTCTTTTTCTCCTTCTTTTTCTCCTTCTTTTTCTCCTTCTTTTTCTCCTTCTTTTTCTCCTTCTTTTTCTCCTTCTTTCTCCTTTTCTTTCTCCTTTTCTCCTTTTTTTTTTTTTTTTTTAAACAATTACAGTAATATAAACAATTTTTAGGATGTTTTGCAGTAATTTGAAAAATAAAATCTGAACGTTCCTGTGGATGAAAGATGTTCCATCTCAAGTTTAATATGCAATTGAAAAAAATATTATATATTTGTTATATGATTCAGCTCACTACTACAATTCCATGACAATCATCAGACACTTTATAAAAAGGACACTCCATATGCACAGTTCAGCCAGGTTAAGTGATTGTGCTGTAAAGGTTCTATGAAAATCGTACTCTGAAGGACTAGATTCTGCGTCCATCATCCATTGCACTGCTCAATGGCTTTTGTTAAGTCCTTTCTACTGGGTTAATTTGGCCAGAGGGTCTTACTGGACCCTTCCTGACCCATTATTTACGGAGGAGCCAAGGGGTAGGTGCTCCTCTGCTATGCTTTTTGCCTTGCTGTATTAAGTTTCCTCCAGACCTTTTGGAACAGAAAGTGTATTTTTTGCAGACAGTCAAGATAAATTTAACTTCTGAGTAAGATGTATAAACTTCTGGTGCCATTATTCATTCTCTGAAATGGTGGAATTGATAGTGGTGAATACTGAATACCTTTCAGTTCAAAAAGGGAAACTTTTGTCTTCTGCTTGACAGCTTCATAGATCGTACAGCTCAAACTTGTTTTAAGAAAATATTGAGTGGGACAATGATGATACCTGCTGACAATTAACTACTTTCATGTTGCTAAGCACAAATAGGTCTGTTTTCCTTTAATAGTTTGACAATCAGAACCTTGATTTTAAAATATTATTTAAATGACCAACATTATTTTACTATCTCCACCTTTTTCTAATGGCTAAGGTATTTGACAACTTTGTGCTTAATTTTTACTGCCACATGATAATCAGAAACTCAGATGTAAAGATTTTTTTAACATAAAGACTATTTTTGATCAGCAGTTAGTGTCTACTTTTTAGTGTCTCTTGAAACTATCTTCACTTTTACAACATAGTCTGGATTTAGTAGAGGAACTTGTGAAACCTGTTCTTTTTTTAGATTTCTTTGTTGATATCAGAAATATCATACTAAGGTAGATAAAAAATTGCATTCTGTTATGTGTGTAAATGTTGTAGTTTTGCCCCCAAGCAAGTGTGATATGAAAAAGTGTTTCCTCCTCTCTTCTCTGCACTCTTTTTTTTATGGCATTTATGCCCAGATAAAATAGACATAAGCATTGTTTCCAGAGCTAAATGTAAGAGGAAAGCAGGTATGTCTTGGAAAATCTACACTGACTGATTTGGAATTACAGTGCTTAAAACTTGCTGATGTTTTGTCTGCATGAGCTGGTGGTGTTGTGGACACTGGGCATTGGCCCTGTCCTCTTGGGTCACCTAGTGAGGGGAAAAAAGGAAGTCTTTTGTGAGGCTCTGGCTCATTTTCATGCCAGAATAACTCAGATTTGTGGAGGTCAGTAGTTCACATTGTTCTCTGCATTGCCACTCCTATTGAGGCCCCTGTTTTGCACCCTTTATGTCTTTCTTTTTTCCTCAGAAGGCTTCATCTCAGGGAGTTCTTGGTGTCTCTGTACTTAATTTCTGTTCCCTTGTTCCTCCATCAGTCAAAGCTTCAAAGTACAAATTGTTAGGGGAAATATTATACCATCTCCATAGGGTTTCATGCTCTCCCCTTGTCCCCCAAATTAATCTTCAGCATAACCTTACCTAGTGCTGCTGCATGGGGAATGCTTGGTCTCGTGTTTAATGTAGAAGAAAATATTTGTAGGGATGGTCCAGATGTTTTTTTAGCCTATTTCAAAGGCCATGTGAGGGCCTACAAAATGCTTCTGGAAAACTGTTGATATCTGCTCCATCACATTCATGCTGAAGCACAAGCAACTGCTGAACTCAGTGTAGTTTCTGCATATTCACAATTTTTTTAATTAAGAAGATTTCTGTCATTTGCCTTTTTGAGGCTTACCCAGTCCTTCTGGGCTTATTACTGAAAAATGAAGACCAAAACAACTATTTTAAAAGATGTTTAGGGATCCCATGAAATCAGAGCTTTTCAGGCCAATGGACTCTTGGAAAGACAGGGCCTAATGGTTAGTCTAGCTGCCTCCTCACATTTCTGTTGCTTCTGACCTTTAAAAAAAACATCAAGTATAACATTGTCTGGGTTTAAACTGGATTAAGTAGTTGCTTATTCCAATTATTTAATTAGTATCTGACTTGAAAAGCTTTTCTTCTCAAGACGACTTTTAAATACAAATATATTTAAACATCCCCCACAACCCTAAAATAACTTCAGAAAAGTGACTAGATTATACTGTATTTTGCCAGTCAAGGTATAGATTATTTTCCATAATTACATTACTACCAAACTTAAATGTTGTATCTTTTTCTTCCAGTACCTGTGGTCAAAAAAAGTTTGCTCAGTTATAGTTTTAGTTGGTTTGCCTGTAGGTGCCCGATTGAAGAAAAGGATTTCATCATCAGTACCTAAATTCAAGAAAGTGAACAAGAGCTCATGCATCCTAGTTTCCCAATGGATTGCTGCAAGGGGAGCAAACTTATTCATGCATTTATTTGCCTTGATCTTCTAAACTGACATATGAAGATAGATTGGGTGCTGACTGCAGCTTCCGAGTTTCTTGCTGGAAACCAAATGTTCTCCCAAAAGCAGAAATATCATACCTCATCTCCAGGTGTCTACTTCATCTTCTAGTCTTCAGCAGTGGTCTCTAGTACTGAGAGAACTGCTTCTGTGCATACAGCGATTGTTTGGGAAATGTTCTGCCCCATATTGAACCTGCAGTTTCTCGGTGTTACTAAGTAAGAATTAAAGTGCTATTAGTATGGTGTGAGCACAGATGTTGTTTGTAGCCAGGCTGGATCCACCTTTGCAGAGCAGGTGTGTATACTGCTGAAATATAAAATAAAAAAGTAGCATGGTGATTTTACTCTTCAACTTTGAGTGTCTCATCTGTATGCTTTGCTGCTAATGAACTTGAGTTAATTCCAAGTTCATTTGCAGTTCACCTCTTCAGAAAGGGCTTTGCCTCTCATTTATATGGTTTCTTTGATTGCTTCACAGCTGAGTGAATTTATGTTGGTGTTTCATTACCAACTGAACAGCATAAACTGTGAACGTGAGCTAGAAATTTTGTTGTTTTAAATTCCATTAAGGTTCTTGTCTTAAAAATCTTAGCCCTTAAGATCAGATGTTCTGCAGGGAAATACACTGTACTACATCTGCTTAAATCTTTGTAGGCAGACACAGAGGTGAGAAGAGGTGGCACCTCTTAAAGGGTAGAGGAAGGAGGGTATGTATTCAAATCATGTTTCATTCTTCCAGTTTTGTTGCATTAAGACTCAAGTGAATAAAGCTGCACACTCATGCTTTGCAGACATCATTTGCTCAGCACACCACTTCCCTATTTAATGACTAGCTGTTGAATGCTTTGTATATCTAGAATTTTCTTTTTTTATATTTTAAGAATAGAATTATGGTTTTCAAACTATTTGCCTTTGTCAGTGTTATAATATCTTGAGTCCAAATGACTGTAATTGGAGATTCTTTTCTGATGCCACCCAATAACTATAGAAAAAACCCAAAGTATTCTGATTGTATGCTTAGACTAAGTAAGCAGGAAAGGTAATGCTCCAATTTTAGCCTTTGACAAGACAAGAGACATCCTTTTTTCTTCTTCCATAATATGCAATTTTTAATTGCTTTGCATAATTATCTGTTCTTTTTTTCTTAAAGCTGCTCTTAGGCTTTGCAACTTTTTGCCATTTTATAAAAGCTATAGCAAGTCATGCTCTGAAGAGGAATCTGTGTAAAGAAAAAGGAATTGTGAAGAAGCTGCTGAAGTTATTCTTGTAGGCTAGTAAATGTAGTCAGGATAAGCTTGAGGAGCCGAATAAAAACAAGAAAATTGTTTTAATATATTTGAGTAGAAAGGTGTTGATCTCACTAGTTTTCAGTGTTGACTACTGCAGGATACTTTGAGAAATGTAGTATTTTTGTTGGTTCTTCTTTCTATGAGTTTTCACTGCGAAGGAAAAAGCATTTCTTCCATGAAGAACATTAACCTTGTATCTCTGCATTTGTCTCTGTTTCCTTCCATACTGATGTCTTTATTTATGACATCCCTTATAATCAACAGTGCTACAGCGAGTGTTTAAATGTGCAGACACCAGTGTAGAAAAACATCCATACCATGGAGAAGCATTTAAGTCAACTGATTCTAGTGATACTTGTTTAAAGTTAGTCTGAGATGAACATTCATGAGTGAGTTGCCATGTTTGTGAGATAGAAGCATAACTATGCAACAGAAGTGGCAGAATTTATCAGTTAGTTAAATAACAAATTAGATATTGCTCTTGAATTCTCAGGCACCATTGTGGCCTAATTTTTAGGGTCAAGATGTGTTGCAAGCAGAAGTGTATAGGTCTTGAAAGCAATGTATACTGCATTGTGTTATTGAAACAGTGAAGCGTGTTAATGTATCTACTTAATTAAAAACCAAAGCAGCCAACCAAAAAAACCACCCCAAAACCAAACTGGCCTGCCAAAAACCAAACCATCAAAAAAACCCACCAAACCACCAAAACATACAGATCTTAACCATGCGGGTCTAAATTGTGTGAAAATTCTTTGGAGCCGCAGTTAATACAAAAACCGTATTGGTTTAACCACTCATTATGCAAAGGCAGTGTTAACCCTAAAAGAATGACCTTCATCCACATCAAATGTAAAGGTAGAAACAGTTCCCAGAAGCTTCCATGCAGGGTTGCACTGAGCAGATGAGGGCTGGGGTAGGATGGAGAATGGATGGAGGTCTGGTAGAGGAGAACCCAAAATGCATTTCAGGTATGACAGAGTAAAAAGCTGAGGAAATCTGGTATGCAGTGAACTGGATGCATGGACACATTATGAACCCCTCAAGTTCTGGGCCCCTCAGATCCAGAAGGACCTGGAACTGCTTGAAAGAGTCCAGTGCAGAGCCTCCAAGATGATTAAGGGTGTGGAAAATCTCCCTTCTGAGGAAAAGCTGAGGGAGCTGGGGCTCTTAAGCTTAGAGAAGAGAAGAATGAGGGGTGACCTCATCAGTGTTTATAAATAGGTGAAGGGGGAGTGCTGGAAAGAGAGAGCCAGGCTCTCCGCAGCTATGTCCAATGACAGGACAAGGATAAGTGGGTACAAGGTTGAGCATAGGAGGTTCCACATAAATACAAGGAAAAACCACTTTCACTGTGAGGGTGACAGAGCACTGGAACAGGCTGCCCAGGGAGGTTGTGGAGTCTCCATCTTTGGAGAAGGAGACTACCTGCTGTAGGTGACCATGCTCTGGAAGGGTGTTTGGATTTGATGATCTTTAGAGGTCCCTTTCAGCCTCTAATTTTCTGTGACTATATGCACAGCTCTGTAACGTTACTTCAAAGTCACTTTTCAGAATACAATTACATTTAAATGCTGCACAGCTTATTGCTTTTTCCCGACAAAATAATTTGTTCCTGAGTCTTGCCTGTGTAGAGCAGAACTGCTCTTGCTGCTTTTAGAAAAGAGAAGGAAAGTACGAGGTCATAATTCAGTATTCAGCAATTGCTATACCCATATGCTTGTCAAGTCCTTGTAGATGCCCAGGCAGATCACTCTTGCTGGTATATAAGACAGAGTTACAGAGCTGTATGACAGTAGTAGTAATATCAGAATTTCTCAAGGATTTAGCCAAAGGCATGCTTTTGACAAACATAATGCCAAATGTTGTCTTTCATTTTGCCAGCTGATGGCTTTCCAGTAATAGTGATGGTCAGAGACTGCATATTTGTCAAGTGAGAGAATTTTCATCTTTAAATTCCAGACCGTATCTTGAGCCAAGGTTAGCTGACACCTCTAAGCTGTGTCGTATCTTCTGAGAAACTCAGCCCTTGATCTACACTGTATCTCTACAATAAGTAGCATATATATTGGCATATTTTATGATCCTGCTTTAAAGTTTGACTGTTATTTTGAGCTCCTGCTAAAATTTGACTCTGTATTAAAAATCACCCCTGCCACAACTCAGAATTATTTTACTGTGGCAAGAAAGCTTATGAGTAGTAAATTGAATTAGGGCATTTTTCAACAATATTGGGATGTTTAGGCTTTTTATTATACTTTTTTCTTTTTTTTTTTTTTTTTTTCTTTTTTTTGATGATAGTTCTGTGTGTCTGTGTGTGGCTTTCAAGGGACATACAAAGCAGTAGTCATGCAAGGAAAGGAGAGTAATATGAAGATAATTGCATCAGTGTAGACAGAGTAAAGCCTGGAGATGAAAGAAGTCTGAGTTAATTTCACTTGACAGTTATAACCATGTATAAAATATACTAAACATAAGGCAATTAGTGCAATTAAAGAGTTAAACCACCAAACCACCCATGTAATATATATGCTCTTACATTTTAAAGATTTTTTTATAGTAATATTCACTATTAAGAGCCATAATGTTAATTTGGACCCAGTACCAGAATTCTAACTTTCTAAATCACCACTTTATTTATTTTCCCTTCCCCAAAGATCCCTGAAATCTTTAATCTTGAACAGTAGCTTTTGCTACAGAAAAGCAGTCTCCTCCAGACTGCTGGATGGGCAAACTTTGGGCTGAGTGTTAGCTGGGGGTAAAAACTCTGGATGAGGAGGTTAGGACTACAGTAATGACTGTGTAAGAGCTATTTTTGGACAGAGAGAGTTGTTTAATTCACAGATACCAATTACAGAGAACAGCAAAGAGCTATAGCTCGGTTTGAGGCATAAAATTATTAAAATTAATGTCATTTTGTATGTAATAATGAGCTTGATCCTTAGTTTCTCCTATAAACAATCCCAGGGAAGCCAGGATTGTATCTAGTAAGTTCTTACAGAAATCCACTCTTCTGTATTCCAGCTTTTTTGGCTTTTTCAGTGTTCTCTCTTTCTTCTCAGACTCCTCAGACTCCTGCAGATAACTGCCCCCTCCATATGCTTTTATAGTTGCTTATTGTTTTACCAGCTAGACCTCTCCCTCTCCTTATCACTTAGTTACTTAGGTTACCATTCTATCTATCTATCTATCTATCTATCTATCTATCTATCTATCTATCTATCTATCATATATATAAATTTTCCTTTCTTTCCCTCCCCCTCCTCCCTTTTTTTTCTTCCTTGTAATATTAATAAATTCTTCAATAATCCTGGGAAGAAGTTTCCCGTTGTGATTGTAAGGGAATCTGGGATTAAGCCAATCTGCTACAACCTGTGAAACCATTAAGACAGTTAGATCTGCACAAAAGGTCAGGAAAAGTAACCTTTTCCAGCTTTACCTCTCTTTAGTCTCATTAGCTAAATCAAGAAGTTGTGCTTTCCCTTCTGATGGAGGTATCTGTATTATAATATCTGTGTATAAATAGGCCATAAATCAGCTGCAGGTGGATGAAGTATTGAGGTGTTGTCCCTGAGGACACAAAAGGCTTCATGCAATTTCTGGAACGTGCATTTTGACCAGTTTCTCAGAATCAGGATTAATGGAGAGAGGGACACTAATGAGGCTCAGTTTACCAGCTGGTGATCCAGATCTCCAGGGTCTGACATCTTTGCAAATTATTCCCTCAGGCATCATCTTTATATGGTACCATCTTTATTGAAAAATGAAGAGCATTTCACAATATAATGCATTTTTCCTGAGTAAGTCTCTTAATATAGAGATACTTCAGTGAAGGTACTTAAGTTAAAGTGCTGTTATTTACTTGTTCTTAGGCTAGGCTTTCAATCTGCCATGGAACACCTGATTTCTTAACACCTTTCATGTGTACAGTTTTTCTTTTTTCTTTTCTTGCTTAGGGACTTTCTGCAGAATCACAATTGAATTAAATAAGAGGATTTAAAATAGAAGTGGGATGCATTTTAGTGTGATAATATATTAAGCTTACTCTCAGATGATAAAAATCTGAGTTTGATAAACTATAAAAAAAACTCTGATTTTTTTGGTAGTGGTTGTTATATGTTTGGTTGTTTCTTGTTCTTTATACTTTTGCAAATAGTACTTATCATAGTAGCAAAATTTTCAACATAACAAATGGTCTTGGCTTTGCCCAAAGAGAAAATTAGGATGAACTATTTCATGCTGTTTCTTCTGCTCCACTTGCAGAATAAAATGTTCTCCATCATGTGAAAGTCCCAAACAATGCTCTGACTAATACAAATGAAAAACTGGTGTGTCATGCTCGTAGTTCAAACTACAGTCTTCTGTTTTTTTCTGAACAGACCTTCAGGGAGTGATTTAGCTCTGATTAAGGTAAGCTCTTGGACAAGTGTTGTATTCAGAATATCTCCTTTCATTAGGCAACATGATTTGTGTCATGGGTTGCATTTTTTGTTTGCCTTTGTAATCTTGTCCTTTCCAGGGAGACTTTTTTGTGTATGTGTGGAGATTGCCTTTGAAGGTTCAGGTTTGATTATTTTATTTATAACAGTGCTATGTTTGTGTTTTCCAGTATTCCCAGTAGCTGGACAGTCTCCATCTGTTTTAACTGCTCAATGCTATTTAGGCCTGGATGTCATCCTTTATGCAAAACCTTATTACATTCACCTCCCTTGCAGAGATGTTTTGTGAGCATTTTATATTTCTTTTAAGCAACAGTAAATTACTAGAACTTTTACAAGAGATGAAATGTAGCAGAACTGTAGGTTTTGGAGTGTGATCCTATTCAATGCCATACTGGAAGAAATGGCTTAGGAGCTTTGTCTTTGAACTAGCTGACAACTCTGCTTTAGTACTTGGAGGAGCTGTTCTCATTTAAAATGTTATTCCCATTAAATTCAGTCGCTTTACGTGTGCTTCCTACTAACCAGATTCTGAAGAGGATGAATCAAGTTCTGGAGAGGGACCTATTGACATTTAAATTCTGGAGTTTATTTGAAGCTGGGGCTGGTCATGTTTCTGTTGGCCCTGAAGTTTCTGATAAGATCACAGCCCAAAATAGAAGGAGTGAAAAGTGGAAGATGCTTATGTGACTGTGAGTGAAAATATTCCTCTTAGTAAACTTAGCACCAGTATTTGTGAAAGTGCATTTCTATATCAGTTGAATGAGTAATGAGGTATAATGAGGACCAGGAGTTTCTCTTTTCATCCCTGCAATGCATTTTAAAGTATTTTATAATAAAAGCTCTGCAACCTGTGGGTTTCTTGTATGGAATCCTTCTGTAACTTGAAGTGTAGGGCTGCATATAGCAAGATTTTGGATTCACAGCTTAGTCATGTGAAGGACTTTAAAAATATGGTTTTAATATTGAAAGAATAGACTGGTCTTGAGTTTCAGATATGTTTATGTCCTTGGCTTCACTGCCTGAAACTTCAATTACCTTTAAACAAAATCAAATACATGTGATATTCTAAGCTCTCAATTTAGATTTCTTAGGGGAAAGAAAAGCATATCTGTGAAAGAAGGGAGGATAAAGAAAGAAGTACGGGATTGGAAAAAGTTGATAGAGGACAACAGAGACCCATTTTGATTTGTTCTGACTTGATAAAATGTAGATTTTACAAAAGTGTGGGTTTTATTTTGCTGTATTAAAAAAAATAAGAGCCCATCAGTTACAAGTGACCCGTATACTTCAAGCAGTCTGCTACCATTAGCAAAACGCAGAGAATTTTCTCTTGCTGTTATTTTTATGCAGCTCTCTCATCAAACAGGCATGTTGAAATCTCTTTAGAGATCCCAAATACTCAAAAAATAATAGCTATTTCATGTCAAGTTCTCAACTACTTTTCTTTATTATCTTTACCCTTTTTACACCAGTGAAGAAAATTAACAACTTCTATGTTACAACGTAAATGTTGTTTTCTGCCTGTGCTGTCATACTCTGCCTCACATACACACATAGCATGATTCTTAGTCAGTGTTGTGTTTAGTAAAGCCCACGAGAAAATATTTTCCTTTTTAGAAAAAAAAAAAAAAAAAGGGGGGGGGGAAAGGGGCAGAAAGCAGTTTTTTGAAACTAATCCTATTTTTTTACCTTCTATATTATTTCATATAAGGCTTTAAAACAATTCCCACATATGCCCAATGCATATGTCTCAGTGATGAGAAACCTATGGTCTATGTGGTCTCTTCAAAGAGAAAAACGTGCATCAATACGGTGAGGAGTTTGTAGCTGCAGGAACAGCAAGTCTATGTGATCTTGTAATTTTGGTTCTTCATTGCTCTATGCTCAGGGCATAGATGTAAGCTTTGTTCTTCTTATGCCTTCAACCCTGGCAATTATCTGGGGATCTGGCTGTTGCATGATGGATTTATGTAGCTTACAGTTGGGATGACAGACCCCCATTCCCCAAAATCATCATATATGGGAAGAATTGCTGGCTGTAAAGTCACTGCAGCCCTGCTTGCCTGCAGCTCACTCCACAGTGTAGGACCCTTGTTGAGACATGGGCATCAATTTTTTGCAGGGTGTGGGAGGGAGCAGAGACTTCTCCAATATCTGGCTCTCTAGCTACTCTGCAATGTCAGATCAGTACAAAAGAGGAGACAGGGTTCTGGATCTGGCTGAGGATTGCAAGTCCACAGTTGCAGGCCACTGTTATCAAAAAAGAAGTCTCTCCGTGTGGTGTCAGTAAAACAAAAAGCCTGTTTTGCAGGCCAGCTCAATGTGTTTGGCATAATAAGCCCATGATCACGGCTGATGATTCAAGGACAGGGATGCACACAGGACCTATTTACATCCCGTGCACTACAGTACCAATCAGATCCAGCTACTGAGGCTGCACCTTCTGGCTTCTGAGCAAGGAGGGGGGAGCTTTTGCCCTGTTTCACGAAAGCCACCAGGTGATGAGGAGAAGTCTTTCTGCTGCCAGAGAGCAGCATAGAAGACTGTGTTGCAAGAGGCATGCACAAATCATCCATGAAGGTCAGTGAAGCCAGTGCTTGCCTTCTTAGGGGTGCATCAGCTTTCACTTGCTCTATCCATATGCACAAAAGAATCAGAACAGAGATTGTCTTTTAGTAGCTGAGAATGTTTCCCTAGCCTTTCCCCTCATCTCCCAGTCTACCCCAGTCCTGTCACAAGACTCACTCGGGTGCTGTCTCTGAATAACAGAAATGTTGCTGATCCCAGAAGAGAGATTCAGATTGACAAAATATGCTATTCCTGGAAAATCATGTCTTCAGCTCTGGGTTGTGATGTGCCAGTGTCTACTGCTTAGCTACAGGAAAAGTAGATTTTGCTGTGACATTTCTATTCAGCATCACGGCCAGATGGAAAATGTTAGAGATGGTAAGAGCCACGTTATAGTTTTTTGTGTTTTGTGGCATTTTTGTTTGGTTTTTTTTTTTGTTTTACTTTTTTGTTTTTTAATTCAGTTCTCCCCTGTTGCACCCCTGTGCTTTCAAAGGGTGATAGGTTACTGCTTCTAGTGCTGTATTCCATCCTCAGATTCTATCACGAGCCATAGGCACCTAAACCCCTCCAACTTCCTTGGGAACCACAAAATCAAAAAGCATGTGCAATTCAGGGATTATGCTTATGTTCTTCAGAAGATGAGGAGAATGTCAGTGCTGCAGACCTTTTAATGTTTCCAGTAACAGCAACCTTTTTTGTTATACTTCTCAACTGAAAAATAAAAAAGTAAAATAGAAGTAAATAGAAGAAAAATGGGATTCCTGATCTTCTTAAAAAAAATTTCTCTTCAGTGAGGAGTAAAAAAGCTTTTAAAGATGAGCTTTTATGCTGGGGATGACTTTCAGTTAGAAAGCTTAGACAATGTAAACTAGCTGAATTCATGCTGAATTATTTTGTTTCTATCAGGCTAGTAGTAGTCAGGGACTTGTGTTAATGCGCTAGCCTATGTTTCAGCCTTTGCTTGCCATTTGAGAGAGGTAAGGATCAGAGAAAACTTTCTCCCTAGTTTCATCTTCTTTCCAAGCATCTCCTTACATAGAAATCTAACACAGGATGAAGGGTTTCAGAAGAATGGAGGAGTAAGAGATGCATTAAGGGACAGACATGAAACACTAAAATTATTCCAGGTAATGTTCCAGGTTAGAAGGCTGATTTTAAGGAAGGGTTGGTATTAGCACAGAAACCTAGAGGTCTCTGTGAAAATACTCCATTTTTGGGAAAGACCTCACGACAGATACTGAACAAAGAGGGCTAAAAGGGACTTTAATTTCCTTGCTTCTGAGAAGAGGATAGTAAGTGGTGCAAGTCCACACTATGTGGAGCTGAAAAGAAAGACACTTGATGAAATTTATGAAAGAAGAAAAGCAGGCATAGTAACCACACATTTCACACTTGAGTATGTTGCTTATACACAAATTGACAGCTGAAAAAGTTCACCCCAGAGAGAGAGCATTCTTCTTTTCTAATTGCTGGGATAAGGGGACATGCTCTTAGAAACACCTAGCCATGCTTTCTTTCATTTTCACTTCATCCCTAGCCATAGTAAAGGCAAAACTGTGGACCAGATGGATGTCTGACTTGGGCTGGTGGGATGACTTCTGCATTAGTGCAGTGGAATTCAAATATCAGACTTCCAAAATTTGGACCTTTTTCTTCATAAGGATGGTGGATGTAAGCAGAAAGTCATGAAAACCCAACTAAATTAAGGCATTATGAATAATCTTAGTGTTATGTAAAACACAGTTTTTGGAAAATGCAGAGAAGTATATCCAGTGTTGGCTATTCTAGTGTACATTATTATGGATGAGTTTAAAATAATTCTTTAAACTACATGAAGAAGAAGCATGTCTACTGTAAATGAAGGAGATAAGTTTTTGTCAGAAATACTTAGTCTTATTCCCATGAGAATGCAGAAATGGATTTGTGGAACAATAGATTTCTGGAACAAGATAGTGGACGTTGCCTAACAAGTTGATTTAACATGCAGTATAAATGATGCATGATTTCTATAGCTTGGAAGAATAGTTGAATGTATTTCTACCTAAAATCCTCTCCCTGTATTTCAAAACAGTAGAAGGGAGGGAAGAAATGCCAATGAAACATGCAGGAAGACACTCTAGGATGTAATTTCTGGAGAAATTTGAGTGAAAGGTGTGGGATTTGTGCATTAGTTCAGAGTGAGGGGCTGCTTTCACGAAGAGAGCAATCTGTGTCTATCACAGAGGATGAATTGTGCAGGCTGTCAGTTCCAGAAGCACAGTCAGCTTTGAGCAGAATTGCTGTACTGCATCTGACAAGTGGATTTAACAGTTCCTAGGAGCACATTTTTAGTACTGGAGTTGCAGACCTGACAGATTGCAAGGGAAGCGCCATCACAGCTTCAAGAAAAGGGAACAAACTTTGTAAGGGGCACTGCACATGAAAATATTTATATAATTTCTGAGGAGACACTTGCATCCAGTATTTTCAGGAGGTGGATTTGCATGTGAAGAAAGCATATGCAAAAGAGCTTGAGTTCAAATCTTTGTTCAGGATTGCTCTGGACTCTTTAAGGTGCTCTGCACTGAATGTAAACCAGGAATAGATCAGTCTAAATCAGAATATGTTACTGGAAGTTGTGTTTCTGAGCCCTGAACTATACCATTATTTAGGCAGACAAGATGATATTCAGTAGTTTCCAGATGGTCTCCACACTTGTGCTGCCTTGATATAGTGTTGAGGCTGTTGCCAGCGCCAAACTCAGGTGTTGTGGTTTCTATGTGGTCAGAGAAACCCCTTTCCCTGCGTGGCTTCTTTCACTCACCCTCCTGGGAACTGCTACCCTGGCATAAAAAGATTCCCATTCCTCAGCATTCTTATGCAGCTCTTGGCAGCTTTTACATTCTTATCAATAGCTTTCTGCTTAAGTGGTACTTAATCTTGAGTCTCATGCACCAGGGTCCCTTCTACAAGGGTGGCTGGTGTTGGCTGCCCTCCTGACGCAGCAGCAGATGAGTTTCTCCTTTTCTTGTTGCCACACATAGAACTTTGATGTGCACAAAGTCCTCACAGTCTAGCATCTTGTAGCAGCTGGGTGGTGCCCCCAAGAGTCCCTGCCTCTGTCTCACTGTATACTCAGGAGTGTGGTGACAACCTGCCCTCTGGAAGACCAGGTAGGAATATTGAGCACGTAG
Source organism: Heliangelus exortis (assembly GCF_036169615.1). Classification (NCBI taxonomy): domain Eukaryota; kingdom Metazoa; phylum Chordata; class Aves; order Apodiformes; family Trochilidae; genus Heliangelus; species Heliangelus exortis. The sequence goes on from NC_092424.1 coordinate 45,551,886, forward strand.
TACAAGATCTCACTTGCATTTAAGCAAGCGTTCTTGTTGCTGGGAGCAGGATATATTGCCATCTTTTTTGCTGACCTTCTTGTGCTGCCAGAACCATAACTGTATATTCAGTCACCTGTTTCCCTCTCAGTCTGACAGCAGATCATGAAGGCAGCTACATCCAGATGTGTAGGATTTCTGAGCACCTGTATTGTGGCAACTCCCCTCATCACGTCTCCCTCTGTCTTCCACCTCACCATAGCTGCTATGTGAAGTTCCCACAGCAGTAGGTCTGTGTGTAGGTCTGTGGGGGCCAAAGCATATCTCATCCCTGAAGGGGCTAAGTGGAGAACTCTTGCTTGCTGGTGCTACAGAGGCTGCACCAATGCTACCTTTGAGGTTTTGGCTTGCAGGGTTCTTGGCAAGAATGAGGATACCAGGAGACTTACCTCTGCTCAGTGAGGGGCTATGTCACACAGCTGAGCCCTGGCCCAGTGGACCCCCATGGTGGAGCCTCAACTACCAGGGAACCACAATTTTTGTCACTCTCTGACAAAATATAAATAGGCTATCATTTATATATATAAGGAGACCACCGAAGGCACCATGAGTTTGTTGGTGTGAAAGAATTTCAGCTGCCATGACACAGTTGTGATACACAGTTTAAAAATCTGCCTGCTGAGCAGCTACGTAGATGTGTAAGTCTACCCTTGTGGGTGTAGACACTTTTCTTAGGAAGCTTGGCAGAGATTTCTGGAGTGAAAGGAAGCGAGAGGAGAGGAAAAGTCTGCCCTCCTTTGTGCCATGGAACATACTGTCTTCATAAGGTACTTTTAGAACTTTATCCAGAAAGGTGGTTGAAATTGTGGGGTCCTGTGACACTTGGCAACAGAAACAGAGTTGTGTCTTTCTGTGGCCCAATACAGTAGGTGTTCAAAAGCCACACTAATGGGCCTTGTATTTACCAGGAGGTTGTGGGTAGTGCAGCATGGGCTATGGTGACACCTAGGGAATATGGTTTCATGGCAGTCAGGGGAAACACATTTATTGTATGTTGCTTTAATTTTAGGTGACTGGATCTGAGGGTTCAGGTAATATTTTCAAGCCTGTTCTAAGCACTAAACTACTGCTAGTAACTGGCTTGTTTGTCTTGGTTCTTAAACCAGGGGAGCCATAATGCAGCTCCAATAACGTATAGTGTAGTTCCAAAATTAGATGTTCACAGTATCTGGATGACTGCTTTGGTTTCACTGTACTATTTTTCACTGTCTTGTATCTTCTCTTTAGCACACTCAAATTTGTCCTTTTTCCGTAAATCCCTTCCAGTGCCTTTGGCAGAAGATGATGGTACATCAGATCGTGCAGACTTCAAAATTATTTTATATCTAAAACCTCTTTCCAATCAGTTTGTGATTTTCACATTGCCCTTGATAACCCTGACAGTGTTTTAGGTTAGACAACATGCCAGAGGATTTTGAAGGTTTCTGCTTTGAAATAAACCACCACTAATAAATGAAAGTAGTTGCAATGTACAATGTGTCTTTGCAAAGGTACCTAATAGGTTAGGGATTATGCCTGAAGGCAGTGCAGTGTCATTTTTCTTCCTTTCTGTGACGTGGAATCAGTGCAATGTTCATCAGTTGTTTCATGTGTTTTGAGAAAGACATCGCAAAGAAGCTTTTCTAAATCTTTCTAAATCTCTGCGTGCAGTAATCCTGCTCCTCCTACACTTGAAAACAATCTTGCTTTACTACCTGTTGTTTTACTCCATATTGTTATGCTCTGTTATTTTTTTTTTCTTGGTCACCTTACCTGTCCCAGGAAATTGTAACTTTCTGTTTTATTATATCAAACAGGAATATTTCCAGGATATGTACAGCTATGCTCTTGAACTTGTGACATTTAAAGGGCAATAGAATGCTAATGTGACTAATAAAATAGAAAAATGGCTTTATGTATGTCAATGTGAAAATGGCTCAACCTATCTTTTAAATGGACTAATTTCAACAACATTCCTTGATAGGAGCCTGGAGGGAGACTGAAAAGCTTGAGGAATTGGGGTAGAATGTAAAAACAAAGAAAGCTCTTGTAATTCTCTTTTGAGACCTTTAAAAGAGATCCAGAGAGTTTTTCCTGTTGTGGGGACTATGTACCATCTATATTATGATGGTAATTCACATGAGTAATTAGCTGTATATTTTTATTTTGTTTTTATTTTGCTATGAAAGATGTTATAATCTAAAAGCAAATTTATTGAATTTCTTTAACATTGATTTTTTTATTTTTATTTGAAGTGGTACAATAAAAGCTCCACATTTTATAGTAGAGTATTTCTAGATAACACAGTGAAGCCTTAGAACAACTGCACATGTAGTATTTGGTGGCTTTGTGCTTTCTGAACAGTATTAAGGTTGTACTGATTTTGAGTGTATGCACTGTGGCCACTAAGTCATGAATGACAGTGGAAAAGAAATCTGGGTGTTGTTGAGAATGTCCCATGTATGTTTGCTAAGGTCTGCAACTTTCAGTAAGAGAATTATAGATATTTTATCTGTTTCTTTAACAGTGAAACCCCCTAATTACTCAGAGAATAAGCAGATACAGCTCTTATATAAAAGTTGTTTAAAATGATTTGGGGTAATTATCATTAAAAGTTTATTAAAATATAGTTTTCTTTAATGCAAGTTATATTCTTTCATCTTTTTCAGTAATGCATCATCTATTAACATGTTTTGATGTGGAAAATTAGTGCTTCAGGTCTGAACAGAGGGACAAGAATAAAGTTTGAGTTTTAATTTCAGGATTAGTTACACAGATTCACCCTTCCTACTGGAACAGAAATGTGGTCACCTAATGAACATTTCATGCTGTAAGTTAATTTTCTTACACACTAATTTTGCATTTGACAGAAAGCTGTATATTATCTCCTTTTTGCCCCAGTACATCAAGTTTTTTCCTCTCCTTCCTCCCCTTCCTGGCTCCCCTCCATTGATGGAGTTTGATTGTTGCTGTCCTTTGTGGTCCCATGAGGTTTGTGGGTGCAACACCTTGCTGGCAGGATGAAGAAGTCTGATGTGTCTTCATTGGCCATCCCGTGTGAGCTAACTTGGATACTGTGGATCTGTACCTCAGAACTTTGGATTCCTGTATGGATTTACTTGAGGAAGGTGTGTATGTAAATAAATCCATACTATCTGGTCTTCTTTCTTAAAAGACAAGTAGTTTTTAAACACATTTGACCATACAGGTGATGTAGAGCACTCTTCATTGAATCATGGTGTACGGTGTAGACTTTTCATTGAAGGGTTTTCTTCTTAGTGGAAACTGAGTTTTTTAATAAAGGTAGTAACTGAATATCCTGTTTTTCACTCCAGCTTGAGCCATTTGTCTCTTTACTCAGTATTTGTTACATGGTACTCCTTCATTTTACTGGACAAACTCCCTTCTTCTTTTGGTAGCTACATGCAGATTGCTTCCTCTACTTACTGCAGTTCTTTTCTCCTGTTTTCTCCTTGTCTCCAGCTTTTTCTCTTGGAGCAGAAAGGACAGGTGAGAAGGATTTTCTTCTTCTCCATTTGAAGATTCAGAGCACTGTGGAAGACTTTACTGTGATCTTCTCTCCAGCTGAAAACAGCTGGCATATAAACTCTTTGTAGACATAGTGGTAGTTTCAAGGTTGCTTATACTTAGTCTTGAAGATTTGAAAATCTTCCGGAATTTTGCAGGAAATCTTTTTTGATATGTAACAATTAGTCTTTAGGTTATGGTAGGGAAAGAACTCACTTTAATAGGTTTTGATAGAAACAGCTGAATCTTGCTTGAATGGATGGAAAGGTTTTTATTCTCCTTAAGTGTCTTGATGTGCTGGTATCAGATGAGGTCTCATGTGCAACATCAGTTGTACTCCATAACACTTCCTGCTTGCCAGGAGTGCAGTGGAAAAGATATGCAAAAGATAAGTTTTCAGATACTCTGAAGCAACTAAAGTTACACAATTAATATTGTCACATGAATTTTCATCTATAAAGGTTGTACTTCTTTGTGATTGTTACAGAAGAAAGTATAGAAAATTCCATGCTGGTATCACCCTTTAGCCAAAATAATCTGTAGGAAGAAGTTTCCAAGTGGTAGATGTGACCTCTGGTTGGCAGAATGCCTTTAGGCACTGGAGCTTGACTGGCCAACTGTTTGAGTACCCTGAGATGAACCTGCTGGTGGAGCCAATGGCATTCTTGTCCCGTTCCTTGGTGATGAATTTTGTCTTTGATTTGTCGTCAGTCAGGACCTTTACCACATGTATAATTTTCTGCAACTGGAAAACGTTTCAGTGCCCTCTGTGCAGGTTTAGGATTCCAACCCCCAGGGACAGAATATACACAATTTAAGTGGAAATGCTTTTAGATGAAGCATCATCTGTGGGATGTGGTAGGTGAATGCAGAAATATGCATAAATTTGCCTGTAAGGTCATATGAAGGAACTGTGATATGAGAAAAGACTTACTAAAGCTTGCAGGCTTGGAAAGAAAAGAAAAATTTTCTTCTAGAAGGATCATATGATGGAAAGAATAAGATTTTTTTGTATGAATGATGCCTAAATGAACTGAAAGAGAATAAACACCAAACTAAGCCTCTGAAAAAATATGAAAACTTTATAATGCTTCATAAAGCTTTGAGTAAATAAATAAAGTAATATGGCAACACTACAAAAAAGGACACAGATGAATAAATATTAAAATATTAATGACTAAGCTAGGTTAAAAAAAGATAAAGCATAAAGAATAATCGAGCAAATCCAAATTAAAGTTCTGTAGTTCTGTTAGCAATTAAAAAAAAAGCCATCACGATGCTGTGAACTACAAGGAAATTCTAAAGAAAAATACTGAAAATTCTCATTGCCTTAAGCATCGTATGAGATGCTGCTTTCAGTCAGTGTTTCTTTGGCTGCCTCTAATGGCATCAAAGGCTCACAAATGTTACATAAAGCAGTGTTCTTGTTTAGATTTAATTTAGAATAGAGGTTTATCTGAAGCACCAATCAAACTTGTTGATAAATTTTTGGTCTTTGAATAGGAAAGACTACAAGATGTCATCTGCTACTCATCTCTCCCCTGACACAGGTCTGATAATACCTAACTTGACATTTTTCTCTATCCTTGGTTGAAGGTTGCAGTGACACAGATTCCAGGGCCCTGCTTTGCATCCAGATGTTCTTTCTTACTGTCTAATCTAATATTTTTTTTACTCCAAGTGTTTTTCTATTTGTCATGATCACAGTGAGCACAGGGGATCATTGTTCTTTTTTCTTCTCTTTGATGCTAGAATACTTTTACCTACTGAGCTACTGGAACCTGTTTCTGTGCCCCTTTCCAATGTTTTCTCCCTTCCCAGACCAATGTCTGTGTCTTTCCTAAGAGATCGTACTTCCAAGTTTCTGAACCGTGTAATTTTCACTGTAGTCTCTCCAGTCTATCTCCATCTCTCTTGCTATTTGTTTCCCAGAATTGAACTCAGTGGTGAGTTGCGGGAGCGGCAAAGAAAATGCGTGCAACCAATATGGTTGATAAACGAACTTCTGGTTTATTGCGCAGCAACTTTTGCTTATATAGTGCTTCCGTGACCACACCCCAGCCACCAACATAACTTTTTATTGGACACCCGGTGTGTTTACCTGTAGCACAGCGAATCCCTGGTGCAGGTAGCACCGGAGTATGGGCCGATCTAATTGGCCTCCCAAACATGGGGTTGGGCATAGCAAAGGGGTCGTACCTCCTACCTCTTCGAGAATATTCAGGAATATTCTCCAACATTCTCCGAGCCTTCCTAACATTCCACAACAGTGAGTGATCAGTGGTGAGTGGTCAGTCAAATTAGTGTCTTTCATGTGGTACCTGTATTGATGTAGTGCAACAGCCTGCTAATATTTGAAGCACTGTTGCCTCAGTAGGTACCATTTTGGTTTCATGCATTTGGCTGCTTCTTCCTGAATCTAAAAACTTATCTTTTTATTACATTTCTTTCTTATTAAGATTTGGGAAGGAAGGAGAAATGAGTGGAAGGAGAACAATATTTAAACAGAAGAACAAAACTACTGTGGAGACCTGACAAACCCTCCCCAACATCAATAAGACAAGACCCAGACTCTTCAGGGAGGCAGGAGGATGACAGATAATGGGTATAAGTGGAAATTAGAAAGAGTGAGACTGAATATAAGGGGAAACATTTTAGCACTGTGGGCAGTGGAAAAGATAGCCTGAGGCAGGTTGTGACTGCAGGTTCTGTTGTCTCCATACTTGGCTTTAGACAGTCAGGTCTTAAAAAAAAATTTTGAGCAACCTGGTCTGCTCCTTTAAGCAGGATATTTGATTAAAGATCTTCTGAGATCCCTTCAAATCTAAATTTTCCTATTGTTTTTCCTCTGACATTCAAACTTTTTCTGTGTTCTGACTTGCTTTCTTGAGGCATTTACAATGTTTTTCATCAGGGGATTGCAATAGATACCCTAAATAAAATTTAATTTCATTTTAAGTCCTTATTGAAAGTACTGACCAGCACTGGGTTCGCGGCATATTCCTCCAGAGCCCAGCTTGAGATTTAAAATCCCTAATGAGTTTTTGGATATGTTTTAAAATCAGGTATTCATGCACTGACATTTCCTTTGAATCATATTTTTGTGATGTGAGGATAACATGTAGTGTGTGAAAAAATTTAAGCACATAAATGTCATATCTTTCTCCCTATCATCTGTGCTGATATTCCAAACAAATGTACCATATTAAACTGGCATAATATAATCAAACCTGTTTTATTATTTTTTTATTAGCTTGGTATCTTCTCAGTAACCAATAATTTAAATATACTTTATTGATATTTTCCTAAAACCTGGAGCTAACTTGAGTAATGTACATTGGAATATTATTTTAGACAGATGTCTCTGGTGCTGCCATTTTTCTTTTATCTTTTCTCTATTTCTTGGAGACCCTCTTGTCTTTCAAATTATAAGGGATGGCTTTAACTCATTCCTGCAATGCTGTAATGTGAACTTCATCAGTTCGACTTGTGCTGAAAATATTTGTCTTCATGCTTTCAAGATGTCCTTTCCTTATTCTGGTCCATGCTCCTCTTCCCTTTAATATCAACTTTGTCATACTAAAAATCAAATGGAAAGGTCAGTGTTTCAGTCTTACCTGTGTCATACATTATTTGCACCATGCACCTATTTTTTTCTATTTGTTCCCTTATATTCAATAAAAAGCTGGAAGTGCTTCTGATGCAATCAGTGAACTTTTTCTTGGAGCCTTTTATGTTCCTTGCTGGCTGTAACTCCTTTTGTGTCTTCCTCTTTCTGTTTTTGTTCTAATGGTCTGTGTTTCTCCCTCATTCTTTCTTATTCATGTGTCCTTATTTCCCCTTTTTGTGTGGTTCCTCTCCAATTTTAGGTTATTAAAGAGATGTGTGTGGGTCCCAAGGCAGAGACTGAAAATGATAGGCAAACAAAACAGGCAAAATAAATTTACAAGCATTCATGTGCATCACTCTCCCTGAACAGTCTGACAGCTAAGATAAATCCCACCTGTCTTTCAGGTTTACTGGAAATATCAAGATGATTTGAGTGAATATGGGTGGTGTATATAGTGACAGTTGGGTCATAATGCCTAGATCACTGAGATCCTTTTTTCCCCACAAAGCGTACATACGACCATTCTGAAATCAAAGCCTGCCCCCAGAAACCCAGAAGAGCCATACAGCAGTAAAGGTTGACCAAATCTTTCAGAGGTTTCAGAATTACTTGCATGTGTAGTTAGAATAAATTGCAATTAAATGAAATTGAAATTTCAGTTTCATTTAATTGCAGTTAAATCTGTAGGTGAAGTAGAGAAAAGAAACAAGGAAAATGGAAGGCATTCCCACCAGGCCTTGGAAAAAAGTAGGAAATTAACTTTTCATTGCAAATCACACTGCTCTCTGGACTTTTGGGAACTAACTGACTTCTTGGACTTGGAACTATTGTGGATAAAGAAACAGAACATTTGGGCGGAAGTGGAGTATGAAACAGTGCAATTTAAGATAATGGACCTCAGTGTATTTACATCGGTTCTTTATTATTTACCATAAAATATAAATTATTCTTGCTGCCACACGACGACAGTGATTTGCCGCTGTTAAGCTGTGAGTAAAAACTGTTAAAATTTTATAAAAGAAAACTGCAAAAAGCGAAGGAAATATGTGGCAAACTGATTTGGAAGTGAGAAGAGATGCTACTGAAGGCCTGTTTTATCTGGCACTTTGCTGAGTGTTAAATACCAAGTTTGCCTGATGTGTCAGGATTCAAAAGGGAGGAAGAGAGTTACGGTCAAAAAAGTATGGAAGATCAAACCTTCTATTAGACTTGCATGGACTATGACTGGTCAGGTCCAAAATGATTATAAGTTCAAATGAAACATTTTTTTGGAAGTGGTATCTATTTCCAGTATAAGCAACCATTGAAATTAACTTTGCATTGGGTGGAAATACATGTTACTTAAAGGGTAATTGCATTGGACAATCAGTAACAAAAAGTAGAAATGTAATTCTGAAGACAGAGAAATATGCTCTCCACTGGGATTTAATGAGCAAGAAGCAGAAGGAATATGTCAACGAGCTGTCATTAGACATCCATACAGATTTGCAAAATGCCATACAACAAGAATAACATGGTGGGGCGGGGGAGGAGGTGTGGTGGGAAGGCTGGATGCTTCCATCACATGGAGGCCTGTACTTTCTCCAACACAGAATAGTATAAGCTATCCACCAACATGCAAGGCTTAGCTGGTTTTATCCTGTGTTTGGTAGTTATCTGAGGAGTGATAAGAGTGTAGATAACCAAAGAAGGTGAATTGTTACAGTACATTTAAATATGTTTCTCCAGATTATATTATGAAATTGTCATTGTATGGATCTATACACCCCAAAATTTGAAAAGCATAATTTTGAAGACTGAATAATGTTACCTAACATCTGCATGACCAATTATTTCAAACTATGGAAAAAAAAAAAATAAAGCCCTTTTTGTACTCCAGCAGCCTGAGACTGTAAAAAAGTGGGTTTTCTCTCTTCATATGAATGGTATAAAATTTAAACCCATGTAACAGAATGATAAATATGTAAGTAGGCCATGGTATTCCTGTTTAATTATACTGTCTTGGATAAATGTGCCAAAAGTAATGTTCTGGTGTATAGCCCCTCAATAGGGGCATTGTAGCGTGATCATGTATTTATACACAAGATGATGTCTAGAAGGTGTTTAATAAGAGGGGACAGTCAGTGAAGGAAGGAATAAATCCTGATTGCTGCAGTGGGTTGCCTGTCACTCTCATTTATGCTTGAACACTGAGCACTGTCTGTGCTGTGCTTTGGATGGCTTAGTTGCTTTGCCAGGTTTGAAGCACGAGCAGTGCGTGAAGTGAATCCACATGCAATGTGAAACTTCCCTCTCCTTCTCAGTCTTAGCATCACTGCTGCCTTATTGCAGTGAGGCTGATGCTTGAGAGCCACGTGCAAGTCTGGGTATTATTGTGCTTCCTGAACTTCACCGTTGTGTGCCAATGCCGGTGCATGCAAGGGGAGTTTACAACCTGAATATGTGCATCTGGACATTGGTATAGTTTGGCAGCATTGTGTAAACCCCATCCCTTTTGTAAAGTTATCTAAAACAATTGTACTTTTAAATCTACAGGGCTGCTGCCAAACCATGTATTCGTGAAAGACAGATACTGTGGATTTTCCATTCAGTTCTGCCACAAATCCACCATGCGCAGAGGGGGAGTGAGGTGCATTATAAAACTTCCCCCTTGTCTTTTATAATGCAGGAAAGCTTTAATTAGACATAAATGAGTTTGATCAATGAATCATTAACTCCCATTAAACTTTAAGTGGATTGCCTGACCCGGCTACTTCATTCTGAATTTAATCTGGTATACACTTGATAATTAGAGTTAAAGGGACGAGGGCTGGAGGCAATCCTTCTCAATTCTTCACACAAAATGGAGTTGAGTCAGCTAATAAGTTAATTTTATAGTCACTGTGTAAGGACAGAATTGGCCGTAAAATGTAATTTTCCTAGAAAAACGGATCAGGAAGGAGACTGTCACTTTGTTTTTCTTTCAGAATTACCTCTGGAATTACCTGCCCAGGGTCTTAAAAGCCTTCACGGATCCTGTCCTCCTCAGTACAGCAGCTGGAGGATTAGGTTACACGAATACACTGTCAGAAACCAGCCAGCAGAGCAAAAAATCTTCTTACGGCTTTGTGAAAAGGCTGGTGTAGCTCTCCCTGTGGATGAAAAAATTGGTCTGGCTTGTCTAGGTCCATGGGCACTGGAAGGAGTGAAAGGATTCTGATTTCAAACGGCTTCCAAGCTTAGGGATAGCACAATCTTTGATCTGCTGGCTTTACTAGCACCTGCATCCAGAACTGCAATTGGCATTTCTTGTGTGCTTATAGCTTGTTTTACCATTAGAAAATTACAAGCTTGCTATCTTTGGGTGTCTTCACAGCACTATGCTGTGCAGTAGGGATGTATTCTTTGAAGGGCTGTATGAAGTTAAGTTTAAATGTGAAATGTTTGAATCACCAAAGCTGACTTAAAGGATTAGCGATTCACTACATGCCTTACTTCTACAGAAATGAGTTCTCTTAAGTCAATCTTATGAGTTATTATTTTCTCCTCCTCTGCTTCCTGGCTTCAGATTGGGTTATACTGAGGGATTCTGGATGATCCAACAATGGGTTCCCTTTATCTGGCTTAGTGCTTGCTTTTTTCCATCTAAATGTGTGTCTGAAAGGAAAGAATGTACCTGTCTATGTTGAGTTGGATGCTGTGGCAGCAAAAGCTAATTGTGCTGACACAAGGTACTCTGATACCAATGTGTCAGTCTGTCATGGGGTGCTGTCCTGTTGTTGGTGCATGCAACTGAGAACAAAATGCTGATTTGATGGAATGGAATTGTTCCCCAAATTGGTGCACAAACCCATTTAGGGAAAGGATACTTTGAAACCCAGGGCTCTTCGGCCTGATGTGAATGCTCTGACCAGTGTGATAAAGGAGAGGGCAAGCACACAGCCTCTTCCTCTGGCCTCTGTACATATTTATGAACACATTACTGCAGTAGACTACAGAGGTCAGAAAGGAGTAAGTATGGGATTTCTTTTGGAGTTTAGTTATGAGATTGCTGCTGAGAAGTCTCGTGTTGCCTGGGCAGAAACTCTTCTGTGTACATCTAGAAGCCGGTGCTTTTTTACCGATTGCAAGCACAGCAAGTTAAAAGTGGTGATGCAGAGGTTCTAAGTTTTCAATTTAGACTCTTAAAATGACAGTCAGGTTTCAAAGAGACTCTAAATACCTGGCTCATGCCTTTCCCATTTCTTCAGTCTCAGCCTTGAAATACTGGTTCTGCATCCCCCAGTGAGCACTGCAGCCTGGGGTCACAGAAAGCATTCATTCCTCTGGGCCTGTAATGACCTGTAAAATGACAGGCATTTCTGGGGCTGGGTTTCTGTGGTGTGTCTTAGCTCTGAGATACAATTCGAGCAAAGGCAAAAGTAGAAGCTGATTAGCTACCTATTTAAGGAGCCTTGTCCATTCTCTGCAGTCACATAATGTGACACAGAGAGAGGCTGAAATAAGCATTGCTGAATTAAGGTCATGCAGGAAACTTTAATGCTGCCATTTTGAGACTTCTAAATGCTGGATTATGTGACCTTAATGACATTATTTTTAAAGGATTTTATTTGGATGTAATTTTGTATATTTAGGTCAAACAAAATTGCTAGCAATGTTCTCCCTGGCTCTAAAATCCATGAATCTATTCTTTTTAATAGTGCTGCCAGTATGCAAAAGAGAATGCTGCTGGAGCCGATGAAGACCTCTAAAAAAAGTCCCTTTCCAGTGTTTTAATGATGCTGTTGTTGACAAATGATTGCTGGTATGCTATTATTTATATTTTAAATTCTCCCCAGCCAAGCACAAAATGTAAATGAGTATGGCTGCTGGGATCTGGTGCAGAGAACTTGAGGTGCTCTGTTCCCATATTGCCTGCCTCATCTTCATTCCAAATCTGACCACCACTGATCATCACTTCTTGCAACTATTTTAAGTTACCTATATGGGGTGAGGTGTTTGGATGCAAGTTTCTACTTAAAAAAAAAATCACAGTGCAGCCTGGTATTGAAAAAATGCTTTTCCATCTAAAGAGCACCTAACTTTTGCTGCAGTAAATGGTGGCTTCTGGTGATTTTTTTGGTTTGTTTTGTTTTCTTTTTTTGGTTTTAATTTTTTTTTTTTTTTTTTTTTGTAGGGGAGATCCTTCCAGGTGGATGTGTGCTGCACGTCTTGAAGAATGCCATGAGGAAAACATCCACTGATGGTGACCATTTTCTGCCATAATGAGCTAGAAATATGAAGGCTTAATTCTTGACAGTGAGGAGTTGCTCACACCAGCACTCACAGTGTTATGTATGTGAGTAGCTCTTTGCCATTGGCAGTAAGGGATTTACAGTCTGGGTCTCTGAGAATTGAGAAACTTATACTCTCTAGGGTGTTCCATCCTGAACCTTTTCATAAGCATTTAAAAGTCAATTCAAGTGATAAAACCTGTTATTTATTTTGAAGAAAACATGTTTTAAGGCATCAGAACTGCTTCATTATTTGAAAATACATTTAGAATGCATACTTGCTTTCCACAGAGCTCAAAAGACAAATTTCAAGTAACAAAAGCCTTCCTAGCAGGTGGTGGATAAGCATTTTATGTTTCCAATAGAAGGCAGGCTTGTCTCTTGCTGCTATAAGCAGTCTGAACAGACAGTTGTTTACCAAAAAGATACAGCAGAATTTACTACCAGCCAAGTCTTATAATCGGCTACATCTGTCAGAATGTGACAGAATGTTAGTCTAAGATCTGTCTAATAAAAATAAACTTTTCTTAACTATATTTAACTTTAGTTCACTCTCTTTCAGCCTATCATTTCTGACTTGCAAACTGTCTCACGGGACTCCTCCTGCTGAGTTTGGTTGTTGAGTTTTCCTTTTTTTTTTTTTTTTTTTTTTTTCTTTTTTTTCCTTTTTTTTTCTTTTTTTTTTCTTTTTTTTTCTTTTTTTTTTCTTTTTTCTTGAGCTTTCCTCAACTTATTTCCTCAAAAGCCAGTTTCTGCCAGAGTGTTGCTCAAAACCATCCTCACCTGAAGCTGCTGCTACATGATTCTCCATAGGAGCAGCATCCAGCTGGTCTGTACTTGTGACTTGTGTGCTCTTGGGATCTCTAAGGTTTGCAAGAAAATGAAGCATGTCCAGTTCACCTAGAATCCTTGGAGATTTTGTTTGCCGGGTTTTATCTGAGCATATATGAACTGTGACATTTTGAAGGCTTGTAACTCAACCAGACTTTGGCAGTCTTTCACATGGATAAGAAAAAGTATATTTTTGACCCAAAGCAGACCCTGTCAAACTTTTTCAGATTTGTCGAATAATGTATTTCTACTTGTGTGCTCAGAAATGACTGAATCATTTTTACTGAAATTTTCCATAAAAGTTCAGCCTGAGATAGATATTGACAAGAGAAGCTAGTCCAAACGCTGCCAACCAGTAATCAGTGGAAAAAATAAGAAAAAAAGTTATAATGGAAAAATAGAAGGAAGACTTCAGAGATGGTAATACTACTTCCAGCTACCACTTGAGCAAGATCTGGTGAATACTGTCAAGTTTTCAAATGCAATATTAGACTTGTTGTGGTTAAAAGTAAAGGCAGGTAGCATCTTTTTAGAGCATAGCCAGTAACTCAAAGAAAGTGATTATTCTCTTCTGTTTATTACTTGTCAGACTCTATGTGGAATAACATGTCCAATGCTTGGCCTTCTGGTATTTTAACAAGTTGGAATGAGTCTGGATGATGGCCACAAAGATGGTTAGTAGACACATGATGGCTGAGGGAGGTAGCCAGGTTTGTTCAGGTCAGGCTGTGCCTATTGAACAGACCTATGCCTTGCAGAAACACCACACTTTGGCTTGTTGGCAAATGCCTTTTCCTAATGAAGGTGAAACAAGATGGCATTTTGCCTTTAGTATCTTTTTTATTATGAGATGTCTATGTAGTTTTCACTAATGAGTGTGACCTGGGGGAATAATCCCTTTTGCAAAAGTCTTCAGAATGAGAAGTCAGCTTTTGAGCTATATACATATAACAATTTTTTAGTTTGATCAGAAAGCACACATCTTTTGCTGGCCACTTTGCAGTGCAGCAGTGTATTGCCTTCATTTCTGGCTGTGGTTTAGCTGTAAATACCAAAGCACTTCCAGTGTGCAGGCCCAAAAAGATGGTGAAAGATGTTTGCACTCTGTGCATAAAGTTTGAGCTCAGGTTGCCTTTTTTTGTATCTTTTCCCCTTAGACTAACTGCTCCTCCACTTTCAGGCTCTGTATAATATATCTACTCAGAATGCAGCAAGCAAATTGTCAGAGTAGCTCAGGGAGATCCTTCTTGATTGCAGGAAGTCCAAAGTAAATATAACTAGGGTCACAAGTGCTAAGTAGAAAACAAACAAGACACCAGAGGTAAGAGATTCCTTTTTCCTTTTCTTTTTCCTGCCCATCTGGCTCTGTCTAGTACTCCTCAGTGGACACCACCACTGGTAAAATCTCTCCTCAGGTACAGTATGCTGTTGGGGTAATAGCTGTGTTCTGTAGCTGATGGTCTGAACCTGTGCAATGTACTCACCCAAGAAGAGCAGCACAGAGTAGTTGTGTATCTTCTGCTCCACTGGTAAAACATCTCCCTTTGACTTCACAGGAATTTATATTAACATGTGGCAATGCAGATTTTTCCTAAGGGAAACTGGCAGTCTCCCTTGCCTGTGGCAGAGATTTTTTTGTTGCATGTTAGGGTACCGTACACTGTCACAGCACAGAGATAAAGTTACAAGATTAAAAAAGGAGTTAGCTTGTGGGAGTGTGGGTGAGGAGACAAATGGTCACAAGCAAACTAGAGAAACCATGCAGGGAAGAAGTCGAAGCTGATGCTGGAAGTGGCTGGGATAGCAGGTTAGGACAGCTGTTTATTCCTTCCTGTCTGATATTGGTGGTGCTGTAGGCAGGAACATAGAGAACTGAACAGTGTGTGTGGTACTGTCAGATTGCCCTTGTCAAACCCAAATGGCTTCTTCCCATCCCACACCAACAGTACATCTGGCAAGCCTCTGCTCTCCTTCCTTTATGCCTGCAGCTTAGGTGGAAATGCCAGACTAGGTATACCTAGCAGTCTATTTGCTTTTCATGAAGGTGTCCCAGGGGATTCACAGGTCTGGTGAAGAAGAGCTTTTCTATTTAACTGATATCTAAAAACATTGCATCAAAAAGGCCAAGAGACTCTATGGACTGGGGCCCTCCTGCTCCTTTCCAGTCACTGCGTGTTGTATAGGAGAAACTCGACAGTGCA
Organism: Heliangelus exortis; assembly: GCF_036169615.1. Classification (NCBI taxonomy): domain Eukaryota; kingdom Metazoa; phylum Chordata; class Aves; order Apodiformes; family Trochilidae; genus Heliangelus; species Heliangelus exortis. The sequence continues at coordinate 45,567,326 of NC_092424.1, forward strand.
GAAGATACTGCTGGATTCTGCACAGTTTGAAGCTTTTTGGAAGCTTGCCTGATGAGCAGGTTTGATGGCTGCATTGTTCACTGGCACAAGGAATGCCAGTAGGTCACACTGGTGTTGCAAATTACCTGACGAGCCAATTGTCTGTGTCATGTAAACTAAAGTTCCCACTGAATTCCTTTGGAAGGAGACAAAGCATTTGTCCTGCAGCACTTGCATGGATAAATGCATGAAGCACGGGAAGCTGGGAAGCAGACATCCAAAGCTTTAAGCTGTCTGTTTTAAAAGGTATTTTCTTCCATAAAAACTGCGCAGCAAAACGATGTGTGGAATGAAAGGCAACGCTTTGCAATACAACAAAATAATTTCAGATCCTTAATGAAACAAGTTCTAATTTTTATTTTCTCTGCCCTCTTAAATATGACTGGCCTGCTGAATGACTTGCACATGTCCATTCTGGACATGCATATATGTCTGCAAATGCAGGCTGAATTTCCTGCATGCCCTACATTGCTCACCGACAGCATTCGCTTACGTGGCAGATGATGAGCATAAGGGAAATCTTGCTGAGACAAGGAGCATGCTGCTGTGTTACTCTGCCAAGCATTTCTGCACGGTGTGAACTCTACAAAATGCAGCAATACAAAAAAGTAAGTCTAACTTACAAAAGGCAAGTTTGATATCAAGTGTGTTGCCAGAGAACGCAGTAAGAGCACTAATATAGAAAAAGAGAAACTAAGAGACAGATTTGAAGAAGAAGAGAGCTTAAAAGTTTATTTTATTTTTTAAGTGAGTCAGTGAAGCCTAGAGAAAACTAAAAGCTTTAAATTGTTAAAGCACCTTTATAGATGGCCCTGATATAGGAATAAAACATCACCTCTGAAAACAATTTCGGAATATTTTTTTCTGCAACCAAGTTATTGCCTAGCCTTTGTTGATCAATAGATCTAACAGAAGATAAAGTCTCCTGGAAATCAGGATGAAATCTTCCAGGTTTTCAGAAGAGGTAATACAGTTGCCCTTAAAGTCTTTGTAAGGCTCTAAATGCATGTCTAGAATGCATGAAAATGGCAAGAGACTTTGATGAGTGGTGACCTTAATTATCCTCTGCAATGTTTAGAGTTTTGTAGCCATGAATGGTGCTGACAGAACAGTAGAGAAAAACCCAAGGTACCTATTTTAAAAGAGGTTTGGAGGAAGCAGTTTCCATTTTTTAATCCATAAGAACAGTTATTGTTATCTGGCCTTGCGAAGATATTTTCAGCCTCAGCTTCTCACCTTCAAATCATACATGGGAATGTCTGAAAGAGGTTTTGTGAAACTCTGTTATCATAAATGAGTCTGAAGATAGAAGTCTCTGTAGTCTTCAGGGAGAGCTTTTTTAGACATTGGTTTTCTGAGGAAATGGACATCATGAGCATACTTTGCTTGTTATACATCTTCCTGTTAGTGCATATTGATTCTTTTGTACAAATTGGAAGCCAGCTGTATGTGTATAGGGTAGAAGTAAAGACCCAACAGATAGGTATTTGGATAGAGAAAAGACCAAATAAGTTAGGGTTGTCTTGACCCTAAATAAGCATTTGAGGAGCAGAAGCAGCCAGCATTTTAAAGTGCCTCAGTCATGAAGAAAACTGGGATTGACTGAGACTTTCCCCTTTTCACGTGAGGAAATCCAGGCATTAGGCATAGACATCCATGGAAACCAAACCAGTGCTGCTGCCAAGAGCAAATGTCTTAGGGAGTTGTCTTGATATCCCTTCTGTTGCAACTTGTAATGGTGGTACCACTGAGCACTTCAGGGAGTGGAACTGCGACCAAAATTGTCCCTGATCTTTTTTCTTCACTCCTCATTAAGGGTTCTCTTCCCTCTGCAGTTAGTGCTATCACTGTTCAGCCAAGGCTCACATTCCAAGCTTCTCTCTGACTCCTTTTAACAGCTGGAAATATCAAGTGCAGGAAAAACTGCTTCCTTTTTCCTAGGACCACAGTGGGTGGATTAAAAGTTGTCCTTGCACATGAAAGAGATGACAAAAGAAAGAGCAACAGCAAATAGAGACAAGGTATTCCTAGGCCTAGCAGTTTACCCCAAAATGCAGAGAAGCAGCACGAGAAGGAATATGACAGGCTGTGGACCAGCTCTATAGAGAAAATAAAAGGTTTAGCTTTTCCTTTTCTGAATGTTGTCTCAGGGATGTGGGGAATTTTTATGGTTTCTCCTTCCTTAAAAATATTACTTTAAAAATCAGCATCCAGATTATATGTAGGAAACCGTGACATTGCAGTGTCACACTTCATCTTTGTCACATAGTGCAAAACAAGAAATGGAACTGAAAAGCAAGATCCCTCTTTCAACCCTGTTTTTCCCCAGCAGTCATAACAGTGCCACAGCTTTGGTGTGGGAGGCCATGACCCAGTTGCCCTGCCTGAGGAAAGAGAGAACAGTAAATATGCCCCATTGGGTATTTGTGCCTTGGGTGCTAGCACCAGAACTGACAGTGGTGCACCTGCTTCTGCTCCTTGTCTGCTCAAGGGAATATGCACAGGAAGCAAGAGGATGTGAGGAACCAAGGCAGCTGCTGCTGGGCAGTAAGAGCCTAAGTGATGCTTCTGGGAGTGCCTGAGTTCCATGCATAGCAGCAGTACTTCTGTAAATACTCCAGAATTCTTGTCTTTTGAATTCATCACTGCTGCAGAGCCAACTGCAGCAACTGCAGTAAGCTGACATCCTCCTGCCACGTACAGTTTGACTTCAGTACATGTGATGTTTATTGATATTGTGCTGCTTGGCATAAAAGTTCCACTCAGGGCTATCCTGTAGCAACCACGCATACAAATTCATGTGTACAAGTAGATCAGAAACCGCTTCTACCTTCTCATTTGGGCTGTGTTTGTGCATGTGTCCATCCTTACTCTGTACTGTTGTGGCTCCAGATTGTTGCCAGTCATCTATTTTTAAGCACAAGAGATGCTTTGACATGGAGTGGACTGGCAAATGCCTGCAGAAGAACTGTGTAATATTTCCCACACAATATATTTGTGTAATATTTCCCACACAGAGACTGCAAACCTTGCAGCTTTTCAGAAGAGGCAATAGAGTTGCCCTTAAAATCTTTGTAAGGCTGTAAATGCATGTCTAGAGCATCCAGACCAATACACCATGCACTGTAGTGCTGGGTGAAAACCAAGGTGTGAGTTTTATGTCATTATCTTGTTAAACAAAACCTATGCTTATCCTAATGGTGTTTTTTAATCCTTATCCCAGGGTGAGAGAAGGCTGCCAAATTCATTTGTACTGAAAAGTAGAAAAGATCTTTTTCTTTTAGTAATAATAGGCATGCTGCTACAGCTTTCCTTTCTCATTTCTCCCTATAGGTTTCTCTTAGTCAAAGGAGAATTTTCTCCACCTAGCTTCCTTTAAGACAGCTTAGTGAAAGTGTGCAGCTGTGTCTTGTCCTTGACTCTACTAGCTGGAGACACCACTCAGGTTTGAGCTCTGGAATGGGTCTTGAAAGCACAGGGGGATAGAGTGGGATATGGGAGACCCCCTGTTTGCAAGGAAGACGTGGACATATTCAAATTTTTTTGTTAGGAAAAGGATCTCTTGAGAGAGCAGATCTCTTGCTTCCTGTCTGTGCTTGGAGAGGGATTTTGCGGGATTAATTGTGACTGACTCAGTATGTGGCATTAGCACTAAGACATGAAAGAGTGATTTTAAAAATGTCCCTGAGAAAATGGTTCTGTATCCAGACCTTGTCCCATGACATATGTTTCTGGCACTATCACAGGACTTACGGAAACTAGCTACAGTCATGGAACCAAGCCGAGTTTTAAACGATTAAATTGCATAGTAGAATCTCCTTGATTGCAGTACTTGGTACCCTTGTAATCAGGATACCAGGCAATTTAAAACTGGGCATGGGTCCATGGGTGCAGAGAAGTTTCTGTGACAAATGTGCCAAAATTCTAGGCCATCATGCACTCGTGGTAAGTAATGTAGAACATCTTTCAGGGTGGATTGATCAAGAGTACAAAAAATGGCCGGTTTTGTCAATATTTCATTTCTGTTGCATGCTTGAAAGGAAAATTTCTGTCATGCTAGTTTTCAAGGAAATAAATTAAGTGTCTTCACTAAAAATCATAATTCTGTTTAGGGAGGGCTGCTTTTTTTTTTTTTTTTTTTTTTTTTTTTCCATCCAAGAGCTGTTTTTTCTGCAGTGTGGACACCCTTGACAAAGCTCTGGAAGACTGAATACACAAGGAACACAAGTGAACCATGCTACAGAGAGTTTTTAAAGGCAGGACTGGCACATGACATATGAATAAGTCTGAAAAAGACTGAGGGACCTGCTATTGCTATCTACAACTGCCTGCTTACAGGACAGATGGAGTCAGACTCTTGGAGATACCCAACAAAAGGGTGAGAAAGAGTGTGCACCAGCTAAAATATAGGAAATTCAAAGTGGGTGTTAGGAAGAACCTTTTCATTATGAGGGTGATCAAACAAAAGTTGCCAGAAGGGGGGAAGAGATACTCCATCCTTGGATGTGTTCATGGCCCTGGTCAAAGCCCTTAAGGATGATTTGATCTGCTTTCAGCTGGGGATTGGACTAGGTGGCAACTGAAGGTTTGTCCCAGCCTAAATTTTTCTTTGAGTCTGTGGTTAGAAATATTTGGGATTTAGCAGGGTTTTTGCTCAATGACTTTGCTCTCAGTCATACATGACTTTGAATATGTGTCAATCCAGAATAGGCTTTTATGCCAGTTGTTCCTTTGGGATAAAGATTATTGTATTCAGTCCGGACAAGAGATGTCAATGGAAGCAAGAATGTAATATGATTAAGAAAACTGGGACAACTCAGCAGATGTCCAGCCCTGCCTGCTGTAGGCTATATGCTATTCAGAGCAAGGTATGGCTGAATACAGCAAAAGAGCATCAGAGATTGATGACTGCCTGAGGTATGTCAAGAAGATGGCTCCATGGTATGTACTTCAGCTTAACTACAATTCTGTGTTTACAGGGTGCTAAACCTGAGTTAATACACCTTTTCCATGAATCATGATTTTTTTTTTTTTTGGTGTTCCTATTGTATACTTTGAAGTCTTCAGCTTGTTCAGAGTAACATCAGAGAAAGCTTGTGAATATATTTAGTGGCTTTGTGTGGCTGTAGTAAGTAGCATACCCTAGAATTTGAAAATAGAATATTTTAGACATATTGTTAAGCTTCCTGTTAAAGTGATGAACAGTCCTTGTGAAACAGATGATCTATGAATAATAAATGGCAAGAGAAAGGAATAATGGCTCTAATAGATAAAAAAGGCCTGGAGGAGTAAGGCACAGTTTCATACAGGAAGTTTATAGAAATGCTGGGCACTGCATCTGAAGTCTTGAGTCCATACTCTGGACCTGAACTGTTCACTGGAAGAGAATAAAGTCTAAATTTGGAGTTACTTTCATCATAAATAAATATTGCAGTTTTTTGCATCTATTTTTGCATCTATTGGGCTATATTTTCTGATGCATCTGATCTTTGCCAGAAACAACAAAGTGGTGATTCAAAAAGCCAGCAGCTGATCCTCAGATTCTTTGTTAGCCTTAGCTCAGATTAGATCAAGCTGGTATAACTTTTGGCAGCTATATGTGATCCCTATGGAACCATACTTTCTAGGGGCTCCTACGTTGCTATGTTATTGAGCCCTTCACACACCTTTCTAGGCTTTTTCATGACTTTAGATGTCTCTCTCCATCAAAATATTATCTGTTTCTTTGTACCAGCTGCTGTAGCATGGGGACTGTGAAAATAAGACCTGATGTGTTTATGGCTTTTGTGTCTATTCCTCTGAAATTCCTTGAGGAGCAAAGGGTTCTCAGCAGGACAGGCTTTGTTATGCAGACTTTAAAATGGCATCCAGATAAGAAGATGAAACCTGATGGTTTCCCTCTTGGGAATGAATGCTTTTATTCTGTTCGTTTTTCTCTTTTCTTTCTATTCTTCTCTATTTTTCCCTATTTTTTTCTTCCAAACAGAAAAAGTTTGGCTGAAGACTGGCCAAGCATACAGAACTGAAATTCCTGCTTTTCAAGTATGGGTTCACTGCAGAAACACAAATTATACTCTGCTGATCTCTGGTACTGAAATTCAAGAGAAGCATCATAGATTTATTTCCCCCTGTTATCTTACAATTTGAGGGCTTTCTAATTAATGAAAAATATTAGGAAAAAACCCCAAACACTAACAAATATAACAAAATCGTTCTTTTCCCCACCCCTCCGCTGCTCCTTTTATGTGACTTCTTAAAAATAGGATCTTCAAAGCATGGAAACTGAGACCTTGTTGTCTGCTAACTGTGTGCATCACTTGGTGATCATCAAGATAAGCTGATGTCAGATGACTAAAAAAGGATGCCACATAAGACATTTATTGAGGTTATATGCTCCAAACAGGTAAAGATTTGGGCTGTAAATAGCTGTTTGCTTTGTTGCAGTGTACCGTGCTACTCTGCTTGTGACTGACTTCCAGGTCATAGGGCCTCCTTGTGGAAGCTGGTAAATTTTATATAGCTTTTATTATACAACCTCAATAGAGTCTTTCCCTCTTCTACTCTAACACTTAATGGTGTCTCTCTTTTTTTGGTGAAGAATTGAATGTAAATAAATCTCTGGCTTATGGCTTCAGGCAGGGGTGTCATCTCATTGGATCTGTCAGCTTGATTTTATACACCATAAAAAGAGAGGGGAAAAGGCAATAATCTTTGAAAAGTGATTTTAACAGAAGAGGGAATAAAAAGATTAAATGATTACTATCCAAAGGAACATTTGTGGAAGTCAACAGATAAGATTAACTAAGAAATGAGGTATTTATGTTTTTTGTTGTACTTGGTTTTGTTTGGATGAGGATCAAGTCAAATTTCAAGTCTCATTTTTGGGTCATTCAGAAAAACGATTATATTTTCAAGAGGTTGAATTTAATTTAAAAGAGATTACTTCAAGGTTACTTTGCTGCTGGCCATCAGAAAAGAAAATATCTTGACACTCCTAGTCACAACCACTTAAGCTTCTTATAATTTCTGTGACTATCAGATTTTTAAAGATTTCCTGTTTATTATTTCTTGGGCAGAATATTCTACTTTGGGATAGATACTGATTTCTAAAGACACAGTGGCAACAAAACATGTTAAAATTTCATTTTTTCTGCCTCTGTAGTAAAGAGGGAGAGGGCTGGATAATTCTGAACACTTATTAATTTGTAAGCTCTCTATGTGCTAGACTGGGCCAAGATGATGGGAGAATAGGACCTTTATGTTGCAACATCCTCAGTGAAGGGGTCTGTCTTGAAATAAAACATTGGATTTTAATCTTTTGATCAACATAATGCATCATGAGCCTCATGAGCGGAGGAAGAAAGGGCTGAATTCTTAGGAGCCATTCAAAAGTAATATTTTCAGTAATTTTCAGGGGCACTAAAAGGTGTTTTCTTCTGGGTGTTTCTAAAGTGTGAACTATGTATGCTTTGGTCTGTGTCTGAAGCACAAGGTTGTTCACTCTTACAAAGAGCTCATCTTTGTTTTTTAAGATGGATATGTGATTATTTGTTCTAAAAAAACAACAACTGTCAAACCAAACAATCTAAAAACCTACCACCTAAAACCCAAAATCTTAGAACAACAAAACTCCCATGTAAAAACAGACAGAAACAATAAAAACTGGAGTTTTGTCTTGGTACCATGTTTTTTGTCTGCCATCAAGAAACGGTCATTTATGTGCTGTACAGAAGTAAGGAAATAGGTGTTGCTGATGACTTCTAATTTAGCAATTTATTTGAAGATTATGTTCTCACACATATTCTGTCACTTTTCATGTTGTCTGGATGCACTAGCAGTGCTGAACCTCAGTATCTTAATTCTGTTTTTGTTTTATGCACAGAAACTTGTTCTATTTTTAATTTCCCACTCCCCCACTTTTGATCAGAATAAAATCAGTGAAAAATGAGCAATTAATTTTTTCACATATTCTAAATCTAAGTTGTGAAGAGACATGGTAGAAAATTCAAACTTTGTGATTTGAAAGCCATCAGAATATTTTGATTCTTGACTATTAGATTTTTTACCTTGTTCATTTCTTGTTCATATTTGGACATTTCCTGAATTAAGGTCTACCATTACTGATTATCTCCCTGCTCATATAATTAAAGCAAAAAAAAAACAACTTATTGACATGAAATACTTTACCTCTATGTTTGAAAATGGTTTGAATAGGTTTTATAATGAGGAAGACTTGATAGGAATCAGAATATATAGAATCATAGAATTTTCCGGGTTGGAAGGGACTTTAAGGTCATCTGGTTCCAACCCCTCTGCCATGGGCAGGGTCACTATACTATAAAAGTACTCTAAATATAAGTATAAATATTGGCATACCACTCCCACATTTTAATATCTTTTTTTTAAAGTTTTTTTTCCTAGACACAGGAGAACTGCTGTTGCTATTTAACATCTTATTTTGTTCCAGGCTGAAAACTATAACTTCAGATTTCACAGTGAAAGCATAGCTCATAACGAATCAATATTCTATGCTTACTGTTAAGTAAAAAATGAGTTTCATATCAGTAAGCAGATCAAATTAATGCTTACGTCTGTAGTTTTGTAGCTACCAGAACTGCAATTTTAATTGGCACTGGGATCCACAATGAATGTCTCTTGCTGTCATATAAACTTGAGTGCATGAGGTTAACAGGTGAGTTTTTGTACCCACAGAAGAGAACTAACCCAGAAAGTCCTCTGGTTTAGAGATAAATTTATTCAAGGATGCATTGTTTTTTAAATTATTATTATTTTTAAAATTATTTTTATTAATTTTTTTTCTTCCCCAAAGCATTGAGTAAAATATAGGAAGATAACAAGTCAGCACTGTAGCAGAAAACATCGTAAGTAGATTGACAGATAAATTCCCCCTATGGAGAACAAACACTTTTGCAGATTTTAGTTCTTGCTTGCAATTCTTTTTTCAACTGTGTTAACAATGAACATGACTAACTCCAGCTCCCATTTTTCTTCAGTGGGAACTGACACAGTGCAGCTGTTCTTGTGCATTTTATAATAATTTGTTTTAATTTTTAAAAGGACAGAGGAAGTAAAGATTCCCATTCCTCTTTTCCTCGGCTTTGTTCTTTGAATTTCTTAATTGCTTGATTATGTTCCTAAATGAAATGGAAACCCACATGCTCTGCTTTTTGGGGGAATAAAACTAATACCAGGATATTTTTTCTATTGGTTGAGAAACATTGCCTAGTCATTTAGGCAAAAATATATAATTAAAAAATAATACCAAGTTGCTGAAAGATAATCCATATATGCTGTATTTGGGCATGCAGTATATAGCTTATACTAAATCATATTACTTTTTTTTCATTTTAGTCTGCAATATTTTTATAGTGCAGGTATAGGGAAGAAAGAACTCACATATTTTTGTTTATGCATCTATAAGCAAACATCTTCAAAAATCCAGGTGAAGGCTGTGTGCAGGGTGATCAGCTAACAAAACAGAGAAAAAAAATCCAGGGGTTCAAGTAATCTGAGAAGGATGTGTTTAGCAAAAACTTGGAAGATTTCCTCTGTGACCACAGTGTCACAAGTATCTTTATGTTCCTCTAGGACATGAAAACCGAGACTTTTGCATGATTTCTTAGTTACAACAAGCAGCTCCCCAAAAAAAGCATAAAATATCTCAGGAGTGATGCTAAGTAAAAAACTGCCCATGATGGACTGAGACTTACAAAAGGTAAGTAAGTAAATCTAGTTTGGGTGAGCTAAACTGCAAATTTGTTTTCCATAAAGTGGTGACTGAATACTACTTATTATCTAAATAGTGTCTGAGTACCAGCGACATATGTATGGTGTGGCTGTGGTAAGATTGTGAGCCCTACAGCAGACCTCACAAGGTATCTTATCTGAACTCTGGGCAGCCTTTGAGTGTGAAAAACAATTTTGGCAGCTAAATGCTTTTACATGTGTCAGAATGGTTCCCTTTTAGCCTGAGGGAAAATAGCACTGCTGGCAACACTGGGCCTGTGGGGTGTATTTGGTACTTATGTTGCTACAGGGCTGAGCACTACCACTTTTTAAACATTTTTATTTTCTGATTTATTCTCACTTACCTTGTTTTGCTCCTTTGACCCCGTCTTCCCAACTGCCCTTTCCACCAAGAGTATCCTTCTACCTGCTTCAGCACAGTAATGAAAGCCAAGTTAAGGTATGCTTGACTTCTGTCCCTGGTGGTTAAACACCAAACATGATTGCACACACACTTGATCTTGTGAGATAAAATGCTTCAGCTCCAGCCTCAGGTTTGATTAAGGTCAACGTTAAATCTAGCAGAATACTGCAACAAGGGAAATATATCTACCAAGATTCCATTCTGCTGTAAAATATGTTAAACATTATAAAGTATATATGGGACAAATCTTGGTTATTTTCCCAGGGAAATATAAGATAAATTGAACTCCATTACACTTGAGACTCTGTGTAAATTCTCGTTGCCAGATCTTGGCTGCAGGGAGTTCCTGGGGCTTTATCATCCTGCATGATATACAAGACAAATCCTGTGGTAGTGATGAAAATATACGATGACATTAGCTGGCAAATTCTCCCCTTCTCTGACTTCAGTTTTTGACCATAGATTCTACCACACAACTGACATCCTATGTGCTTGTGTGGATTATGATTTGCACTAGTAATGCTGTAGTACCTGAACTAAATGTGCGTGGAAAGATTAGTCTCAGTACTGAGGAGAGCTCAGAGAAACAAAGTCAGGTGCTTGCTAGTTTCTTCCAACTTTTGACATATATACAATTTCTAGCAAAGAAATCAGTATCATTACTGTTTAGAACTCCAAGTGCATTTAGAGTTTGCAGGGGTTACTTAGATTTGCATCTTAGTTTCAACTCCATTTCTGCTTTTTTTTTTCATATTTGTCTCTTTGGCTGCAGAGTCTACTGAGTTTGGAGCCAGTCCTTAAAAAAAAAAAAAAAAGGAGAGAAAATATTCTGAGAACAACTCTGAAAATGAATATTTGCCTTCATGAAATTACAGAGACTCAACATATTTAATAAGTCTTTTATAACTAAGCACTAACGTAGAGCACCGTGAAAGATTTATATTCTAAAGAGTATCTGAACTGCACATGTTTACTTTGATGAAGGGCCTGATATCCCTGGAGGGACAGTGGACTAGGAATTGAGTACATCCACAAACTATTAAGAAAACTCTATTCAACCAAACAAATATTTCAACCATACAGTATAGTAATAGCTTCCATGACTACTCAACATTTAGGGGAGAGGTTTGTTGACATGTTTAGAAAGGCTTGCCTTTCTCATCTGAATTTTCCATTACACTAGATAAAAATTCCACAGATCAATTTTGTTTATGGCATAAGATTCACAGAGCTTTATTGAAAATTACTGTGAGAAAAAAAGTTCTTAGGTAAGAGTTCTGGATATTGTGAAAAATTCTGGATGCACTGCACGTGGCAAAGAACTTCACTGCTCTCTGCCATTCTGTAGCAATTACATGAGCATATGGGGTTATTGCTTATGAGAAAGTCACATTAAAACAACAAAATAGCTGTCTGGAACCAAGGAGAAAAATCTTAATTTGTGTCTTGTTGGTTTTCTGTTTTTCTAGCTTTGATTAAAGATAATTTAAGATAAAGTATGTGAGAAGCTGGACGAGAAATGTTGGTTTTTTTCTAAAACACTTTAAGGTACGTGTTTTTCTTTGGTAACTTAAAATACTTGGCCCAGCCTTCTGGTGCTTTAACAGTCTATTGGTGCAAATTAAGGATACCATAATCTCTTATTTGCAGATGAGTTTGCCAGTTTTGTTACTATTCATAAATTGTCCCTATCTAACTATGTAAAATGACACCCAGGCATCCAGTCCAGACACAATGATCTAGTAATTCGCTGAAAAATATATGAACTATATACAAAATGGGATAGTTCAAATGGTAAAAGAGGTGTAATATTCTCTAGGTAGTGGAAAAAAAGAAAAACAGGGCAGAAGTGCTCTTGTTAGACTTTGAAGAAGGAATAAGTAGACATCAGCAGTATGATTTCTGAGTAGAGAAAAATATTCCTTGCAATTCAGTTTTGATGCTAGATGAAATCATCTGCCAAAGATTAAATACAAATGAACTGATCAGAATTAGGACCTACAAGAGTTCCTGATTTATGGTTTTGTGGTATTAGTAAACAGCTGTGAAAAATGCGTTTCATGCTTATCTACTGTAGCAGAATCACTTACTGAATTGCTACAAAAGGGTAAAATATGGGTCACGGGAAAGCCAAACAGTGTGTGGTACAGCTACACAAAGGTTTGTATATTCTGATATTGTTTTATCTGTGACCTTGTCTTGTGGTTCCTTCCTCGTGGGATCAGGAGCTGTGATCTCACATTGATTGCCAGATGGCAGCAGGAAGCCCAGAGTGTGTGTACTGCGAAACGATGGGGAAAAAACAGCCACACAAAGCAATGGATGCTGCCAGCACAGAGGCAATGAGCTAGAGCCTAGAGAGAGTAAGATACCTGCCAAGACTTAAACCCCTGTATCTGAGCAAGGGGCTGCGGATCTTGTCCTAATGACAGAGAGAAAAATGGACAAGCTGTAAAACGCTCACACCACCAGGACAGGTAACTATTGACTTACTGTTCTCTTTATTACTCTGTGGAATAGGAAGTTTCCAAATAGCCTAAATATGTCTGTGGAAATCATATGATTTTGTGAGCAAGTGTGCAGCAATATATTTTCTAATAGTTAAACTAGCCCCAGAGAGGGGCAGGGTTGGTTCATGGAGCACTGACTAAAACCCTAACAATCTCCTGTCTGTGAACTTAAACACATTTTCTTAAGAGTGTTTGGTCAGGCAGAAACTTTGTGCTGATCAACTCACACTCCAGAAGGTGACTTTTTTTTTTTTTAATATTTTCAGGGATTTCTGGAAGATGGTATTTGTGAAAGTCAAAACAGGACTGGCAGATATAGAAAAGTGTCCTTCCAGTCATCAGTTCCTACTGATGTAACCCTTTGCTTTTTTGGACACCTTTTCTTGCTTCTCCAGAAATGTAGAGAGTAAATGAAGAGACCCAAAGAGATTGAAATGGAAATTCACAGTTGTTGTGTGCCCTATTCTGTTTTCCCATAGATTATCTGCATTTTATTCTGGCATCTTGAGTCTTTATCAAGATTGTATGAGTTATTCACCTGTTTCTCCTGCCCTGGAGCATCTAAATGATATGTCTTCATGTTCAACACTACTTCTCCTAGTACATATTTTAGTATGCTGTTAGCTTTGGCAGACAGCAGTCCCACAGTATCTAATCGGCTTCCACTAACATAATGGAAACAGCTTTCCCTGAGCTGCTCAGGTGTTTCTTTTCAGTCCTGTAAATATCAGTAGGTCTGATCAATCAGAAAGAGGTATGTGACACTGGAGTGGTAGTGCTGTAATCTAGTGGGAAGATGTGGCATGTTACAAATTCTTCTTCTAAATCTGCCTTTGCTTGGCACTTACAGTCTGCCTCGAAACAAATTTTTAACAAGATAAGAAAAATTAAACTTCGTTTTACTTTACCCGTGAGCTTTTAATTATTTTTACTCTCTTCTGTCCTGATGAAGAAAGAAGTGATAAAGCAGCTTGGTGGGCACCTAGCATCCAGGGGTAATCCAGGGCACCTAGCATCCAGGTGGGATAAACCCACCAGACTTTTAAAAATGTGAAGTTTATACTTGTGGAAAAATGTCACACTGACTCCCTTGTATCCTTCATGCAGCAGGAAGAACAAGCCAGAGACAGGGAATGGGAGGGAAAATGTATCTGTCCCATTGCTTCTGGAGACTGTTTCAGGAGTGCTTTTGGGAGATTGCTTCCCTTCTGGAAATACTCTCCAGCTTCTCTTAGCTACTTTGTCTTGTCTAGAGTTGTAAATTTCCCCTTGTATTTTTTGCTTCTATCTTTGGGGTTGACCTATAGATTGCAGAGAATCAACCACAAAAATTTGTATACCTGGGTTAGATAAAAGCTTCATGCAGTACTGTAATACGTGTATGGTCAGCATTGTACAGCTGGGAGAGTATAATTGCCCATCTGTGGTCAATGAGGCAGAATTCAGAGGAAAAAAAATTACTATCTGAAGTTTTTGCTTTGTCTTGGAGTTAGATCATGGCTTTGACTTCTCTGATGAGAGGAGGATCAGCAAAACAGCTCCCATTCTGCTCTGGAGCCTATCTCACTTGGACTCAACCTAAAGTTTTATGTTAGTTTTGAGTACTGATTCAAGCTGGATTTCAACCCATAGTCTCAAGTAGAGGAAATACTTCTTTCTACTGCTAATTCTTTGAACCTTTGCTTTTTTGTTCCTTCTGGCTTAGAAAACTATCAGTACAATCTCAGATAAGGAATTTAAGAATTGAATTTGACAAGAATGTATGTATGTTTTAAACCTTAAGACTAATCATATTATGTCAAGAGACCCAGGTTCCTTGATGGTGTACGTTCTGCCATTAACTGCTCTTACACCTGTAAAAGTTGTGTGCACAGTCTTAATTGCATAAAAACTAGGTGCAGGGAAATTTTTAATCCTCCAGCAATCTAAATTCAGTCCTTGCTCTGAATATTGACCTGGCATCTGTGCAACCCCCTCAGACTTAGCTGAATTTCTTCAAGTGTAACCAATGGAAATTCTCACAGCGATGCTGCTGTTTCAAGCTACTAACCCTTATTTTGGCTGATCTGATGCAAGAATAGCAAGAAAAGGATTTGCCCCCACAGCAAGCTTAAATGACTGGATTTACAGCTGACAGACTTCTGATGAGAAAAGCAGTTTTGACCTATGCTGATCGTCTATGTGCAACCCTAATTTTCCTTTATTCGGTTGTCCCAAGTTTGAAGTTAGGGTGTTTGCAAACTGTTCTTCAGTGCTGAAGAACTGTTCCAATAGAGTAGGATCCTGTCAAAGAAGAGAAAATGAACCTCTTTGCTGGCTGAATGAAACATAGAGAGTCTGTAGGAGCTGCTTCAAGATTCCTTGTTATTCTTTTCAGTGTTGCCTCATCCAGAAGATCAGCAAAAAATATCTGTTGTCTAGATGGCATTATTACAGCTTGCAGACTGCTAGTGTCCTTTCCACTGTGGACTGGAAAGAAGAAATTAATGACCATGAGAAAAGGATGTAAGTAATATGAATGTTGGTTAAAAAACACTGCTGGTTAAAGAATATCTTAATTTAAATTAAGAAGCAGAAGAGCTAACTTAACATAAAAAAGCATTCCCCTACAAAACCTACTTCAACTGTGCTTTAGGTATGAATTCTCATTTGTGAAGAAATTTATGTTAAAATTAACATAACTGAATTGAGTTACTGAGCCTGGGTTTCTTTCTTGGATTGCTTTTTTATTGTTGTGTTTGTTTGTTTAATTATATCAAGTTTTTTTCAGGAAGAGAAATTCATTCTCCCAGACTGTATTTTTCATTCTTTTCATCTCCCTCCATATCTTTCCCCTTCATTTATAAGTCTTGTGCCACAAGAAGCCAAACAATTTATCTTCAGATTTCTAATATAAATGTACTCTTTGACTAAATTAGAGAAAGTGTTTTTACAATCATAAGCAATGATTTAAGCCTCTGATTAAACTGTATACCCCAAATGGCCAAGAATGTCTGATGCAAGTTAGCTTTCCTAAGGAGAAGAAAGTGCTACTTCTGCTTGGTGCTTCTTCTTTATTCTCTGGTTTAAGGACATAGAATGTATGTGACAACTTCTCACATTTCCTCAAGAAGACGAAAAGCTTACTATAAAAAAAAAAAAAAATCACCATGAGACCAATAAAAATTATCTGGGTTGCATAACGGACTGTTAATCCCAAACTGATGTTTCTTGTTTTTCAGTGCGTTACCAATGCCAAAAGCACCACTTTTTCTCACCAGCTCAAATGTCCTCTTGAGTGTATCATCAGCTCTAAAAATTTTCATTTTCATACTGAAGGGAGAAATTCAAGCACCAATTCTGTCCCATTCCTTCTTTGGGACAGACTCCTAGGACACGTATGAGACCTGGTTAGCAACGGCAGTAGGAACAGAGGCTGTTACCCTTTATTTGCCAAGACACACTCCCCTCATTCTTCATCCTGGAAACACTGACTGCAAATGGATTTCTAGCAAATTAATTCCTACTCCCTGTTCCAAGAGTAACGTGCCATCCTTCTTGCCAATGCTTACAGAGAGATTGTTCCTGGTTTTAATCACCCTAAGTTTGTATTGGAGCCTGGTGGAATTTGTTTTGGGTAGGGGAGAAAAGTCTATAATTTCTACTACAGGAAAAATGGAGGGAACAAAATGGATTGAATCTCTGAACAACTCCTTTGCCCTGCACACTGCTGTGTCTGGTGGAAGATCACCGTGGCACAAAGACAAGGCTGGCTGAAGCTAATGGCTCACTGGAAAGAGGGTGGTGGCTGGGAAGAAATTTATTAGTTTTCACTCTGATCTCTGCTATCTTCTGCATTGGCCTTTGGAAGTGAGTCTCAGGAAGGAAGAAAAAAAACCAAACACTCTTGCTTTATAACTATGGATTATTCAGACAGTTTAACTACGCCTGTTTTCCCCAGAGTTTAATGCTGTGCAAGAGCTATTTCTGGTATGTAAAGGGTGGGATCACCCCCTCAATGGAGCAAGGAAGATATTTTGCTCCAGATCTGTTTTGAGAGGTAAAGGTCTTTTACAACCTAGGGGTTGTGAAAGAATTAACTTTTCCATGAGCCTTCTGTAACTACTGTGTCCCTGCTGAAAAATTAATCAGTAGCTCTGTGTGAGTATAAATGAAAGCCTGCTGAAAAGTCTTCTCAAATATCTATAAAGTTATATTCCATCTTCCTACAAGTTTAAATCAATTAAAGAAATTTAGATCTGTTCAAGGTTAATGAATACTGGGAAGCTTCATTTTCTCATCACCTTAATGGTATTCATATTGATTTAAAAAATTCTTATGGGACATAGAAGGTAATGATATTTCCTCTGAGAAAAGTTTGGATATTATGATGCTGCAGAAAGTTTAAGTACATGAGCAGGAGTTCAGGTTTAAGAGCTTCTACTAATGTCTGAGAAAATTAAATTGAATGGCAAGGTACCAAGAGAAATGTCTATCAGTAAGTCAAATTCAAAGGATGAATAGAGTAAAAAAGAATTTGGCATTTTGTGCTAGCTTACTTGTGAGTATTCTAAGGTGGATAAATTGTCGCTTAATCTTTTATGATAAGTGTATTTTGAAAGGTGTGTTGTTTAAATATTATTATAAATGACAAAAGACTTGAGATAGGTAGGGATGGGCTGTTTCTGGGAATCACTGGGCCCAGGAGACCTTTGCACACAAGTGTATAAAGTGAGGATTTTTGTGAACAAGACTTAGCTGGGCTTTTGGAGGCATAACAATGTAAATTGAAAATGATATAACATACTTTACATCTCCACAGACAAGAGTAAATATAATGCTATAGAAGTGAACTTTGGAATTCTGGTCATTGATGAGTATTCCTTGGGTCAGATTTATATCTACTTCATGCATATCCCAGGCACATAGATGTCCTGGGGCATGGAGGGTAATGCTTGCTGACTACTCTGGTGGAGCTGGGCTGCTGTAGTGAGGCTCCTGTGTTCTGTTGTTCAGCTGAGTAAATGTGCCATTGCCTCACTCAGTCTGAGGCTGTATCCTGCCTCTTGCTACGTTTCCTACAGAAATCCAAGGTTAATCAAATGCACTGAGAGAAGATAAAATCTGAAATAATGAACAGGAAGAACAGACGTATTATCAAAAAGGCAATGGGAGATATTATGCCCAGAGGACCACTCTGATTTTGTCACCAGACCTCCGCAGCACAGGCAATACAACTCTGAATGGCTGAACTAGTCTTGCTGTGAAGGCTTCATTAGTTATACTTTATTCTTCAGACCCAGAACTTTTTTCTTTTTTTTAGCACCACTTGAGCTTTCTCCATCTTTAATGTTTTTCTGCCACTTGGCTTTGACAGCCTGTGAAAGATAAGGGACTTAAACCATAATGCTATTGTAAATGTTATCTTCTGCAAGCCATATCACAATCAGGTGGGATTAGGGATGAGATTGTTGGTTTATAAACTCTACTATTGCAAGGGTTGTCTGGAGATGCTAAAAAGGAAGTGAGAAAAGCAGAGATGGATGCCAAGGGCTGGAAAGGTTGATGCCATTAATTAAGGGCCAGGGAAAAGTTTCTCTTCTGTCTCTTTTTTTATTCCAAAGTACACTCTGAGATAGAATATCTTAAGATAAAGTTTTACATTATTAACAGTGATCTGACAGTTGTCTGAAGAATAAGACCAGCAAGATCAACTTTGTCCCTTTCTCAAGCATCTGAAATTTTGGAAAATTCAATATGCTGCCTAGGTCTTTCAAGGGTAAAAACTCAGGTCTTATGCATATGGGCAACCTTGTGTCTGACCAGAAGGCTTTTACTCATGTTCCAGGGGGACAGTTGAAACCAGTTTCTGCTGAAAACTTGTTGACAAGGCCTGTTTGAGCAACTTGAAATTTTTTTTTTGCATACCTAAATATGAATTTTCAAGCTATTTCTCCCTGAGTTTGCCCATTTTTGATGGTGAAAGACACGTGAAGTCATCACAAGGCTTTTAAGTGTTTTTTTTTTCCCTGAATTCCCACACTACCTAGGCTATGCTAAGGTTGTTTCCTAGAAAAAGGACTGGTTCCCTCCTTGAAAGACTGACCTTGAGGGAAGAACTGAGCATCTTTGCCTGTTCTGTTCTGCACTCTGCTATTACTGAATGATGATTTTTCATTGAATTTCTTTTTTTGTTTGCTTCACTTACATGTTATGCAGGGTCACTTTCCTCAGTCATAGTGGGAAGTTTTAGCTTGCCTTGCTTGTGCAGTCTGTCTTTTTTCTTTTTTTCTTTTAAGTGTGTGGCATCTGGGGCCTTTCTTGAGAGCTTAATTCTGGTAAAAGCTTGCTGTGGCTAAATCAGGGTTAAATTAAGTGGCTGTCCCTTCAGATAAGAGTTGTTTGTGAGGGTATCAGATGTAAAAATCCTGCCAGGTTTTCCGGTTGTGAGTGTTTCATTAACATTATTCTGTATAAAAATAACTTTTTACTCAGTTTTGGGGGGTAACCGAGCCTAGAGGTAGCATTGTGAAGAAGAAGACAGCTGCAGAGAATGCCCAGGTCAACGATGAGAAATTAAATTAATTGTAAGTAGTAGTGAATCAGTGTGCCTGGCCTTCCTTCAAGTCGAGTTTTAACTTTCAATGTAAAGGAGAGTTCATTTTTCCCTCCTCCAACTGTATCCCCAGAATTCCTGAATGAAGTATCTCTTGCATAGCTTGAATTCAGGTGACTGTTTTTGTAATCAGTTTTTCTACCACACAAAATGGATTGCTGGCCCTGTCCACTAACTTTTATTGATATAAATTTTGTTGATTCCAGTATGACTATCCATGTGGGCCAGGGTTGTAGATCAAAGCCTGAAAATACTGTGCGATCAATGCGTGCAGCCTGTTCAGTGACATCCTGTCTGTTTCCATATGTGGCTTGGCAGGTAATAAGCTTAATTTTTGCTCTGGTCACAAATAATAAGTACCTGCAGATTTGTACTGTGCTAAATATTATGCTTGAAGGTTTAATGGTAATTAGTATTTAGCAGATTGGACTGCTTTTTAAGAATGGTGTTGCATGCAACCTTTCCTCTCATCCCTGCATTTCCACTGAGTGAACATCTCTTCAGAAGTATCAGCACACGGTTTTCAGTTTTAAGCATATGCAGGAGACTGATGTTTCATATGTATTGGAGTTATTTTTCCCACTGCAAGGTCTGTATGCATTCATTATTGCCTTAGGTGTGTTTTATTGATGTAAGCAGCAATTTTGTAATGCAGAGGCACAGCAAGATGCAGAGAAAAAGTATTCTATTATTTTTTATGTCCTGTGTCTCCTTCAGTCATTTCTTATCCTAGGATTTTCATGCAGATTGAGAATAATGATAGCATCTAAGACTCTAGCATAAACAAGAGTCTGATAGTGCTTTGTTCCTTCTTTTTGTTAGAAAAAGTGTATAATGGCTGAGCTGAAAGTTTCTGAAAAAGGGGGAGAAATGAATTGTTCTTGGCACCTTGGATTATTTCAGCAGCTGTATTTCTTACGAGTGCAATAAAAACTGTAATTAAACATAAAATGGGGGGAACAATTCAAGCTGCTGCAATCTTGTGAAAAAACAATCCCTAACTATCTTACTCTCTCTGGCCCCTGTTTGGTTGCAAAACTTTTCCTTTTTACTATTCCCCCTGTCCCCATTTCTTCCTCTCTTCTTCCCATCTGTGCTCTATATTATGTTCTAGTATGGTTTTGCAGTTTCTACAATGACAGAAGAATGTAGAACATCAGAACCCAGAGCTGCTTTGGAATGTTTGATATTAATTGCACAGAACATTGTTACGCAGAGCACAGAGCAGTGTGACTGACAAATCTGGCTCAAAACCATTTTGAGCAGTTTTCTTGTTGCAGTGGTGATTATGGCATGGAACATGTAGCTCATTTAGGAAGCTTATATTTAAGAGATTTTTATTATTGTTCAGAGCAGCTTTTCAAGTCTTATGGAAGGAAAATATAGTTCTTGGTTTTGGATTTCAATTATTTTAGCAAATGTTAATGGTCCACTTTTCTCCTTTTTCCAGCCCCCTCCACCTGAACACTTAAAACAATGTGCTCCAGTTCTCAGAGGATCCCTGGATAGTGCCTTCTTGTATGCTTTTTTTTTTTTTTTTTTTTTTTTACAGTAGGTTTCAGAGCTATGAGTTTACTTGATTTAATGACCATCCTAGGGATAAATTCCATTACTAAACTCAGTCCAAACAGTGACTCAGTGCCTAGTTCTTAGTTCTAATGCTTAAACCTCAGTTTGAGTCTTCAGTTCCATTTTGGCATGAACATGGGGAACACCAAGTTGCAGAAATTATTTTTTTAATTTTGCTTTTGGATTACCTTGAGGGATGCTAAGGCTAGACTTGTGGATAAGGAAAAGAGCTCTGAAGATCTGAAAGGTCCATTTCCCTCATTCAGATGAAGCATGTAAAGGAAGTGCACAAATACCACCTTCTTCATGCTTCAAACCTTGCCACTCTTTCCAAGTTCAGTGCAACTTCTTCAGCCTGTAGGCTGTCCTGACCTAGTAGTTTTTTTCTCATGGTTATTAGAGAGCTGGCTTCGTGACCAGCAAAGACAACACTTTGGCCACATTTTTTAGTTCTTCTTCTTTTCTTCCCCATTTGCAATCTTTATCCTGGAGGCTGCAACTACAAACCTATCCTGTACTCGGAATATAATGATTTGCTGAAGCATGTGTTAAAAAATACCAAGACTTGTACTGTAATAAAAACTTGGATTAGTGGTACAATGAATTTGCAGACTCTCAGAATATCTACTTCTAGGCAATAGGCTCAGAGTATTCAGCAGCATTGTCTTTGCAGCTTGGCTGTCTAAGGGCCATTCAAATGGAGTATGTCTCAAACTGGAAGTGTGAACAACAACATATTCTCAGTGTGGTGGCATATGAAAAGCAATGAAAATTAAATCTTGCTGGACACCACAAAGAATTAATATTGTTAAGGGCACAGTATTTAAAGGGGAAAAACCCATTATGGGACAAAGTTCGCTAGAAGAAAAAGTGGAGGAAAAGGGAAGTTAAGTGCAATTCTAACTAGCAATGTTCATATAAACCTGGACCTAAAGAACAGGTAGACTTCCTTAAAGGACTAGAATTACTATGCTAATGGGTTTGTGTGGTTTATCATTTGGTACAATTTATTGAATTTGTAGTGGATTTTTAATTTGAAGGTTCTTTTCCAGCCTCCTGACTAGAACGATAACACTGCTGCTTTCAGTGTGGATGGCCATCTTTGACTGTTCCTAGCTTACCCTGTCTCGGTGGTAATTTCAGGCATTCATGACTCTCTTTTGGAAATACCTCTAGTCAAAGTAATGGACTAATCATTCTTGTTTACTGACAATTGATACATTTATCTATTGAGTTCATCTCTGCAATATAGTACAGGTGCCTGCAGCCTAACTAAAAGGGTGTTAGCACATTGGAACCAAGTGAACTTAAATACCTCACTTAGGATCTACGTCAGAGGTTGTGCCTCCTTTCAGAGAAACCAAGCTGACTCACTACAGGTATCATTTTGTTTTAGTGTTGGATACAGGTCTCATGTTCAGCCACAGTAAGCAGATTTACAGGAGAACATGAGAGTACCCTAGTGTGGATTCATAGATGTGGGTGAAGTTCTCTGCTCCTGTCATCTAAAAGTTTGGTAGTTTATGTGTCCCCTCTGTAGTGGATGTTACCCAAAGCATCTTCATTAAAAAGCATTATTCCTGGCACTTTTTTTCTCTGTGAGCATGATACAGCAGTCTATGAGCAAATTAGCCCAATCAACCGCTGGTGGAACACATGCACTGTGTGTGCTAATGCATTGGGTACACTGAAGCCAATTTACATATTCCATTCAATTGCTTTATGTACCATTTTGCTTCCTTCTTTACCTTTCCTAAGTGTTGTAAACATCTGGTACTATGTAGCTCAAATATTGATAATGAATTTTGGGTGAATGTTTAAAACTTTTCATTAAAGTATAGATAGAATTTTCTCTTCAAACATCATGTGCTGAATAAAGGACTAAAATCATCCCAATTCTTGATTGTTTTGGCAGTTTTATGCCTCAGATGAGAGAGACTGGGATCTGGGCATCTGGGATTGTGGTTTTTGTCTTCAGTTTTTAAAAAATTGTTCAATTAAAAATAAAATAATAATAAAAAACCCTAGTAGGAAGTCAACTGTAGGAAGCTAGGCAAACAGAAATCAACCTAATTTTTAAATTCTATATGAGCTGCTTCTTCACATCTATTTTCAGCATTTCGTGCTTGGAACACTGGTTTTTTTCTTTCTTTTTATGATCTTATTTCCTCTGGTACTGGATAAAGCCAGTGTATTATCTCTTTTTTTAAAAAAGATATATTAACGGATTCTGTAAAGTAAATGATTTTTTAAAAAAACTGAGTTAGAATTCAGGGATGATGAGTAAATTTTTCTTATGGAGAGTCCCAATAAGTATGACTCTCTTTATGGAAAGTGGTTTTCTTCTTAGAAATAAATGTGGTGGGAAATTCAGTGGGCATTTCTACCTTGTTTATTTGTGGATGAGAAGAAACCACATTATAATAAGCAGCTTTAGGAACTTCTGGAGGACAAGTCTGCTCGTGGTAACTTACTGATAACCTTATCTTCACATTTTAAATTATTATTCCCCCTTGGAATGCAAAGGAGTGTGACTTTAAAATTTTGGGTTTTTTTAATTCTTACTGAAAACTTCCTCACTAACAGAAATTACACACAGCTTTTTTTTTCTTTTTTTTTTTTCCCCTCACTTTTCTACCCCAGAAGTCTTCGTTATTTCTCACTTTTCTTTTGCTTCAGAACTAAGCCCACCCAAAAGCTCTCTCAAACTCCTGACAAAAAGGTTGGACTCTAGATTTTGGAACATCGTCCATATACGAAGTTGCTATAAAAGCAAGGAAAAGGAAGACAAAATAGTACCCTTATAACAAGCCAGATGTAGGGCAGCTTTAAGGTTTATTTTTGATCCTCTGAAAGGGATGACAGAAAGCAGTGCTGTCCTAGGAACAGGAGGTCCACACAGGGACTGCACCTGTGTGGGAACTTTCACCTGTCCTGTAGAAAGACTGAAGGTCACAAGAGGAAAAAGTGTAGGTTAATCTCTTTTACCCTGTCTTACTACTCTATTATTTACCCTGTTTTAGAACAAAAATTATATTCTTGCAATAGTTCGGGCTAAAGCTGATTTTTTTTTTTTTTTCAAGGGGAAGCTCCACTGCTGTTGTCTTCAGGAAGCTGACTGAAAACATGTATGAACCAAAACTTGCAGTTTTGAAACTCAAGATCTCCTTCTGTCATGAAGGTATTTGTAGAAGCATGTCACATGAGCAGTATATTTCTGGTTCTGTTTTTGGGTCTGTTTCATGCCGGTCCTGTCTCATGCCATTTTTCTATCCTGAAATGCTGTTTAATACATCTTGTAAGAGGCCTTTGTCTTGAGCCTTTATTTTTTTTTTTAACATCTCCTTTCAGTTCTTGTAAAACTTCACCTCTGTACTACACAAAGACCACGACATGTCTTAAAACATTTTGTTCTTTGTTACATTCTGTTCTGTACTTTCTCCCCACCCTTGGCTCTGCAGGTGATTATGCTAAGGGGTCTGAAAATGGTGAGACTATAATTTAAAGGCATTCCGGTGATAAAATTGCACTGTTGAAGATGTGTGTGCTGTTTCTGCCTCCCACTCTTCTTGGGTCTTTATGGAACATAAGGAGGCTTTAAATTACTAGATATGGGTAGCAGCACCATTTGTGAGGCAAATGGCCATCATTTTACTGTGAAATCAGGAAGGTTCATTTGTTGGATTAGCAGTAGGGGAATAGGGGTAGGGGAGTGCTGTGCATTGGTTACACTCAGGAGTGTGAGAGAGGACTAATGGTGAAGCCAACCTAAAGTGACTTACTTAAATTGTGTAATTATTGTTATGCACCTGACTGTGAAAATATTAGTTTAATTTCATTACTGGACATGTATTATTGCATGCTAGGAAATTTTCAGTGTAACCACATTGTTCTTCCCTTGAGATTGCAAAGGGAAGAACATGAAAGAAGACTCTTCTAGGGCTCTATAAAAAGAGAGCTGCAGTCCTACAGTAAGCAAACATTGTGGAATGGCTCTTTAAATTACTAAGTTTTCTTCACTTATGAATCTTAGACTAAAATTTATAATTGAGATTTTTCAGGCTTTGTGCTTTCCTACTTGCCATGGACTATAGCTGCCTGGTGACCATACTTCTTTTGAAATGAATGACTTTCAAAATGTAGTAATCAATTCTTCAAGTGTCTTGATAAATCAATAAAACTACTGTCAGTTTCTATTATGTTCCATAATCAAAATGTCACTTTATTTACTCAAATAGTCAGATGAGATGTGAAATATTAGGTGCGTGAATGGGCAAAAAGTGCCTGTGGGGACAAATTCAGTTCTTTTTCAGCTATGCATCAGTTACTGGTGATTTCTAGTTTCCTTTGAGGATTGCTGGACATACATGTTTTGTAGTCCTTTACATAATGAGCCATCTATGACCACAGAAGTCACTGAGACATGGGTGTATAAACCCCACCTAACACTGGCAAGAAATGATTGTATTTATGCCTGTTTTAGTGAAGAGATTTGCTGCATAATGTTGCCTTGTGCATTGTGTGATACGTATCTCAGCACACACAAAGGGGTTAGAGATGACAACTCTGATAAAACAAACTGGAAAGAAAGAGATGTGAAACTGAGAGTGTTATAGGACCTGGATAAGAAGAATTTTTTTCAGGTACTGTTATGAGCTTTTCATCTGTTTTAATTGTGTACATTACACAAAAGTTGCAGGATCTTTTTATATTTACTTAGCCACACTGAAAATCAAATCCATGACTGAAAGTCAAATCCATGGTTACTAAAATGTGTATAATCAACCAGCTTCTTGCACATCCTGTCCATGAGAAAGATTCTTTACAATGATTTCCAACTCATCCATTACTCATTTCTTTGTATCTCTTTCTGAAGTGTCAGGGATAAGTTAAAGGGAAAATATCCCACTTTAGACTACTATCAAGTTTCATGCATCTTTCACTTCAGCAACCCAAACTGTTATTAAAAAAGTGGAGAAAAGCTACACTTCTGCTCAACTAATGGCAGTCCATGTGTCACATTTTCCTTTGGTTGTACTTAATATGCTGCATGAAGACAGACTGACATCTGAGAGCTGGGTAGGTCCTCCTCAAGCAGATATTCTTAAAATATTTAACCAATAAAATTATCAAAGCATAATGTTTTAAGAGCTCTGGCATCAACCTAGAGCAGCTCTTTTTCTTCAATATATGACACCTTTGGTGATTTCTTACTTTTTTCTTCTCTCCTTTCCTGCAGTGACCCACTCCTTGTTACTCTGTAAATATACAAGAGAATATCAGTTATAGCACAAGAAATACATAACGTAGCTGTACATAGCCAGAACACTGACAGCATTGTCTTTGATTATTTATTTCAAAACAGTCTTCTCTAGTTATTTCCACAAGCTTTGAGGGTGCTAGAGGTAAGGACTAGAGCCCGGGAGCAACCTCCTGTGAATAACCTGGCAGATTTTAATCTAATAAATAATTTGATCACAAAGGTGTAGAGCTATGTATGGATTTAACTGTATTAACAACTAATTCCAGTACTTCCCTTAGAAGGTTAGAACTGTCATCCAGTTATTAAAAGACTGTTTCCTGAACCCAAAGTATTTCTTTTGAGGAAAACCAGTTATATTTGCTTCTTGGGTAATCAGCACTTTAACATTTTTAGCAATATCAGAAGTCCCTTTACTCCACAAATTTTAACAAAGAGTTTTTGAGGTCAGAAGGAAACATGAGGTGAACATTTTACTCTCTGTGTAACCCTCTATATTACAAACATTCCTGGTATTGTGAACAGCATTGTGTATTTCGTCAAAAGATTCAACCTCCTCCAGAAGACAGGTGACCGTGGATGTACACATAAATACTGAAGAAAACCATGGCTTTCATGGAGCCATTGCCATTGCATGGCTGCAATTGCCATTTAAAGTTTTGGGTAGTAGCCTGTGTGTCCCTTTATGTGAGATACTGGAACGTTCTAATTTTTTTAAACCATATAACAACTTTAACCTTGGGGTAGGTGTGGGAAGCAACAGATTTGCTTCCACCCTGTGTAAGCTTTTGAAGTTAAGGTTGAGAAGAACATAGGCATGGGGTTAATGAGGAAGACATTGCAGGCCATGAGGTCATTAGCTTGCTTTTTCAGAAAGAAAAGATAACCCTGACTAATAGAGAAGCACTAGGCCAGCATTACCCTTTCAGAAATGTAGGTTTTCAGTGACTCTCTGGTGAATTCTGTTTCTCTCTCAAAGCTCACAGAAGCTGGTAGCAGAATTTCTTTTCCCATTTAGGATGTTGCATGTTGATACAACCCACAAAATATTTGTTTCTTCCTGCTTGCATCCCTGCTGATGTGAATCTGGGTTCACTTCTGAATCAGTGCCACGAGGTGTCATGCCTTTCTCTTGCTGTTTTGTCTGTGCCTGGCAACGTAAAGGCACAGGGTACAGCTACACCCCTGGGCTCCTTTCTAGCAGCTGGCATCCAGCTTCTACAGGGAGGGGAGGCTGATTTATAGAATCATTCAAGTTTTATGCTGGTGTTGCCTCATTTAAATGGATCTAAACTAGTGTGAAGTCTTAGAGGTAACCATGATACGGTCCTCTTTGCTGTCAGTAGTGCTTCTGTAGTAGAACTCCACCTGCAACACTGGTACAGAAAACCTATTTTTATTGTATTGGCCACACAGTACTGCTCTGGATGATGTGTTAAGTCAAAATACTTCTAAAGACCCCATGTAGTGTGGGGATCTGAGAGTGGGAAATTTAGTATAGAGAGAGGGATACAGATATTGATATATAAATTGAGTGTGAATGTCTGCAAGAATTTGAGGAGGTGAAACAGGTTACAATCAGGTTCTTATCTGTATTTGTTTCAAGGAAATGGCACAAGTGAAAGTTTAAATAGATGGGTTGTAGCAGAAAGGTCATTTTCCTTTCACAACTCGGCATGTATCATTAAGCTGCTTTTGATTTTAACATCTCCAAGTCTGGGTTTTTTTTGGGTTGTTAAATTGAAATTTAGGGATGCTGCTGGAAATGCTGGTTCTCTGAAGATTTCCTCTTCAAAATACTTCCTCTGATGTGGCCAAAGGATCCAATATTCACCATCTGCTGAGAATTATCACAGGTTGACATTATAAGCACTACAAATTTAACTCTTCTTGTGATGGTTTCTCTGCTCTGGATTATGGGTTTTTTTGTTTGTTTGTTTTTTTTGTTTGTTTGTTTTTTTTTGGTTTTTTTTTTTTTTTTTTTTTTGTTTTTTTGTTTTTTTGTTTTTTTGTTTTGTTTTGTTTTGTTTTGTTTTGTCCAGACTTAACAATCCCTTTTTCAGACAAGCAAATCTGGAAATGGTGACATTCTAAACTTCTGAGTTTTATAAAAATAACAGCAAATTAGCAAATGAATTCCCTGTTAAAGAAGCTCTTAAGATGCACTACATGACTGTCCTGGCACACTTTTCCTGAGACACAGAAGTTCCGTCTTCCAACTGTAAACTTAGGCAACAATTTTTCCTCTGCATTCCAAGTAAATTTCAGGTTGAAGAGGTGTTTGGTGAATCTTTTGCTTTTTGAAATACAGGTTCATTTTGTTTATTCTGTTTTTCTTTAATCATACTCTAAGACACGGAAGAGCTATTAATATGCAATTATGCTAGTAGACATGTATACATGCTGTTATATCTACCTGAGTGTAGATTTTACCCCTGAACGAAAAACTGGATTCTCTTCCATTTCCTAACTGAAAATGAGATTTTGGTGGTTTACAGGACTTCTGATGTTCACACAGGAAAAAAACCAAAAACCAAACACACTGAGTATCTAGATGGCTATAAAATTTACGTTGGTTTGTCAAAATCATCATGGGTGGTGATACTTATCAATTTTATCTTCAGATTTAAAGCTAGATTGACCTGGATTAAAAATACTAATTTTTTTTATTTTTATTTAGTTCTGTATCTAAAAAACTAGCTAATGTCTTACGGCCCATGTGTAGGCATGATATTTGTGGAGTTTTGTTGTGTCTTTACCACACTTATAGGTGCTATTGAAACTATTGTCCAATTGATGGCAAGAACCACTTGATTTCAGTATGAAAATTTTAAGAATCAGATTCTCAGTACTGTAGGTCAGTACAGTTAAAATCAGTGGAGCTCTATTGCTTTATACCATTAAAAAAACGATAATCGTTCTTGAGGTGTGAACTAATACTAGTTTGGTATACTATGTAGTGCGTTAGGTATTTTGCTTCTACCAAGGAAGTTACTGGTTTTTAATTCTTGCTTTATCTCATCTGGTACAGTATTCTAGTGGAGGCTGTTTTTAGCTGTTACATAGTCTTTTGATAATATAATTTTAGAAAATATTAATTCAAACTTGTTTCTTACTAAAAATAAAATGATTTATGAAGGTTTAATGCTACAGAGCAGACACATTTTATTCATGGTTCCAGACTCAGGGAGCATTATTTTAATGGTTGTTTCTAAGTCTGAGTTTTAATTTGATCATTCAAATTTTCTTTAAATGCAGTGCTTTTAGTTTGACAACATTTTTGCTAAACAAATAACAGCTTTCCAAATAGCAGCTTTTCATGTTGAAGAATTTCAACATCAAAAGCACTACTCATTAGTTTGTTAATTTTCATAATTCTTCCTTCCTTGTTTCCTTCATTGTTTGCATAAATTGTTGCTTACTAATATATGCTGGTATAAGAAGGAAAGCAACCAACAAAAGAACAGAACCAAGGCAAACAAAAAAAACAAATCCAAATCACTTTTGGTAAATATAGTGGTGTTTGTTTGGTTTGGTTTTTTTTTTAATGAGTTCAAAGTGGACTTTCAGTCTATTTTGTACAATGTGTTAGAATGTTTTTTTCACAGCTCTGTGTAATGTTATGGGGGAAATGTCTTCATTCAAAAATGCTAAGTAGATGAGTGTAATCTTTTCTGGAGTAAATATTATGTCTTCAAAGTTTGCCAAGCTTGATATCTGAAAAAATATTTTTTACATACTGTTCAAGATAAATGATAATTGGAATTTGTTGTATTTATTTTTTGTGGGTGTTCTTGAGAAGAGGGCTGGGGTTATTGTTTTGTTGTTTATTTTGGTTTTTTGTTTGTTTTGTTGGTGTATTGGTGGTGGTGGTGTTTAAGAGAATTCTAGGCCTTAACTAAAATTCCTTCTTGAATACACTGCAGACATTTGGAGCTCAAAAAACTGCTCCAGTTTTTGTTGTTCCAGATCTTTCTAGGAATGAAGTGGTGTACTGTGAGTATTTTAAGAACTACATACAGAAATCTCTTAGTCTTTTGTGTCCTGCAACCTGTAAAACTTTTATTTATTTATTTTGTGGAATTAGCTTCTTCAAACAAACATTTTACAAAATGTTTATTTCTCCAATGAGCCAGAAAATACTTTATACATTGTGTACATCATCATTGCACACCTAGACCAACAGAAGATTTTGAAACACTTGCTAGAGCAGTGCTATGCTGCTAAGACCTATCCAGACAGCACCCAGGCACAGTTTTAGAAAGAATGTTAAAAACACATCCATTTTAAAAATTTCAGAAATCCTTAGGTCTAAACATGTAGGAATACCCTCTTTTAGAGAAATGAACAGCGATGAATGTAAAATTGATTTTGTGAGTTTATCAGTCTATTCAATTTACCTTTCCTGTTCTGGGGACACATGGCTTTGTTTCCACTTTTCCAGAAAAGGCTGTGGCATCCACTGGGTAGGAAAATGAGACAGGGATCGTACAGTTTTACTCCTGTGTTTGGAAAATTAGGATTTTTTGTTTTGCTTTTTCCAAGAAGAATTTTAAGGTACACAGGGTACAATCATCAGTAATTGAAAAATTGAAATTTTATCTCATTCTCAGCAATTTATCATACTTTAATTAAAGTGTATCCTGATCAGAAGGAACAGCACCATTAGAGATTATGTATTTAAGTTTGGGGGGGAAAGAATTATGGTTCCTATCTGTAGCTTTAGCTCTGTGTTTTAAATACATATCAAACAAGAGTCTTGATAGGAAATGCAAATGTGTATAGTGGCATGCAAATGTGTATATCTCAGCATGCAAACTGCCACATGAAAATGGCAGTTTTGTGTAATATCTAGTCTAGATCAATTTAATATTAGAAGTATCTAGTTTAGATCAATTTAATATTAGAAGTAACATTACTGTAGTAATTAGGCACAAATTGTGGACCAATGTCTCATTGTGTTTAGTGTTCCACCAAAAATCCAGCATAGAAGTGTAGTACAAAAAAGGTTTACACTATAAGTACAATGCAAGTGATGAATGCAGAAGGTGAAGGGGCAAAAAAGAAGCAGTGAGAAAATATCTGTCAAAATGGTAAGTGGAACTTCTTGTACTTTAACAGCTTAATTATTGTCAGTATTTTAATATGCTTTGCAACACACAGGAATTTTGTTGTGGGGTATGAGGAAAGAGACTGAACATGACTCATGGATGTTTTGTGAAGAACACCTGGCTGATGAAGTGGGAAAAGCTGGGAAGAGGTGCAATTAAGGGTAAAGAGGTCACTCAACCACTTGGTGCTAATTAGAGATGATAGCTGAAGTGATTCCTTTGTAGAACTGTGCAATAGATGTTAAGCAGTTTTTTCTTTTATTCTGTAGAGAAGTCAGACCCCAGAATGGGATTACAGAGAGTAATGCCATGGCTAAAACAATGATTTAGGAAAATTATCATTCTATACATAATGTGAGCAGGGCAAGCCTGTGTTAGCCATGGCCAGAGACAGGCAGGACAAGTGAATTAACTCTGGATAATTAGGAAAGCAATATGCTAGAGGTGACAACTATTCCCCAGTAGAGAATACCATGGATGTTTTAATTGCAAAAAAAAAGTGAAAAATTAGTTTGGACAGAGAAGGCATCTGGGAAGGAGTTTTCAACTTTATAATAATTTTTTTAGGATTAAAGAGAGCTTTTCTTCGGCCTGCTGCATGGCATTTGAGACTTCTGCTCCAGGTAAAGGTGAATTTGTTGATGTGAACAAAAAAATATGGGTTGTGAATTTTTGGTTGTGGTTATTGTTTTGCTTTGCTTTGATTTCTAATTTATTTAATTATTTATTTGTCCGTTTTTCAAACACAGAGTTTTCACTGGACTGACTGCTTTGTGTTGTTCGTTTTTTGGTTTGTTTTTTTTTTTTTTTTTTTCCTGGAGTTTTCCAAGATTGAGCAACCTAAGAAGGCAAACTGTGAAATTACTAGTGAATTAAGAAGATACTTGAAATACGTGCACTGTTCCTTTTGGATGTGCAGGGGAGATGAGAGTTTTTCAGTTGTGGCCAAGTTTAGCCTTGCTGGATAAAGGGAAAGAATTATCAGAGCTATGTGACAAGGAAATGATGGGGTAGAGCTGATTCAAGAGTGTATATAGCATTGAGTACCTAATTTAGAGCAGCATTGTAGATTTTAGGTAATTTGACCCATAAGGAGTTACAGGAATGGCTATTCACTGTTCAGGGGAGCATGAAGTAAAATACAGAAATCTTTTAACCTCAAAGTAGTAGAAGCAAACAAGGTTCTTCAATTTACTTATGCTGAGATACTATAGTCACATCTGTGGACAAATGGAAAAGTAGTCACTTGTAGGGCTGTCACACTTAAGTCCAAAATAGCTGCAGAGATGGAAAGTACCTGGAAAACTTACCTGGGAGACTGATTTGTGTTTGCTCTTGGTTTTTGCTGTGCTCCAGAACAGTGTATTTCTGAGACCTGTCTCTTGGAGCTCAGTGTCTGTGGTTACATGGTAGAAGTTGAAGCTGGGCTGGAGTTGGTTAAAGCCAACACGAGGTGATTCATTCTAAGGAAAATCAGAGTTCAATTTTAGCCTGTGAAACTAACTGGAGGGGTGTATGAGTAACTACAGCAGTTTCAGAGGTTTGCAACAGCGTTGCAAATACTGCCAGTGTAATTTGGGATCTGGCAAAAAGGAAGTCCTTTCTGCAGGTGCTCCCTCAGGGGGACATGGATGAGCAACTAGTTATTCCTGAATAACCAAAGGTGAGGTGTGTGTTTACAGTCTTTCGGTATTTATTCAGGAACTGCTTGCATGCACATATCTTGTAGTGAAAAAGAAACAACTTGTAGTAGTCTTACCATCAGTGGAAGAGATCTGGCAGAGCTTCCTTGTGTGTACCAATGGCTGAGTGTCTACTGAAGAACAGCATCCAGACTGTAAATTCTTTCTTAGCTTAACCCACAGTTACTCTGCCAGCACCTTCAGGTGTGTTTTATGTGTGGCTCTCTTCTCATCTTTCCTCCTGTCTGGCTGTAATTCTGTTCACTTTTGGCAGACTGTGACACATCAATCTCTGTCCAGCCCTATTCCTTACAAGGGGAGAAAAAGGAAGATAAGGACAATTAATACTGGCTCATAGAAACTCTGTCTGTCCTAATTGTGAGACAACAATAGATGCTGAGTAGTTTACTTCCTATTTCTGTGCTTAATTGTCCCATATGTACAGTACATCCGATGAAGATTAATTTTTTACATTGAATTCCTTGACATCTCAAGACTTAAGAGCAGTAGGCAGTTGCATTTTACTCCTTCACAGATACACTTTACCACTGCACACTTAATGCATAACAGTGCGGAATATTTAGCATCTGGAAATAGGTGCATGTACTCTGTGACTGAATGTAGAAATATGACATTTTTTAGTTTACTTGTGTTTATCCTGTTGGAGAGCAGCTGATATTCTTCAAGTCAGAAGAGAAGGGTACTACTTTTAAAACAGGACATTAATTTAGGGGAAAGTGCATCCTGGACTTGGATCACATGATGTCTAAAGTAAAATAATCAAATTGGAAAGTATATAAAATATGCTATGAATTCATCAGCACATATGCTGCTCTAAAAAATAGTGTATTTGGCATTATCATCATCATCTTATTGTTCGGGGCCCTTATGAGACTAAGAAGGGAAAGGAATGAGAAAACAGCTACTCAAGTTATGAGGAAAATAGTATAATGCATATATCTTATGATGTATCTAAATTTACAGACAATTCCTAGACATGAAAATTTAGAACATACAGAAAAAAAAAAATCCCGAAGAATATTTTGTGAATAAGATTCCAAACCTGCAGCACTTAGACACAAATGCTGTCCTGACTAGCTCTTTTTTGGATGATAGCTCTGATTCTGTTGGAAATTCATGGCAATGTCAGTAACTCTGTTGTTTTGGTTTGGCCTTTTACACTGGACATGTATTCCATTTACACTTCAAAAACCCTTTAATTTTAAATGAAAATTCACTAGAGGAAAATACCTTCTTTACAAGGATGTTTGTGGGAAAAATTACCAAACCCTGAGTCAAAGGATCAATGTAGTCTAATGTGTCTTCTGGTAAACTGTTCCACTGACAAATTAAAATAAATCTTCCTATTTTTGGGATTTCCTTCTTTTTTTCTTTTCAGCATTTGGTCAGATATAATTAGTCAGACTGAATATAACAGATATCATCATTATGGAATGTTTTTTTTATGTTGGCATGATTCCTGTGAAATCTCAAGTTTCAAACCCAAACTTCAACAATGTTTTAGCGAATGTGATCACTACAGTTTCTTGCTACTGTTTATTCCTTAGATATTTAATAAAAGGATATTATTTCTTCTCTAATGCTGGCTTGCTACTTCAAATGTTTGCCATGGGGACTTTTTTTCCTTGAGAAGTTTTTTTTTTCCCAGAATTATTTTTATTCTTTAATCATTTTATCCTCAAAGGAAGAAATATGCCTCTCCCTTCAGTCTTTCTGTAACATTTTAGTTCTATGTTCAGGATATTTATTTGACCTTTTATATCTCCTACATCTAATGACATTTGTTTCGTTAGCTTTGGTAAAAATGAATGACCTTTTAACTCTTAAAAAAATCCATTTTCCCTTTTCTTTGCTCTCTTTTCTTACTATAGAGGCAAGCTTTGCTCTTTCCTTTGACTTGCTGTAAAGTCATAGAGTGAAAATCTAGCCCTCATTAAGTGAGGGGAAGGATTTCTGCTGACTTAATTGGGTCCAGATTTGGCTACTGGTTTCACTGAGAAGGCAAAGCTGTTGTCCATAGCTGTTTTCTTTCTAACACTCCTTCCACAAAACAGCAAACATAGAATTTTTCATCTTTACTCTTGTTAATTTTAATTCTATGTCTAGAAGAAGAGCTTCAGAAGAAGGTGCATTATGGGAGCTGGAAAAAAAAAAGTTTGCCTACTTAAGAAAAAAAAGGTAAATGTCAACATATAGTTTTTGATTCAGAATAGGAAAGCTCTTTAATTCTTCATTAAATGAAACATGACTATCTCAGCTGAGTTAGGAGAATGTGTCTGGGATATATCAGACATATGTATAAAATCATCTGTCTTATGCAGAGTTCAGGCAGACACTAATTTCTGGAAAGCAGCTTAACCAAGGGGCTATTTTGGTGGGTGTGGTGCCACTCAGGGCACTCCTACCAGGGAAAAAGAGCAACTTGGGAGACAAAACCTTTCTGCTAGCAGGTATTCAGTGACTTATGGCAAATTAAAATTGTCTTATGGTAAATTAATGAGAATGTTTTTGTTGATTCTTGGATTCCTCAGGTGATTTAAGGAACAGTAGGAACAAAATAAGGGAAAAAATGAGAGAGCGAGAAAATACTATTATTACCTTTTATGTTATATTTCTTTCTTATCATAAAAACTCCAGGTGTGTCATCCTGTTTTCTGGTGAAAAAAATAATGATTACATCAAAATAACACGTATGAAAGCAAGACTTTGTAGGCCAGTGAAAATTTAAGGGGCACAAAGTGACTGTTTTTCGTTTGATGTTCCTATCTGGTTGTTAAAGGAGTGCTGTGTGCATCTGTGTTTTCCCATGATGAAGTTGCAAGTTCTTTTGGCTGATAACTTTGGGAAAGATGGATACATGAAGAATTGAACTACATATAAAATGTGATTCAGAACTCCCATTTCTGCTGTGTTGGTTTGCCCAAGGAGAATGACAGACTGGCTAAGTAGTAGATTATTGAAAAAACTAATTTTTTTTTCTTTGCTCTAATTATATTTTTTATTAAAGAATTTCAGTAGGTAAAATCTGAATGACCTGGACCCTAATTTTTCTTTTGCTTGAAAATAAAGGAAATTTATTGCTATTCTTGCTACAAATTTGTATAAGTTTTAGCTCATATTAATGGTTCTCTGATGAAATACATAGTTATCTTGCAGAGACTCTGACATCAACAAGTGGGAAAATTAATCTCTGTAGAACACTTAGATGTGTGTGAATCATGAAGTTGTATTTTTGTTATGATCTCAGTGGTAAAACATCTTAGGAGTTGGATTTTATTTCCCTGTTTTCTCATTTCCAAGTGACACTGATCAATGCTAAGAGAATTCCCTTCCTTATAAAGGAGTGGTTTAGGAGTTGTTAATGTAAATAAATGATAAAGAGTAAGGCAAGTGCAATGGATCCTGTTACATGGTATACACCTCTACAAACCCCTATTATAGGTAGCAGCTCCTCAATATGTGCACAGTCTCTGCTTTTCAAATGTAATGTTATAAATAGATGCAAGTTTTCCAGACCTAGAGGACACATGAATTAGGCCCCTCTGAGCAAAACAGGTTCAACAGAGAAGAGGTTGAGTTTGGAGCTCACAGACCATCATTGTGCTTTTTGGGTTGTGAGGCTGATTGTGTGCCGAAGTCCTGCTATGTGTGTCCAAAGCCTATGTTAATGGTTACATTTGTGGATGTTTATTATCCTCCTCCCTTGCAGCACTTTGTAATTCTCTGGGGAAAAAAAAAAAACAAAAAACCCCACAAAAACCTCTTTGCCAGTGTTGGAAATTACCCCCCGTCTGGGGTCTAAAAAATAAAATCCAAGTTTTCTTCTCAACTAAAAGGGTTACTGTCATTTCATAGCTGTTTTGCACTCTTTTATGCCTTCTAGTAAATATAACTAAACATATTGTAAATGTTTTTCCAGTTTCTTTGATATAAATAGTGCATCCTGTAGATGACTGAATTAATCTGAGAGGCATGGGTAGTCATGTAACCAGAGCCTGATTCTTTCATTTGTCCCTTGGCTTCTTGAGTGTATGAAGCAATTCAGCTAGTTTATAGTATCAATAATTCTTTGTATGATGGTTTCTTTGAATTTTTGTACAAAATCAGATGTTTTACCATAATCCTCCACCTTTGTTAATGACAAGCAGTGCATTGTCTGTAATTCATGTTGGCTTATCCTCATGGGATACTTATTCTCTTTCCCTCCCCAAAGCAAATATCAGGATGACATGATATTTAGGAGTGTTAAAGTTTTAAACTTATTATCAGATGTAATTTAAATATTTCATTTTTTCCATGCTCATCACAGAGTTCTTTATAGAAGTACAGAGTTATTAAAAATACGCTAGTAACAGCAAAGCTATGGCTAAAATATACCAAGAAAAGTCCATCTTCAGACAAAGTGCTCCTAGTGCCTTGAGCCTACACTAGGGCTTTACTGTGATTCATTTGTGAAGTGTCTGTGGCCTCATCTTACCATAAAGTCAGCAGCGTATGTCAGCCACCTCAGTGCTGTTTCTCCAGAGAATGTGTTCTACTGGATTTGTGCCCAGTAACCTGTGTAGGAGAAAAAGATACAGCCAATGTTTTCCCATTGACTCCAGTAACCTCAGTTTCCTTTTTGCTAGATGACAAGCAGTGAACACAGGCTGTCTGTAATGCTTATCCCTGCAAAAACAACACCTGCACATCCCTTTTCCTTTTGTTTCCTTTTTTCTGTTTGTTTCCTTTTGTTCCTCCTAAAGGAGGCTGCTTGCTGTCACTTAATGATGCTTTTGTGAAGGAAAATGCAGAAAGCTTGTTAGAAGCAATTAATCATGGGCCTTTTTTTCAAAACCGCTTCTGGCATCTCCTTGCTCTTGTACCTTCAAATCTAGGAATCCCCAGCTTTTAGGCATTGCCACAAAATAGGGATGGTCATTGACATCAGTGAGGCACAGCATCTTCTATCTGGGCTAGAGGAGATTTGCTAGACCCAGGAAAGGAAACTTCTGTCCAAAGGGCTGAGATAGAATGGACTTCTTAATGAAGCCAAATAGCTGTTGGAGGGCTCTGACCTCTTTGGCTTGCCACTGCTTCTTTAATGCCACAACTTTGTTGTAGTGTCAAAGTGGACCTTGCTGTGGACAACAAATAAGGCTGAGTGAGCCTAAAATATCTGAATATGTACCTAATCCTCTGAATTGAGGAATATATATATATGTTTGTCTCCACTCTGAAAACCAAGCTCAGCTAGAAGTTGATGACTTGAAAGAGTTCCTGCATGAAAGTCTGTGGACTGTGGGAACTATGGAAGTGGCCACCATGATCTCTTTGGATCTAGGCTTTGCAGAATTAGGTTAACTGGATGCATCCAACTTATTAGACCACTCTGCTGTAAAAGTTGCCTTCACTGCTAACTCTTTAATGGCAGCTGTGGCAGGTTAAATGGATGAAGAAGAGGTTGCAAATTTAAAACAAATTTATTTTGTGAGAGTCTCTGCATTATTACATGTATGTAAGGGATAATGTATAGAATCAAAATATTGCATTTGGTAATATGTTCCTGTTTTCTCTCTTTCTCTATTTAATGTAACTTGGCCATAACTTTTGTATTAAGTTACATTTAGGCCTGGCATGTATCCTCCTTGGATCACATTCTCAAAAGATAGCAGGCTGCATTGCTACATTGATTTGAGTGGAGTATGGTGATTTATATATCCAGTTGTATAAGGGAGCATAATGAAGGTAATGTTCATTCAAAACCAGAATTGAATACCTTTCAATCTATCCTCACCCTCTGCCCTCTAGAATAAACTGGAACTAATTGCATTGATCCCTTTTTTTCCTCTTTTTTGCAAAGTACTGGAAAAGTGCCTTACTCTGGGGCATATTATTTGGGTTTAGTATAAATTTTCCACTGCCTGCTTGCCATTCTTCCTCACGGCTGCTGTTGGAAATGCATCAGGAAACACAAGTGAGCCTAATTGACAGCTCTGGAGGTTGGAGGTAGGCTGTGACCTGAAATAAGGACTTTTCTAGTAATGAGAGAAAGCTGAAAGATTATGTATGTAGAACCACAAAAATAGATTCCCTGGCTCTTTTTCTTAAACCAGCAGATGGTAGCAGAGTCTACAGATCTCTGAGAAAGCAAGTGTACAATAAATACTTTAACTGCCCTCATTCAATTGCCATTCATCTTTACTTGTCAGCCTCTTCATAAGTGCCTTCTGTAGTGCTGACCCTGAAATTGCATCATTTAATCTGTAATCACATATTGCCAACATTTCCCCTTTCTATCACATATCAACTGCATTAATTCTGCCATACTGTGGACCACTGATCGCTCTAGGCAAGTCTCTGTAGAAAAGAGATATTCATAAAATTGCTATTGAGACAAAAAGAAAGACTGACTTTCTGGGTCGAAGGGGGTGAGGAGAAGGGGAAATGAGAGGAAATAGACATGTGGTCATGGATTTGTCCATCTGTCTGCTCCTCTTTAATGTGTCCTTAGAAATCTAAGTGGCCTGTTACTATGGCTAATATTTAACAGATGCCAGAGTGTTCAATCCTTGGCATAGGAAAGCAGAGAGAAAACACAGGTCCTGCTTATGAAGTCTCATATTTGAACAGGGGTTCTGTGAGTAGAAACGAGCCAGCCGAATATGTTTTCTGAGTTGAAACCACCTGGAATGATGAACGTGTGAGAGCATTTCTAATGACAAGGGATTCACAGTGTGGTTTTGAGAGAGAGAGACTGCTTTAGTTTGTGAAGAGGGGGAAGGACCTGGTGCCGTTGAAGAGAGGTGCACTCTTGAAACCTCTTCTTGTGACTGTGCCCAAGGATGGTGGGGGTCAAAAGTTCAAATATTTTCGATAGTTACTCATGCTGAAAGTGCTGTTGAGATGTGAGCTACATGCCGTGAGCCTGTCTGCAGTGACTGGTGAAAAATATGCTTCCAGGAGATGCTGAGAGTCTGAAGAACCCAATGTGCCACAATTATTGAGTTAAATATACTGTTTTACTCCTTGATTCATTTTTTTCCTCTGAGGGATCAGCCATAGTATTATAAAGGATCCTGAAAATGGCATCTGTGAAAGCAAAGCACTCAAACCAGCATGGCTGCATGAAGGGTTCAAGGTGTGCAATTCTGTTTCCAGCATACTGGAACATCCTCTGTGTAGCCCTGGATTCTTTTTTACCTCTTGCACACAGACACTAGCAAGAGTCCAGAAAAGGCTTGTTTCAGAGGTGTTATAATAACTGCAGTCTCTAGATGGTACTATGTAATCATTCAATTGTGTCCTGCCTTTTGTAATGGTTTACTTCTTTTTGGCTTCTACGAAATGTAGGGAAAGCAGAGCAGCAAAATGAAGTCAGCAGGAAACCTACCAAATAAAAGATAAAAAGGTCACAGATTTTTGTTTCAGGCTCCATATTTAGATTAGCTTTCATTCTTTTTTTAATGGGCTGGATATTCTAACAGTGCTTAATGCGTTAGGTTCTAGTATTAATGAGTTATGGTGTATTAAGCCAGTGTTTTCACTACATTTACTGGCAAGTAAAGAAAGAGAAAAGATTAGTGAAGGATTTCCCAAGAGAAAAGAAGTACCTGTCTTGTGGTTCTGAGTTTTCAGCTCTTTGTAGTGTGTATGCACAGTGTGTGCACACATGTAAGTTAGGGCATTCTGTACACTAAAGATAATAGTTCAAGGTCAAGTGATAGGGTCCTATGTACAGACATGGGAACATCAATTATTAAAAAAAAAAAAAAAAAAAAAAAAAAAAGCAAAGAAAAAAAAAAGCAGAAAGAAGAAAACCCCAACAAAATATTTCTAACATCAGAATCTGTTATCTGTACAGTTCCTCATGGTCTTTTGCTCCAGAAGTTGGTATTAAATGGGAACCCTTAACCACTCCTGATGCCATGAGGGAAGCACGCTTTCTGCAAGACAGGAGTGGGAGTCACTTGCCTTTTGTGTAGTCTATTTTTAAGGACTCCCTTACTGAGTTCAGAGACACAATAGGATAAACAGCTTTTTTCTACAGAGCTGTAGTAAAATATCTCTGAGTACATAATAAATGCTGCAAGATGGATTTTGAAGGCTGTTAAAGAAAAAAAAAATACAAGCCCTAATGCATTTGTTTCCCTAGGCATTTTAATTCAAAATTAAGGCTTTCTGTGAAACTCTTTTCAACATAATTGCACTAGAACTCTATAAAACTCCAGTTGAGACAATAAGTGATTCATGATTGCTTGCTTTATTTTCCAAGTACTATCTTACCCAATTTCTGTCACTACTTTTACATAAGCTCCTTCTTACTCTTAACCTTCAGTTAATAATGTACCTGCAATTCCTGACAATCAGTCAAAGATACAAGCTCTACATGGACCCCAGAAAAATGAAAATACTGGAATCAAAGAAGAAAATTTCATAAGTAGTTAGAGTTTTGTCTAGGAAAATTCCTACTAAGAATTAGGTGTGTTATGTTCTAATCTGAGTCCATGTGTTATCAGGAAAGGCAAATGTTTATTTGA
The DNA here is from genome assembly GCF_036169615.1 of Heliangelus exortis. Lineage (NCBI taxonomy): Eukaryota > Metazoa > Chordata > Aves > Apodiformes > Trochilidae > Heliangelus > Heliangelus exortis. Next base: position 45,608,803 of record NC_092424.1, read on the forward strand.
GATGATTAGGACTGTGATGATGTAGACTAGAATGTTATCTCTTGTTGTGACTGCCTCAATTGTTTTTTCTGTCACATGGATGGACAGAGACAATATTTGCTCTCTCAATGGTTTCTGGAATTGTGGGATATTGGCCCTCTTCATTACATGAGCTTCAACTCTTTATCTGCATGTGTTTTCACTGTTCTATATCGATTTTTATACTTATCACTTTAATTGGTGTAATGTTAGGGAGCCTTCTAGTACTCTTTTAGACAATGTAAGTAGCAGCTGCCATTGTTTCTCCAGGAAGGAATTCCATGTTCAGTTTAATGATTGGGTTTCTGATGTACACAGAACTGTATGGGCAGCAGGCAAGTCTTAAAGAGCTCTCTTCCTTTATCCCTTGTATTCTGCCTTGACTCCCCCTCTGACCCCTTTGACATCTGCTGAAGCAGCAGAGAAAAATACAACCCTGTATCTTAGAGCAAGTTTTAAATTTTTTTTGTTACACAGGTAGTCCTTGTGTAACTTATGATATTTTATCTTGGTTTTAATCTGTGTCATTCTGAGAAATCTGTATGAAGATGTATACAAAACATTTTCCATTTTTAAAAAGTTATTAATATATATATATATTGAATTCAATTCTATGTTTACAAACTTGAAAAATGCCAGTTTCTCAGGAGAGAAATATTAAAAAGGGGACATGCAAAAGCTACTCAGAAATGTAGAGGAAAATGAAAATATGGCATCTTATTGGGCAAATTGGTGGTAAAGGTTTTGTTTACTGAGGTGTGTTTGAGTCCTCCTAGATTCACTCATGTTTTTTCCTACAAAAAGGTATAACGCATCCAGCTGGTACAAACCAGTAAAAATCATCTTAACTTTTTCCTCTTCCAGCTGTTGGTAGTAAACTTGACTTCACCAGGTGACTGTTTCTTGTCCTAACTGCAGCAAACGTGAAAGCTGTTGATCAGAAATGCAAATGATGATCAGTGCTTAATGGCTGCTAACAATTAGTACATGAATTTATTTGATTCTTGATGCCTAACTTTGAAGGGAGTGGTAAACTAACAAGGGATTAAGTGGGCTGAAGGAATTGTAACTGATTATTATTCAAGGGTAAAATGTAAGCATTTGCAAGAGCTGTTAAATGCAAGAATAAATAAGATTCCTAGTCACCTTATGTGCAAAATATCAATTACTTTATATTCTTTGAGACTGAAGATGCCATTGAATTAAACTTTGCCTACTGAACCAGAAGAGCAGAGAACTGTTTGATCTTTCAAAGGAGACATGTTTGATTCTGTTGTCATCAAACTCCAGCTATAATGATCAAATCTGTGTTCAAAGCCTTTGAAGTTCAATTCACTTAATTCAGAAACAATGTTAAGTTTGTATTTGACAACAAAATGATCATGCATTTGTTCCATGCACACAGATTTTTATCTGTAAGTATATGTTACAGTTATAGTTATAGGTGTGTGTATGCATATTTTAAGTATGTATGTGCATGTATGTATGCGTGTTGAGAAATACTAATTTTATTGCTATTCCATATATGTAATATTTAAAATGTGGCTCAAGATAGAGAAAACTTTCACAAAGAGAGAAATGTTAAGTGCTCTTCTGTGTGGGAACAGGTATTCAATGCTCACACTTTTCTGTACAGATGTGAAACACTGGAATTCTCATACTGCATCAGAAGTGCAGTCTGCATGATTCTCCTTTCCAGGCCTGGCCAAGATAGATAGGATACTTCAGAGGGGTGGATGAAACTCTGTCCACACTGTTTTGAAAAAATATACATCCTTAATGTTAATGTAAACCCTGAAGCACAATCTTATATCTTATTTAACACTGTAATAAGAATTAACTCTTAGAAGCAGGAATGGTGTTATTTCTATACAAATGTGTCATTTCCACAGAATCACAGAAAATAAGGCTGGGGAAGCTGAGAGATTCTGCAACTCATTCTTTCCATCCCTGAGGTGCTATTCCTCCAAAGATGTCCAGAGGCTCCTGGAAACAAGGTAAGCAAAGATGTACAATCCACAGCCTCTAAGGTCAAACTTTATTTTGATATTTACTAGCTCAGCAGTTTGGTGATAATGATATAACAATAAATTGTCAATATATAATGCTTAGAGACAGATATGAAGGAAACAGCAGGGCTGGTGGCATAGTATGATTTTATTTATTAGTTTATTTTCCACATGCACACAAAATTGCTTCTCTTTTTGTCAGGAGTCTTTTGTCTTTTATTGTGGCATAGAGGATCTGCATAGCAGATAGGAGGGCAAAATTGTTAATGATTGCTTCTTAGTAAAAGTGAATGTAGAGACAATGATCATACTGAGATGTTGTATCCTGCCTCTTGCTCGGAGCTTCTGCCCTCGTGAAGGAATGGTGGAAGGGAACACGAGATGTATCTTGGAGGATTGTTGCAGTCTGGAGTATTGTCTTTGGTGACTCATAAGGCCACATGTTTGGGGTATGATGATCTCTAAGTTCATCCTACCTCAGGACCATCATCCAAAATGTTTGGCTTATTTTTCATGGAGCTTATCATGTTTGAATGGGTTGGCAGAAGTTGGGTAGGTTGACAGTGTTAGGTGAGGAAAGAGGTGATGACGCAGCCTGATGGGAGCAGGGGAAAAAGGGAATGGGCCCAGTAGCAGGGAGAGAAGCATTGGTCAGAAAGAAGCCATAGGCTAGGTCTAACCTGTCACTGGAATATTAAAAATAAAATGCTGAAATGTGTTGGCAGGAAAAATACCTGTTTGTCCCTTCATATCTTTCTCCCAGCTAAGACAGTCCCTGGGGTTCCCCAACTAGTCCCTAATTTTTTACCAGAACCCTTCACCTTTTCATTAATATCTATGAAGGATTATCTTAGGTTCTGCATAGGCCTTGCTTTCCAAACTTTTTATCGCAAGATATTAATTTCCCTTTGTATTTACATGGAACAGTGCAAGTGTATTTGATGGGAATTTGCAGCTTTCCAGCTTATTTTGAGAGTTGGGCTTCAGCCAAGTAAGGCATATACTTGCATTGCTTCCTTCCTGCAGCAGCAGCTGGAGTTCACTTCCATGGAGCTTGGGTGGAATTTGGCTTTAGATAATATAATATATAATAATGCCATTGCTGTTGCAGTTTGTGAATGCCCAAATAAATTGTACAGTTCTCTGTAACCCTGTGTTTAACTGCAAAGTCAGCAGATATTTCCATATAGATTTATCATGCCATGATATTTCCTTCTAAGTGGCAGAAGAATTAAAAATGATGTGCTGAAAGTCTCCTGCTGGCTTTTGTCTTATGTACTTTATAATTTTTGCTAAAGCATTACAAATTTCTGTGGCTGTTTAGAAGATGATGTGCTTGATGTAACAAGACAGAATTAAACTTCAGAAAAACACACTGTCTGTTACAAAATTGTGAGGCTGTACAAATGGAGATAGGTAGCTCCATTTATATCACTTATATAGCTTAAGATTAAAATTTCATGTAGTTAATTGAGGAATTTAAATAAATAGATGATTTATTAAAGTCTGAATGTGGGGCACTATTGGAAATTCAGGAATCCCATGGTGAAATTGTTTTCATTCAGACATTTAAATTTGGTTGCAGCTCCTTAAAATGAGGCACTTATTTGAAAGTGTTGGTGCTTTGAATATGTTGCCAGCTGTCTTAATAGACCAGTAAGAAGTTATTATTTCTATCATGTCCTCTGAGCAAAAGCACCCCACTCTGCATTGACATTGTAGGGACAGAAGCACAGGCAGCTCATGAAGATGTAACTGTTTGTATAATGCTTACCTGAAAAATGAAGACTATCCATTTTGGGTGCACTATGGGAAATTAAATTATTTTCCTCAGGAAAGAGAAGAAAGCAAAATCACTTTGTTCCTAGAATAATCAGAAAGAAGATTCAAACTTGGTGAGTTTTTTGCCGGTCTAGGGGAAAAAAAAAATCTCAGCTGCCCAATAAATCTTGTGTTTTATTATTTGGTGTTCCTCACATAAAAAGAACACAAATGAAAAAGCCTGATCTTTTCGTGGGCAGAAACAGAACTCTGACAATAGTCAATACTTACAGCTAATAGTTGTGCAATTTAAGATCTGCTGTATAATGATACATTTGTAAGCAATTTTTTTCTCTCTTTTCCTTTAGCAACGTGAGTAGCAAACTAGTGGCAGTAGGCATAAAAATAAAGTATTGCTTTCCTGATGGTTGTTATCCTCAGTCATATAATTAGAGTTGTGCAGAACTATCTAGGGAAGATGTTGATAAGGAAACGAAGAAAATAAAAGGCAGAAAAAAGGAGCATGCAGCCTTTGCCTTCCTTGTGGCCTGGACACTGCACTGAGCCACCTGTATTCTGTTCTTCAGTGATGTGCTTCTGACACAAAACATAAGATAGAATTTTGGTAAAATTTTGTCAGGAAGGATATGGCAGAAAAATACGGGAACTGAAATGAAACATGATGAGTTGATATAACGAGGCATTTAGAAATGTCCAGATGGACTGTCAAGGCTAGAGAAATTAAAAAAACTGCATGTCAAAATAGAAATTTCCCAATTTCTGCTCGTTAACCCACTTTTAATTGTTTGATTTTGTTAAATGATCACAATGCAAACAAGTTTTTATTTTATTTTATTTTTCTAATTATGTGCCTTCCAGTTTCCCTATAGGTAGAAGTCGTCAGCAGCTATTTTGGTACCTGCACATCTGGTGTCTCATAAAGGGATGTGCCAGAACCATCAGAAATGTTTAAAACACTGCTTATACCAAACATCTTCTATCAATTCAGGTGTAGAGAGAGAAAGAACCCAATTAGAAATAACTATGGGACCAAACTCTAGCAGATGTTCAATTACCCTTGCTGCCTACCTTGCAACAGACTGAAGGTGCAGTTGGTACAGTATACACACAGCGTTTAAGGACTGGTTTTGAATTTCCATGTGTAGTGCCATCTGCACTAATACTGAGTGGTCCTACTGCTTCCCTACAGCTATCCTGTTTGTTTGGGATGCCTTTTTGTATGTATACAGTTTGCATATGCCTACAGCAACATGCTTCACAAATAAGATATGGATTATGTCAGAAGAGCAGGATGGAAGGTGATACTTTTTTTTTTTTTTTTTGTATCCACAGAAAGGGAAAGGTATGTGTTTTAGGGGTTTAAGTTATAAGTTAGGGGTTTAAGTTATAAGCAGTTTAGGGGCTTAAGCAACGTAGAAATGTGGGTTTGGCTGCTGAGCCAGCAAAGTACAGGGCGAGGTATGGGTCGTCTCTCCAGAATACCTGACTCTCGCTCTACTGAAAATGAGGAGACAGGTTCCAGCACAAGGAAACCATGAACCTCCTACCTTCAGTTTGACTATAGGTCATACCAAGGAATGATTTCAGCACTTGGTCATTAACTTAATCTACTGACAAATTAAAAAGCATGTTTTATCTTGTCAGGGTAGAAAAATGACTTTTTTTATTCCCGCACAGCTGCAATTGAGAGAAACAGAAATTAGTATTACTCCTAAATGTGGATCTAGGCTGGAGAGATGCCAGACTCACAGGGTAAGGGTAAGAACTTACTTTTGACAGGAGATAGCATTTATATTTACTTCCTAAACTGGTAGGTTATGAAATGGAGTTCTGCAAAGCTAGCAGACAGGAATTAATTTTTATTGCTAAAATTGTGTGTGTGATGGTGGTAAAACGACCAGTTTACAAAAGAGTGCCCAGTCGGTGAAGAGGAACATTTGGTAGTGAGCCACTTACAGCTTTTTCCTCCTCAAAAGGCTAAAGGAAAGATTACTCTTCCCACCTGGGGAGAATCTGTAAATTGACAAATAAGTGAAACAAATGAAAGCCCACAGCCTCTCTTTTAGGAGATTTTTAAGTAATTCTGATAGAAAATGCTTCATTTTTGTCACATATTAATAATCCTGAGCCCAGCATGATGAGACACATCAATCTCAGCTCTAACTATCATAACCTTGGGAAAGTTTCCTTTGAGCTTGGGAGGTTTGAGGAGGGCTGTAAAAGCACCTTGAGGGGCTTCAAAAGTCTCTTAGAGGCTGTGAAAGATGGCAGGTTTCTCCTTTTCATGAAAGGGCTTCACTGATGATGGCTGCCAGCAAGACTTCATTCCTGCAGGCTGCTCTTATCATTGCCCCTACTGTCTGAGTCCTTGGGAGAACTGGTGTGTGAAAAGAAGTAATTCAGCTTCAAAAAAGGATGAGGAAACTACTTCAGTTTAAATATGAAAGGCACCAAATCTTCCCTTGACCTTGGCATTGTTCCTTGATTTGCCATGACTTTATGTCAGCAAAAATTAGAATAACATATCAATATGAGAAAAACGTATTAACATGAGGAAACCATACACACATTTCTCTGCCAAAATGTATTAAATGTAAGATGGCTGCAAGTTCTGCCGCATCTGAACAAGATTAAAAGGAAGATCTCTGTGTACTCTTGTCAGTAATTAATGTGTGCAGTTTCAGTGCTCTCATTAATACCTCAGTGGTATGAGAGAAAGTTTACTGGTACCAGTGGTAACAAAGCTGAAGCTAATGCAGCAGCAGGCAGGAAAGAGCAAAGGAAGAAATGGCAGATTCTGTCTGATGGTGCCACTTTGGGGCCTGACCAGAAAACACCCGAAACAGACAAAAAGCAAATGCTGTGTAATTAATAACAGGGGAGAGGAAAATATTCAGTACACTTTAAAAGATAAAAGAAAAATATTCAGAAGCCTCCCTATTGGGAAATGCAATTTCAAAAAAATGTTATTTAAAAAAAGAAGAAAAGCTCAAGGAGTCCTCTAACCTGGATATTCCTTTTTAGTTTAACTGAAGCTGCATATTTTGTACTTGGATTTGTGTATGGGGCAATTGGAAGAGGTGGAAGAGGAATTAAATATTTCAGAGTTGGGAAAAAGCAGCTCTTCAAAAGGAAAAGTTTCTTCACATGCAGAAATGAACACCAGTGGGAAGAGCTGTCAACCTCATATTTGCAATTTAATCAGTGGCAAAGATGCCCTGAGAAGGGAAAGCTGGGAAGGTAGGCAGCTGCTAGTGAAACTTCTGATAGTTTTGTTACTGTTCACCAGTGCTTTATTTAAGTTGATGAGTTTTCAAAGAAAAAAACACAAAATTTAGCACTTTGCATATGGTGCTTTGCAGATGAACTTGAAAGGTGCCAAGTAACCACAGCTGAAGGTGGTGGGAGTTGTACAAGCTCAGCATCTTTTGTGATCTGGCTCTGTGTATGTATTCACTGTGCAAACATCTAATAAAGTTTCAAGAGTGATAGGAAAGAAAGTTAATTCTCCTTTCTCCAAAAGCAGTTAATTTCCTAGGATCTATTGAGTCAAATGCTGTATTTATGATGTTCAGTTCCTCACTTAATCAAAACTAAACACTTAATTTTACACTTCATACCTCCAAAAAGGAGAGTGAATAATTTATAATGAATAATTTTATGAATTTGGCCTTTTTATGTTCATGAATTATCCACAAGAGATCGTGACTTCTCAGAGGTACTTCCACTGCAAATGATTCACTGAATAATATTTGGTCTGTAGCAGTTTGTTTTGTGGTTTGGTATTTAAAGTTCCTACAATTCTGATTGGACTCATCGACATATAATTGCCAGCTCAAGGTGTAGATGTCCTAAAATGATGATTCATTCTCAGGCTGACTCATTGCAAAGTAATTCAGCATTTTTTATAACTTCAATTTTTTTTTGCTTGTTTGTTTTTTTTTTGCTGTTAGTTTTAGAAAACTAATGTCAGCAAACTTATTTTTGGAGCCATTGAATGCGAAAAAAACGTAACTTGGTTGAAATAATCTGCTAGTGATCTTGATGGCAAGCATAATAATGCTGGGGAGTAGCTAAGAGTTTGAAAGCTCAGGTGCCTCTCAAGTAGGGCAGTGCTTTGTAATAAAGTCCTTTGGAAGTGTTTGAAGCTGAGGCAGAGCAGACCTCTCAGCCTATTTAATAGAGCACTTGTGACCATCTAGATCAATATCCAGAAGGTCAAGGAGTGTCCCTCATCAAAGCTGTTCTTTAAGTGAGTGTGCAGCATGATGGATTGTGGTTACCACAGAATTATAGCTAGTGGATGCTTCTCTCCCTGTAGGTGTCTGCAAACATATGATGCCCCGTGTTTACTATGTTAACTCCTTTATGCTACTAGTTATGGCATCCTAATCCAAACACCAATATGTCATGTCTGTCTGAATCTGAGGGAGTAATAAGAGCTTTGGCAGATGTCAGACTTTCAGGATAAATGGATAGCTGTTAATCCACATGTTTTGGTGTTTTATAACAGGAAGAATGAATACCCTGTATATTCTGGAGCAGATCAATGTGTTCCTATTTCTACTGCATTCTTTAAGTCTTGTCCTCTAACAAACCATTAATATAAACCACATTGCTTGGTAATTTAGATAGATCCATTCTATGTTTCTCAGTCCCTGTTGTGATATCAGAGAATTCTTAACAGGATTGCCAGAGCAGCATAGTTGGTGATATGAAGAGTAGCTAATATAAGAGTCTTAATGTGTTGATAAACTCCAGAGAAATAGGTAATCACCCACGTAGCTGTTGAAGACATAATTACATATAATATGTCCTGTATGTAAAAGGGAAAGTTTGCTGATTATACACAAAGTTTGTGTGAGGCATTTCCTTTTTAGAGGCTAAAAATGTTTCTGAGCTATATGTATGTGAGCAAGTGTTATCAAAACTAAAAAACTCAGAGAATCACAGAATGTCAGGGGTTGGAAGGGACCTTGAAAGATCATTGAGTCCAAACCCCCCTGCCAGAGCAGGGTCACCTACAGAAGGTCACACAGGAATGCATCCAGACAGGTTTTGAATGTCTCCAGAGAAGGAAACTCCACAATCTCACTGGGCAACCTGTGCCAGTGCTCTGTCACCCTCACAGAGAAAAAAGATTTTCCTTGTGTTTACATGGAACCTCCTATGCTCCAGCTTGCACCCGTTGCCTCTTGTCCTGTCATTGGACATCACTGGGAAGAGCCTGGTTCCATCCGCCTGACAGTTGTGCCTTACATATTTATAAACATTAATGAGGTCACCCCTCAGTCTGCTCTTCTCCAAGCTGAAGAGACCCAGCTCCCTCAACCTTTCCTCATAAGGGAGATGTTCCACACCCTTAATCCACCCACCCATCAGTGGGCCTATATTTCCTGTAGTGCTAGTTTGGTTTGAAATGAAGAAGGCCTTTCTGCTGTCCTTGGCCTCTCTTGCAAGGCTTAATTCCAAGGAGACCTTAGCTTTCCTGGTTGCCTCCCTGCATCCCTTTACAACAGTCTTCTATTCCTCCCAAGTGGGCAGCCCCTCCTTCAATGATCTTTCTTCTTCCACTTGAGTGTGCCCAGAAGTTCCCTCTTTAATTATGAAGATAATTATGCAGATAGCTCGGTTTATTAGGACTTGAGGCCAAAGATTTTCACAGAAGCTATAGGACCTATTTGGATTTAGATACATTGTATATGTGCCTTCCTTTACTGATTAGCTATTTGATAAGCTATATGTTAGAGCACTATAAAAAAATTCCATTATGTACTCCATTTTAATCCTAAACAGTATTCCAGCTCATAATCTTGGCAGGGCTCTCTTTTTATAGATACATTAAGAACTCTCAGGAAAACTTGTGGATTTAGATTTATACAAAACTATTAAGGGGGAGGGAAAGTTTTTGTGTGAACCAAACAACCTCCTGCAACCCATTACTTATGATTCAGTGAAATTAATGCAATGTAAGTATAACGTTTTAAGCATGGAATCAGATCCTGACTTGGGAGAAATCAGATTATTTCCTGGTCCTCAGTTCTTCTCCATTCTGGAAAAGGAGGAAATGTTTTTTGCTTGTGTGCAATAGAAAATGTCACAGCTCCAATAGTTTTGTCATTGCAAAAGTCAATTGTTGGACCAAATGCCTCCTCATAAACTTCAAATGTCCTGTGGCTGTTTCACTGTGATTATCCATGTTTAGGGCACAGGATTTTCTGGGACTGGAGTGATTTAAAAGCACAGGGGGGTGTGAGTGTTTGTTTGTGTGAGTGCATGCATGTAAATGAGGAGATCAGAGAGAGTGAATTTTCTGTATCCACAGGGTAAAAGAGCCAGCTTTGAATTTGAAGAACAAGGATTTTTTTAGTCAGAATTAGAGAACAACTGATGTGTGACAAAAGTTAATATATCTTATTTAAGATGGGATATTATTATTATTATTATTTGATATTATTATTAAAACATTATCTTCCACAGACAGGTAATGGAAAGTAACATGGACAGACTAAGACAGCTCCCTGTTGCTCCCAGTACACACACTTGTAAGTGCAGATGTGCACACATACATCAAAGGAAAGCTGAAAGACTGGGACCATGACTGTAACTAGCAGGTTTTGGGTTGCATGCAGGGAAAAAATGAAACTAGGCTATTTTATGTCAAAAATCAAAGTTTTTCCAAAGCATATGAATGGAATAGACCAGTCTGCTAAATCACCCAAGAGAACCCTCTCTGCAGAGCTATTATTTCTCCTTTTTAGTCTCTACAGACAATTTCCACTGCACATAAAACAGTCGAACTCAGGAGCATCAGATCAGAGATCACATGTTGCACCTAGCTACTGAACCTGTTGTAGTATTCTGGAGGCATACATTTAAGCAAAGTAAGAGGGCAGTCATCACTGCAGAGATCTGAGATTTCCATCTTTCTTCATTCAAAGAACTAAAGTTGCTATTGTTGTAGTGCATTGAACTAATTCTTTGCTACAGGAAGAAGACTAAGTAAAATAAAAATGTCATTTTTCCTTTTATAGGCGGCTCTGCTCCAAAGCAGTTCAGTAAATTTGTTAAGTGGCTATGACCTCAACAAGCCTGAAGGGACTGAGAGTGCCTGAGTTATCTCATGGTGGGGTGTAATATGACCTGGCAGCAGTAGTTATTGTTTATTGTTTATAAGCTCTAATGAAATCCAGAAAGTAAATGCCAGAAGCATAAATAAAATCATATGTAAATATACTGGTGATAATATTTGGACTTAAAGAATAGCGCTCTAAATATTCTAGTAGTTAGATCCTGACTAATCCTCATAAAACACCTGTGCATTGGGTGAGTAAATGTAGCATCTGTTGGGGGTGGGGAAACTGGACCAGAAACCAGAGGTGATTTGAACAGCAGGGGGGATGTAAAGCTTTTCTGTCACCAGCCCTTCATATGTTCTGGGGCACACTGCCTAAGGCTGTGGAATACATACATTTACCATGTTCTGGCATTCAAACTGCATATAGGAATGTTATCTTGACAAAGAAAACTTTTTCAAGCTCCTGTAGAAGCCCGGGTTGTGGTGGGTGAGTTCTTTGGTGATATGCTAGAGTATAATCACTTACATTGTGCTTTTGCAGGTCTTGCAAGTAACCACAAGATGTTCTGGTGTGGACTTCTGGCCGTTGCTACAACCTTTATTTGTAGCATACCTGGGAAGGATTAAAAAGTAGAGGTACTTTCTAAATGTTTTTTGCACTTCTTAACAAAATTACTTTGTTTTGATTGGATTGGTGTAATTTAAAGTGCACTTTAGGTCTATACTGAATTAAAAGTCAAGAAATATTGTTGAAAATCAGAGAGAGGTGGGAGAACCCACTTGAAAATCAACTTGTTGCATTTCCTCCAGCAAAGACAGCAGCTGCAGGACCTGCATGCAGTGGACATGTTCTGTGTCCATGAGTGACCAGCATGTCAGGGGGCTCGCTAAAGCCCTCTGGCTACAGTTTGACCTCACTCTTCTGCAAATGTGACCACATACTTTGATTGGGTAGAGTCTGAGTTAACTTCTGTGAAAGGTCAGGCACACGGGATACTTTTTGGTTGTTTGTTTGAAGCTTAAACTACTCCTTTATGGAAATGCAGAAGCAAGCTAGATTTACTTTCCATCCTTAAAGTCTTGCTGCAGAGGAAATTAAGTGATGTGCTGGATTCCTAGCTGCAAGTATTTAAAAGGCTTTTGAAGGAAGATATGTATTCAGTCACCTGGGGCAAGAATCACAGAGGCTCATGGATGTATTTTCTAACTGAGTTCTGGCACTTAGAAAGCATGGATCATTCTCTTATCAGAGCTGCCAGTTTTGAATTCTCAATGAAAAATCTATTACTACCACTTTTGTCCATGGGATACCTTGGGAGAGCAGTAAGAGACTTATAGACAAGTATAGACTTCCAAGCCTTTCAAGTTGAGAAGTCTGTGGCCGGAGCCTTGCACCTCAAGAGCCAGTCCTTCTGAAATGCTCCCTCAGAGAGAAATCTTTATATGTAAACAAATAAGGAGAGAAATAGGGGCTTACTTATGTATTATTTTTATTTTTGGTATGGTTAAAAGAAAATAAAATGCTAAGCAGTTTACCAATTTAGAGATGCAAAGGACATTTAGTATCTATAGCATTTATATATAGTATACATGTGAAGTTGGAGTAGCTTTCAAATACATTTTAATTTTTATTTTTTAATATTATAATGATTTCTGATAAACTTCTTGCAGACAAGTACATCAAAGAAGGATTTATATGAAAATGCTGTAATTTTTGATCAGCATAGGTTATTATTAGGGAATGTCCTTCACAAAATAAAATTAATGTGTGTCAGAAGACATAAAAGCAGAGGAAATAAGAGGAATGCTGAAGAGATAAGAAGTGTGATGCTTTTGGGGCTGAGACAAGACTCCTAGTCTCTGTGTAGAACTTAACCAGTGCAGGCATTCAAAGTGAGGAAAAAGTGGTAGTACTATTCAAGAGGAGGAAAAGATGCAGGTGAGGCCTGGAAGAAGGAAGCTGTAATGAAACAGATGAGAGAATTTCAAATGAACAAGTATTACAGTGGAAAGAAAAGAACAGAAAAAGATATTTTCAGGTTTGCAAGGAAGAATGACATAATTTGGCTGAATAAACTTTTTTTTTTTTTTTTTTTTTTTTTTAAACAATGGTGTGCCCTTAGACTGCAGATTTATTTTGCATGGAGTCTGGTTCAAGAAAGCTCATCTGCTTTTCTACCTTTTTATTTATAAAAATATTATAAAAATATTTAAAAATGCCAACCATATCAACTCAAATGAACTCCCAGAATGTTCCAGCAAAATTTATTTATTTTTTTTTTTTTAAATTCTCTGTTGTTTCTTATTTTTCTTTCCCAAACTTCTGGCCCAATTTGTGCTAGTAGATAAGAAGTGTTTCCCTATTCTCTTCAGAGTCTGTGGCTCCTATTCATTGGGCTTTACCAATGTATCTCAAAACAATTTGTCAGTAGTGGGGGTAGAGATTGTGTGAGATTAGCTGGTATTTTTTTCCTAGTTGAATGATTCTGGAACCTGCTCTTAGAGTACTGGCAGAAATACCAGTTTGATGAGCTCTACTCATCTTGTCAGTGGACAATGACTTTTTTTTTTCCTTCATCTGTTGTAATCTTTCATCAAAATGGTAACTGGAAAAAATCTGCTGCCCTGTTCGAAAAAAATAAAAAAAAGATGTCTAAACTTGTTAAGGTCATTGAGAAAACAGTGGATTTTAGGATTATATAGCTGTAAGTATTACGGAATTATTAATTTAAAAATCTATTTATAAATAAAGCATCTGGTGAATGAATAAGAGTAACTTCTCTCACATGGATAATTTAAATACCAGCTGTCTCCATCCTAAACCATATTTTCTCATAAAAGCTTTTAGAGAGTCTGTCTGATGGTTGTGAAATTCCAGGATTTATGGACAGAGTAAGGTCTGTCTATACAAGGACCTGAATCTTGGCTCAAAAGTGAAAGCCACCTCCAATGAATATTTCAAAACAAGTGTAAAAGACCCCCAGGAGAAAACAAACAAGCTTTACACACTGACTTCTCTTAAATTTCTTGTCAAACTGTAAAAGCTGCATTTGAAGGTAGGGGATAAACTTGAAAGGGATAAAAAGAATGTTAAAATATTCCTTTAATTATCTTTTGGACGAGTGGAAGAACCTGCCAGCCTCTGAAATCACATCCTTAAATCAATACACTTGATAGATCACCTTGTTCTTTTATGATGACTTTACTGGTAGTCCTCACATTTTCCCATTTTCTTTCTGATATTAGTGACAGTATAGACAGCTGACCATGGGGAAGTTTTGAATGGCACTCCAGGTTTCCTTAGCTACTTCTTATCATACCTCAGTGGTGCTTTCTTGTCTGTTCCAACACACAGATTTTCACTTTTCACAATGTTGGCTGTTTTCACCAATTTTGCTATTTTAAGAAAATGTAATTAAGAAAGGGAAAAATCTTAAGATTTTTAAGGTCTCTGAGGATATGCCAGGTCTCTCTATGGAAGTGGCTTTCCTGAGATTCTTGTCGGATGATCTAAATAAGGAGTCTCTGAGCAATTCTTCATTCAGGTCCTGGGCCATGGCTTTCTTGCACTGCTTTCTGAATGCAAGAAAATAAACATGGTCAGGAAGTAAATTCTCTTTGTCTGTTAAGTCCCATAAGCATTTAGAAAATTTGTTTGCAAGAGCTATGATGGATTTTGAGTCCTGTAGAACTGCCCCCTTTCTTCTTCCCAGGTGATTATACTTCTGCTGCAATATAAAAATAAACCATATTATTCAGTATTTACCATCACATTAACAGTGGCTATGACTACATTTCATCAGTAAAAGCCACTGAGTCAATCTGTATCTATTATCTATTATCTGTATCTATTATCAGTTCCCACCTCTTCTTGTGTTTACTCAATTGCTTTATCTTTTCAGCTGAGATAATCTCATGGCCAAGTTCATCATGTTTTGAACAATTTTGAGTTCACTGTAGTCATTTGAACCTAGAATTAAGTCCATGCATGCAGTTTATTAATACTGACACATACTACTAGATCATGTGTTTCCAGTAAACTGGAAAAAAAAATCTTACAGATTTCCTGCTGACATATCCTGTTTTAAGGTTTAACATTTTAAAACTTTATTCTGCATATTTTTATTCTGTATTTTTGGCTAATAGCCAATGACAAAATGTTCAATGAAATTGCTAATTGGCATGGGTTTTTTTACCCAGATTTTTTCTTTGCAGAATGTGCAGAAATTTTCTGTTTTTGTTGAGAGTAATGCCAAGTCTTGCAATCACAAGAATATGTTCAAATCCTGGCTATTATGTAACATTAGAAAAACATGGTGAAATGTGACTGGAGACACAACCCCTGTGTTCTGGGATTTGGAGTTAGAATTTGAAAATAACAGGCATCAGATGTAGAACTGCTCACAAGATCAGAAATTTCAATTCATCCCGCTTCCAGCAACATGCAATTTTGTGTTTTATTTCTCTTATTTCTCTTCTAAATCTGAAAGACTAACAGGAAAAAGATAAGCCTAGAGGAACTTCACAAAGATCTGCAAGATTTTAGGAAAACAATGTCCTCATTGATTTTCTTAACTATATTGAGTGCACAGCTTCAAACATGTGCCTTTGTATTTGTTCAGTGCATGTGCCACACAATGTGAGTGCTCACACAACAGTGTTGAGTTCCTACCCTAAGATACTGACTTGATATTTTATCTCCTAACTTAGTAGTACCTGTTACTCCAACTGACGATAATCAATGATAGGAAGAAAAGAAAATAATTTCCTTAAGTGTCACGTTTTAATTGAATACACCAAAATATTATGAACTATAATTCCACTGAATTTTTCTAAGTGCTTTGTGCAAAACATGGTATAATGACATTTGCATTTTACAAAGAAAGTGCATTAGCTACTTTTATATGGGAAATGGAGGTTAATTCAATTCTAGACTGTAATGGAGGTTAAATGTAAAGCTTTAATGTTCTGGAGTTCATCCCAAAATAATAACTTTGCTAATGAAATAACTTATTCGAAATTCAACCAGACAAAATGGAAGCATTTTTGAAGCTGTGTCTACTAGAATCAATTGCTTAACACTTATGAGCCAGCTTAAAGCTCAGCACTCTTTGGACAGTGAAGCATGTTTTAGAATCATGATCATGTTTAGAAACCTTCCTAAACACCATATATTTAAAAGCATGTCCTCAAATTATGTTATAGTGCTGAATTATCATTTTTTTTATGGACCACTTACCGATCTAATATATTCCCTAAAAGTACATGGTATGATGGCCAGCTAATGCTGAACAATCTTTCCTGAAGTAATTCTGATTGAATGGGTTATTACAAAAAATATGCATTGCAGATTTAGCTCTTTTTTCTGTTCACAAATCATTTGTGAACAATTTCTGAGCACAGGAGTATGTGCATTATTCATAAATGCTTATTGGATAGTTTGGATTAAAAAATAGTCAGACTACAGATTGTCTGTGATCCACTGAGCTCCCTCTCTGTTCTTAGTCCTTTCAGTATTGATAGTATTGTTGATATACAGTTGTAATACACCACTTGGTCTGGTAAAATACAATATTTCTCCCTATAAGCCTGGCACCACTTGAATGGCATTCAGAGACTTGGGTTTTAGGGGTAGAAGAACTTGTAAGAGGATCCTAACTACAAAGGAGGTTTCATGCACCTGGTCTGGATGTAACTTGTGCCTACATATTGAGTGCCTGATGAATGACCTGGTTGATACTGAAGTCTGAATACTCTGCCTAGTAGAGTGATGTGGGCTGCTTTTGAGAGGTGGAACCCATCTGCCTAGCTGTAGGCACCTGAATTAGGTGGACAACCTCTTTTCAACCTCTGTTGTTTTTTCCTTTGCTAAAAGATTTGTCCAACTTTCCTATATTAGGAGGGTTGCTTTATCAGGCTTGATTTTATACATAAATTTTATATATATTTGAGTATATACATACTCAAGAGCTTTTGCTACACGGGCCACTTTGTACCTTAATGAAATGTGCAGTTTTTTGTCCTTCTCATCATTCAAAGTTCAGTAACTTAACAGAGGTAAAGCAAAGTCTGATCTTACGAGCAATGGAGCTAGAGCAGGTGTCAAGCATCTTCCTCCTTCTGACAGCAGCACAGAATCTCTGCTCCCCCCAGAGAGACACTGATCAACTGGCACCCTCCCCAGGCAGCAGCGGATGGCAGAAATCTCCCTGCTGTGGAAGGAAAGCAGAACTGGCCATCTGCCATTGCAGAAGCAGAGGAGTAGGAACGATGACAGAAAGGCTGCTGCCCAAGCTGGAAGGTCAGCCTTTCATAAGAAAAGAGCTGCAGGCCAAATAGAAATTTCCTATGGATCTAATTCCCAGGCTGGCTATTAGCTGAATGCATTGATTTAAAAAATAACTTCTCTGTCAGAGCAATGTGTACCACAAAGGCATCTGCTCCTGATCTGAAGACATCAAGAGACGGACTTTCCTTTATATTTTTCCCAGTGTCTAATCACTTTCGCAATTACAAATTGCTGCATAATTTTATATTTGGCTTCATTTCTAGCTTTGGTTCTTGTTATATCTGTCTGTGTTAGATTAAAGAACTCTTTAGTGCTTCCGATTTTCTCCCTTTGAAAGTTATTTAGACACTCCAATCAAGTAATTCTCAGCCTGCCATCTCAAAAGCTAAACAGCTTGAGCTGTTGAAGTTTTTCACTTTAACACATTTTCTTCAGCTCTCAAAGTCAATTTTTTTGACCTTTTTTTTCTCCTTCTTCTGTTTTCTAATGTCCTCCTCAAAATTTGGCCACTAAACAGTTGGCAGCATACCAATACCAGTCCTA
Organism: Heliangelus exortis; assembly: GCF_036169615.1. Lineage (NCBI taxonomy): Eukaryota > Metazoa > Chordata > Aves > Apodiformes > Trochilidae > Heliangelus > Heliangelus exortis. The sequence continues at coordinate 45,626,522 of NC_092424.1, forward strand.
CTTCTGCTGCTTACATGTCCAGAGATTATAATAGGCCATTTTCCTCCAACATTGCCCAAGGAACATGTAATGAATTGCTTATCAGCTATCCTTGCAAAAGCCTTTCTGGAGTTATGTCTTTCTCTAATGCTGATCCACACTACTCTACATGTACTTTTCCTTTTAGAGATACTGTTTTGTGCCTGGACGTATTTAAATACATATTGTTTGTGCAATCCCAAGTCCTCCTGTGATTTCTACTGACTATTCCACCAATCCATGTCTTTGGTTAAGATTCAATTGGATGTCAGCGGTGTTATTTTTATTCCATTTTGTCAGGGAAAATGTGGAACAGGATCAGACCTAATGCTAGTCTTAGGAACACTCCTTTGAAAAAACTCCGATTTAAAAAATTCTATCTCCATTATTCTGCCCTAGTGAGGCCACATCTGGAGTATTGTGTCCAGTTCTGAACAGTTCAAGAAAGACAGGGATATACTAGAGTCCAATGGAGGATTACAAGGACGCTCAGGGTACTGGAACATCTGTCATATGAGGAGAGGCTGAGAGACCTGGGACTGTTTAGTCTGGAGAAGAGAAGACTCCGAGGGGATTGTATTAATGTTGAAAATATTACAAAAGTGAGTGTCAAGAAGGAGGGACCAGTATCTTCTCAGTGGTACCCTTACATGATGAAGGACAATGGACATTAACTGGAAGTTCCACCTCAGTATGACAAACTTTTTTACTATAAGGGTGACAGAGCACTGGAAGATGCTTCCCAGAGAGGCTGTGAAACCTTCTTCCTTTGGCTTTCAATACATAGCTGGATGCATTTCTGTGTAACCTGGCTTAGGTGATCCTGCTTTGACAGGGAAGGTGGAACTCAATGATCTCCAAAGATCCCCTCCAACTTCTGCCGTTCTATGATTCTATGATAATTCTTTATCTGTTGACTCCTATTTCATTTTTATGTAGTTTTACTTGGGGCTGATATCTGGATATCTCACCACTGCTGAAAGCTTTTCTTTTTGAACATTGATAAACAGTATTTTTCCAACTTTGTGTTGATGGAAGCATTCAAAATTGTACTGCTTTAACAAAACCCAGGCAATCCCCTCTGCTAAGAAGTAAAGGAACACAGGGATGGTTCTTTTGGTGTCTTTTACATATTTTTTGAGTTTGCTCATACTTGTCTCCCCAAGCCACCATGGTCCTTCCTTTTTCCTGTTATAAGGCCTTGTCCTGAACATACTGGAACAGGACTAATGCACTTGATAAATGAGATGGGATGCACTATCAGCATCCCATCATCAACCCATGACTTTTTGGGTGCCTCAGCCATAAGGTGACCCCGGGAGAACCTCTCCTGATGGTTTGTCTGTGAGAAGGTGGGCTGGTGTCTCTCCTAGGACACCCTCAGGAGGAGACAGAGCAGGGGGATCCAACTTGGTATTTCCCACTTCCCCCCAGCCATTGCTCCTCTATGTTTTTGGAGCTGAGCCTCGGTCCCATAAACTAGCAAAAAATGCTTTTGATTGCATTAGTGCTGACAGATATGAATTCAATACTTTTTATTTTTCCCTACCTACTTATTGAGTTTGCTAGAATGATTTATAGCAGCTGATATTTTGTGACATCTGTCATACCTATTTGATAGGTATTTTTTCATACCTGTGGCATCCCAAGATTTTTGGTCAAGTTTTCTACGCTGCAGAACTTAAGCTTTTGATTAATTTTGTTTTTTTTTCAGGAGCTTAGATTCTTCACCCATTGGAGATCCCTTTTAGTTTTGTTTATACTTTTCTCAGCTTTTGGAAATATACAGTGCAGAAGTACTGCCTGTCTATCTGTCTGACTATCTGCAAAGCCCTTTGAGACTGCCCTTGTTTTGCTCATGCTGAACACAATTAGATTGCCTCCATTGATCTTCAGATAACTGCCGACTTCCACTCTAATGATTCAGTTATCTGCTTTGTTATAAAATAGGTGCCTCATGTTGGGCAGAGCATGCTTTGGTTTTAGAATAGAGATAAGCATTGTATCAGAAGCTCTAAGGGTGATCTGCTGTTGGCTGACTGAAACTTGCAGCATGTATCCCCAATGCTGAAACCTCCAAAAAGATATCACTTTTCCCCATCTCTTACAAGTACTTAAAGATTAGTTCATCCTGTGCTGTAGTTTGATTTGGTGGTCTGCAACAACCCTGCATCAGGGCACCCTCTTGGGTTTTGTTAGTGAACTCATTGATCCATGTATGTTCAAGGTCCCGCTGTTCTGAGTTAGCAATAACTCCAAAGCAAGTAATTGCCTTCTAAAATAAGCACCCTTCCAACCTCTTGTTTTTTACATAGCCTTTCCCTAACAGGTTGTAGGCTGTGATTTTAACATTCTAGACATAAAAATGGTCCCAAAGGTTTAAGTAATGCCAATTGTGTTGAATTTCTTCTCATTATCAACAATTTTCAATTACTTTTTCTTACTATGTGAATTTCTAGTGACAGTATGAAAGTAAGAAAAATTTTACTTCAAAATGTTTGGAATATGCTGGATTTAAGTTGTATGAATTATTTTCTGAATATCTTTCCTTGCGTGTCTAATTTTCAGACCTTTTCAAATCTTTCAGATAGTTTCTAACAAGCAAATTATTTACTTTATCCATGTGATAAAGGCCATTTCATAGAATCATAGAATTTGGTTTGGGCTGGAAAGGACCTTAAGGATCATTTGTTTCCAACTCCTCTGCATGGGCAGGGACACCTTCCACTAGATCAGGTTGCTCAAGGCCCCATCCAACTTGGCCTTGAACACTTCCAGGGAGGGGGCAGCCACGACTTCCTTGAGCAACCTGTTCCAGTGTCTCACCACCCTCACAGGAAAGAATTTCTTCCTGATGTCTAACTTGAATATCCCCTCTTCAAATTTTAAACCATTTTCCCCTTTCCTCCCACAACACACCCAAATAAAAAGCCCTAACCCAGATTTCCTATAGGCCCCTTCAGGTATTGAGATGTTGCTATAAGGTCACCTCAGAGCCTCCTCCAGGCTGAACAATGCCAACTTCTTTAGCCCCATGATGGCTTTTTTTCCCAGGGGAACGAATCCTGCTACTCCATGAAATCCAGACTGTCTGCTTTATACTTCTTGTACATCAAACAGTCTCAAGATTTTTCTACTATTTTCTTCTGAACTAGAAATCAGACTAGAAATATCTCAGAGATATCTCGTCTCTTTATCACCGCTTTTCCAAGATGTGGACAAGTTTCCTAATGAATTCGTAAATGTGTAAATGGACTGTTGCCAACAAGTTTGAAGCTTCTTTTCCTCCTTACCTTTGAATAAATGCAATACAGGGACAGTCAAGAACTGTCACATGTGCTGTCTCTTCATTAAGATGCCTAGATAGTTTGATTCAGAGCATTTGATAATCTTGCAATATCTAAAAATTAGGCTGAATGCTTTCGGGAATGTTCCTCCTTCTTGATAACAGAAATAGTGGATGTGCTCTTATTTGCTGTAGTTTGCCCTAGATATATAAAATTCATTTTATGAGATAATAGCTGATTTGAAAATAGCAAGAAGGCATGTGCTGTTAAAAGAAACACAAGAAATTTCACAACACAGAGGATGACTGAAAGAAGACAGAGGAACTAAATGGGAGGGAGTCTGGTTTCTTCTATGGATCTGGAAAAAAAAGCAAAGATCTGAGATAATTTATTCTCTACAATTATGTTCATCACTAGTCAGTGGAGATATGCTTAATATGACCCCGTGGAGTTTTCTATATTGGAGATATTTGCATCCAAATCAGATGTCCTAGGCTCCCTCTGGGGTCTGCAGAGATAAATAGGTACTCATGGATGATTCCTCTATTGTGCATGATTACTCTCATCCTAAAGGAAAAGTCCCTATTTCATAGGGTAAGCTGAGCCTTAAAGCCACACATTTCTTTTCATGATTGCCTTTCCTGTGAACATGGGCATTCTAAAAGTAGATTACATTAATCCTACCTTAGCTGATTAATGTCAAAGTGCTCAACTCTGGGAAATGGTGGAGTTAGCTAAAGACCTCTTCCTTAAACATTTAAGTTTCTTGGGACTTTCCCCAAAAGCAAAGCCTTACAAAACTAAGGGTTGCTCAGCTGCTGTGAATTAGGTTTATTAATGCCTAATGACATTTATTAATGTCTTTGCTTGATTTCCAAATGATCATAAAGTTGCTTATTTAAAAGCATATATTGCATGATCATCTAATGCATAGCATATATTTTATTGACTTGTCATAACGGAAATTGTAGATTTAGATTATTAATAAATTCCTGGCTCATGTGGACTACATTTATTTTTCTAAGTGAACAAAAATATCCATAGGAGAGCTTTCAGACTTTCTTAGGAGGAATTTATACTGCTTAATTTTACTATAATTTAAATCTAGCTTCTGAATTTTACATTTTAAGCCCATAGGTGAACTGTGTTTTGTGCCATCTTACACATTAATTTATAAATATGAAGCAGGCAATGTAGCAGAGACCAAGAATACACATTAAAGTAATGTCTCACAGCAGTATCACTTCCAGCTGGGGAATTCAGTGTTAGAGTTGTTACAACTTCTTCCTATAAAACTCCTGGAGCTTTCTCTTGAAGCAGTTTTTCCCACCTGGTACAGCAAGTTCTGCCTCTGTTTTGAGTCACTAAGTTCCTTTTTTTTTTCCAAGAGTTAAAAAAGTACCCTTAGGCTGGGTTGGGCAACTCAGTTTAAAGACACAGATCAGGGAGCCAGTTTTCTAAGGCTCCTGGTGATGACAGTACACAGCATCTGTTAACAGTCTTAAGTATGGGTTGAGAAAAGGCTCTTGTAAACACTGAGAGAAAGAAAAGAACATTATAACAGGCCCATCAAGCTGGTTCATACTCTTAGGCTTCTCTCAAGCTAGTTGTACCCTACTGGCTTTCAATGTGTTCATACTTTTCTGTTGGCACACCTCTGAGGACTATGGTGGTGACCATGCTTCCAAGCATCTGCTTCAGGGAAACCTTTTAAGTACTTCCTGAATGCTAGAGCTAAGGCTGCCCTAATCATCAGAGGGGGCACTTGCACTTACACATCACCAGCTTTTGCTCACCTCCCAGATTCACCTGTACCTGGCAGCCCTCAAAGGATTGGGAAGCTCACATGCACAGCTGTAGCCTCCTGAATGACTTTATGGGGTATAGTGTACCTTTTTTTGTCCTTCTGGATCCAAGCCCACTAGCAGGACAAAAAAACCATTGCTTGGTTTACTGTTGAAAAAAGCAAAATGAAGGAAACAAAGAACAGACCAAAGGCTAGGACAAAGAAAGGTGTAGGGAGAGAGAAATCTTTAAACATGTACCAGCAACATTAATTATTCTTTTCTGTTTCAGCTCTTCTCCTCTTCCATCTGTAGGAATTAATACTTACCCAGAAATCATTGAAGTACTGAAGAGGAATCAGTGTCTGGCATCCAATGCAAGTGATGAAGATAAGATCAAGTTTTTTGTGAACTTTCTGCATGAAGAGTGTCCTGCTCCAGAACTGGCTCAAATGGGGCTCTTCATGTCTCTGACAGTTTGCCCCACTGCACAATACTATGATTAAATAGAAGAAGCTATGAAGGGTCTGTTTTGCAAATAACCCTGCATGGAACTGGCAGGGTTATTATCATCACACTATCTTAGCAGCACCGTGGTGTCAGAGACCCCTGAGTTAAGGACCTTGGTTTGGACTCAGCACGTGATGATGGTGGGGTGGGTAGACAGACTTTCTCATTTTGAGCCTGTACTGAGACTCCCTTACTTTGTCCATCATTTCTACAACATTACTAAAATGCATCAAGTGTCAATCAGAAACTACCTCTATGACCAGACAATGTGACACCTGCCCTGTCCTTCCTGGAAAGAGGACGTTTTTGGAGGAGGGCACGCACATAAACCAGGCTGAGATGCAGGTAGGTGAGTAAGCTGGTGGTGGAGATGGGTCTGGGGTGAAGGGAAGAAAAACAAGTGGGGAGTCTGTGTTGGTAGCAGAGCACAGAGGATCAATGCATCAAAGAGGATGCTTTATTTCCTAGGAAGAATTTCTCCAGTGAGACATTCCTCTGCTTGTTTATGGGACATGCTTTAAGATTAATCTTGTTTACAGAGAGCAGACTGCTAGGATAGATGCTGATTGACAGGGTTATGCTTATTTGTAGTGTGTGTCATCTTAACTATCTAAATGGTTGAGTCAGGTCTGAGGACATGCATCCAGTGTATTGGACAGAGCATCTGCTGAGCATCCTGTGACTGCTCCTGTCGCAGCAGGCCTGGGAGGTGCTTTCTGACAGGACAAGGTAAATCCCATCAGAGTAGATTGAGGAAGACTGCATATATAAATGTAGACTGTAGATGTATATGTGGGTGTGTGCATCTGCTAGTATCTGCAGTCTGTGCATGATTTTTTCAGGATTTTCAATTGTTTTGCTTTCCTCCCACAATGAATCTTCTTTTATGGGTGTTAGTAGGGAACCTTAAATGCTAGCCCTGATAAGAGCAAGAGGAGAAAAACTCTCCCTGAGAGAGGTGAAATGTGGATTAGGTATTCATCAGAGAAGAATTCAAGGTGAGCTGAGCACACGTGGATCATAGTACTGAGGACTGTAAGGGTCTCACTGATTGCAGTCGACTGCAATTGCAAGTAATTGTGTAGCATCTGTGAAACAGTCATTCTGCCTTCTATGCATTCTTCTGTAACACTGAAAAATTCAGAAAAGCATCAATTACCACAGGATCCATATTCCTCACACATGTGAAAAAAACCCCAAACTATTGCTTTTGTCCTTTTCCCTTCAAGTAGTGGGAAACTTGGTTTCTCTTAATTTTCCTCTTCCTCCTTGCCATCATGTTCCTGCCTCCCTCCCTTTGCCCTGCATACATCAGTGTCTCCTCTCTGTGGCTCCTGGGTTGTTTGCTTTAGGAAGCATGTAAAAAGAGGAACCACCAGTATAGCAAAATGGAAATTTCACCTTGAACAGCAATGACCATAAAAGGGACAACTTTGGATCACCTTTTAAACAGGAAAAACACTTTTTAACAGGAAAAGACTCAGATGGGTAATAGGTTGTGGGGTACAGTGTTTAGATTTTTACCTCCAAACATGACTTTCCCTGCCGTGCACAGTGCTGAGGTGTTTGGGAAGAAGATGAGGTTCCATTCTTTTTTTCTCTCCCATCTCTAAGTCCATTAGCTCTGTAGCAAGGTAGAAAGGAAACAGATGGACAATATGGTGATTTGGGGATATAATTACAAGCAATTAGTTGTCACTGTGGATGCACTAATTGTGGATTTGTGCACAGGGATCAGTATGTTAAAGAACATTGCAACTCTGCTTCCTCAGATGTCTGAGTTTCAGGGCTAGCCTAACCTAACACAAAACAAAATCTATTGATGTTGAGGTGCAGGAATGAACATAATGAGCCCCAGTGTTCAGAGACCTGGCAGTCAAGTGAAAGATACTTGTTTGAGTGCACTTAAATGAAGTGGATTTTCAGCTTTACTCCATTCATTCCATGTCATTCCATTTTGCAGACTGCAGCACAGGCTGATTTTGGGATGGGAAAGCCAATCCTACCAATTTTTCAGCTTGATCCCATTTGCTACCTCAGCATATACTATACATTCAGAAGAGTGAAACTTTCCTGTGATTGGCCAAATTCTGCTGTAGACTTCCACAGAGCTCACTGGAGACTTATCTCTGTGTAATCAAAACTAGAATTTAAGCTGTTAGATGTGTTTTTTTACCAGCACTGCTTAGTTAAATAATTTGAACTTTTCTGAATTACAATGTTTTTACAATACAGGTTTTGCCTAGTAGAGAAGAGCTATTCTTTTAGCAAGAGGTTCTGTTTGTATTCCATTTTTGAATTAGATGGCTCACAGTGTTACTAACATAAGATTAGTAACACACTTAGCTTTCATGTATAACTACCTTAAATCTAGTTCTTGTTAACTACCAGGTGGTTTACTGTAGGCTGTTACTAGATAAAGAGCATTCAGAGGGCTATGCGGGAAAAAATAACAATCATTACAAAACCAGGCTGAATTCTATTTGTCTCTTTTCATTAATGACCTGGAAGAAAGGTCCTGGATGGACCTGGATGGAGTGTACTCTCAGCAAGTTTGCTGATGATATGAAGCTGGGAGGGGTGCCTGATACACCAGAAGGCTGGACTACTATCCAACAAAATCTGAACAGAGTGGTTTAGCTGAACTTTCCTTAGATCTTGGGTGAGGTCTGGGAGAGGGTTTGTGTCTGCCTGCTCACTCTGAAGCAGGGTGGGGACAGGAGTGTGAAAGAAGACCAAAATAGCTCTTAGAAGGATTGGTGTTACCTGCATGTCTGAGCACACTGATGTCTTTCATGAGCAAGAATAAACATAAGGTGTTACCTGAAAGTCATTACCTGCAGGACTTGGAGCTTAGCATGAAATGTCCTGGCTAGACTCCTGTAGCTTTTCTGTGTCATACATAAATACCTTGCTAAGGAAGTTTCAGTTTCTGACTGATATTCCCCTTTGAGCTCTGACTAATATTCCACATACAGACCTATTCTTTCTTGATCAAATTTTATCATTACCAGAGGCAGGTACTGATTATGCTGTGTCTGTTTTTATCTCCACAGTTAATTCGTCAGATACTGTATTAGTTTCTTATACTCTCCATTTATATTCCAGTGTGTGTGGTAATTCAGGCTTTCATTTTTATAAAAAGAATAGCTTTGAATGTAGGCTCTATGGACTTTTGTAGTGCAAAAGTAAAACCTAATTTCATTTCTATATAGCATGCCCTTTCTGAATTTCACATGAGAAATACTTGCTCCTGAGCTGTCCAAATGAGAATGCTTTGGCTTGGGCCACTGTGGCAGGTCACTTATTCCTGCTACTTGTCAGCAAGACATTGATGTAAGCTGAAATGCATTGCCTTCTCATTTGTTTTAAACCTTAATGAAAACTTGTGTAGAAAAGGTATGCTGGAATTGCAGTGAGGAATGAGTCACTACCATCCTCTGATATCTAGAAATGAAATGTTAGTGTGGCTGCTCAATCTTCATTTCTTTACATAACCGAAGACCGGTCAGGTCTTAAAATTTTCTTTTCTACCTTCACCTTTGCAGAGCCTTTTTTCATATGCATGGGTGTGTAGGGATTATGTGGCTTGAATTTTAGCAGAACTGCCCCAAACTTTAATTTCTGCTCGCCCCCTTCTTCCCTTACTTCCTCTCTGAGTCACACGGGGTTAATTTTTTATTGTGAATGTGAAAGTGGGTTGTTTTCACCTGGCTATCCATAATAGCAGATTGTGCCAAAAGGAGCACAGTCTGCCACATAAGAAATAACCAGCCTTTCCATTTCTGCATAAATACAGGTATTCACATTGAAGCAAAGAGGGCATAAGTCATTCTGGCAGCTGAGACATGCAATATACTATGTGTGCTTATTGACAGAAGTATTTACAAAAAAATAAAATAAAACTAGTTTCCATAGTAACTGCCATACTACATCATTCTAAAGCTAAAGGGACCTTGAATTTACCTAGACAGGACAGCTGAGGTACCTTGAGTGGTTTTAGTGCAAATGTTGTGGATACACAGCTCTGCTTTCCAGGTGTGGATCTAGAGGTAGTGCACAAGCCTGGTGTTGGAGTTGAATTGTGGTTCTTATGCTGGCTGCCACAGACTCCTCTGTCCAAGTCTGTGGGGTAGGCATGACAGCATCCCTGAAAACAGCTTTTTACTTAGATAGACCATCCTCATCTTCAGTGTACTGCAGTGAAGATCTCTGGCTCCTTTAAATCTTACTTAAGTGTCTTAAAGATTAGGTATGAGGGTTTTTTTCAGGGCTGGTGGCACTTCTATTTTTTTATTCTAGATATACATTGATCTGTGAGAGGAGGAAAAAGGACGAGGTATGTAATGACCAGCTGTATTTTTTATAAATTGTGAAAACAGTTTACTGCAGCTCCCACTGTCTCTAATTCCCAGCACAGGCAACATTACAGTTTGTTTTACCAATGAAGTAGATTGTGGCAGAGATGTTAATTGCTACTTGTCATATGGTGAATCACTGATGGCAATTAGGTCCTGAAGCAAAGCTGTCTTCTCTAAATTTTGAGTAACCCATGCTTATTTTAAATTTTCCAACTTTTCCTTCAATATGTTGGATCTCCAGACATCAGGGCTTTACAAGAGTATTAGTCATGGGAAGCATAAATCAATCAACCTGGGTTTTGCAATTCAAAAATCTTCAGCAGTTTCTTTTCAGTTCTGTTTAATCTTTGGTATTTCATGCAAAATATAAATATCTTATACAACAGTGGGGGAAAAAATGTAGGAAAAAAAAAAAAAGGAGAAAAAAAGGAGATTACTTTCCTGCTCAGGATAATTCCAGTATTGTGAACTGCCAGTAAGGAGGTTTGAGGATCATTTATTTGATACTTAAGCAAAGGAGACTGCAGGTGTTGAAAGTCAGATGCTGTATGCCTCTTGAAGATTGTGCTACTTTTCTACATATAGAAAAAAACATGCATATATCTGTGCAGAAATGTTTTTCAAATTCAAACAGATCCTGCAGGCCAAATAATTTCAAGCTTTTTGGAATAAATATTTAAATATTTCTTCTCTCTCCATAAATGTTGTAGGATGGATTTATTTATTTATTTTCTAGTGTTAGCATTACTTGTGAGAAATAAGCCTGCAGACAGTATTCTTAACTTAGACAATATTTTAATGCTAGCCTATGTCATAGGGTGAAATAATGAAATAAAACTCTCAAATATAACGATGCACTTAGGTTTTCAAATGCTTTCAATACCTGGTGGGTTTCAGAACGAGGGGACCAGCATATGACCACTACTAATAATGCAATGAATTGAATGGGGAAACTTTTTGAAAAATCCTTTTAGTTAAGAAATTAAGACATATTGAAACTTAACTTGCTTTCAGAAAGATACTAGTTTTAGTGGCAATTGCTTTGAGAAAGAATTAACCTTGGAATTGCTGACGTTTCTTGTTTGAGCAAAACTGCTTGTTGGCCTTCAAATGGGACTGAGGAAACCCAGATTTCATGGCTTTTTGCATCAGTAAGATTTTGGATGGTTTCTTCCCAGAAGAAACCCACCTCCTCAAAATCACTTCAAAAGCTTTATTGTTTTGCCAACATTAAAATGAAAAATCTTATCACCCTAATATTTTCTTGAAGCAATCACACTCTTTCCTTGTGAGTACTGGGATAACTGGGAGTGCCAGTACTGTTTGGGTTAAGGACTGAGAGGATGGATGTGACTGCTCACTGAATAGTGCTTTGTCACTAAGAATTTCAATACCCTAAGGAAACATACTCTATAACTCTGTATAAATACCTTCTTTCCAAATGCCTGTTGACTTATATTAATCTTGAGGAAAGAATGACATACGGAAAGCAGCTTCCATCTTGGTGTTTCAGAGGCTAAATATTCCCCACTGATACCAGACAGATAAAGGAATTACTTCTGCACTTCTATTTAGAATTATATAAGGTGTTGATTGTGTCTGAAATGTAACAATGGCCTATAGCCTCATGTTTATGGGAAACAAAGTTTTGAAGTGTCTGACTTCTGTTTTGCTGGAAAAACACAAACGAACAAACACGATGTAACAACCTGTAATTATAAGCCAACTTCCATATGATACAACAGCAATATTGTACCCAAAGTGAGGACTTGCTGGAAAGGGAAATGAAATTGCAAGTGAAGATAAAAATTTGCTTCTGAAGAGAGAGAAGCTGGCAGAAGTGTGATAGGGAGTGTGATAGGAGATACCTGGTCAGGCTGGTGTGTGGCTGGGATGGTACTGAATGGAGGAACTGTGAACAGGTTGGATGAGCTAAACCACAAGAAGCAGAACTGATGAAAACCCAGATAGAAAATACTCCATGGCTGTATTACACAGCTCCAGGTTGGGGGGTGGGGCAAGAAGAATCAAACCAATTTTTTTCTGATTTGTCCAGAAAAAAATGCATTTAAATGGAAAACAGCTTATTCATAGAGCCATCATAGACCCAAAGAAAGGTTTGGGATTAGAAGGGAGCTTGAAGACCATGTAGTTCCACCTCCCCCTGTAGGAACAGTGACACCTCTCACTAGACCACATTGTTCAAAGACCCATCCAACCTGTCCCTGAACAGCTCCAGGGAGGGGACAGTCACAGCTTCCTTGGACAGCCTGTTGCTGTGTCTCACCACCCACACCAAAAAATTTTTTCCTAATTTTAAAGCTAAAGCTACTCTTTTCTGGTTTAAAGCCACTAGGGTTTGTCCTCTCCACACATGCCTGCTACTTTGGTGTGATCAATACTAGATCTAGTAAGTTGTGATGTGGTCTCTCTTGCTGTAGGAAATATTAAGTCTCACGGGCATACAAATGCTTAGACAAAGCTATTTTAAATTAGTGTTTTAAGAGAAGAAAAAGACATTCTGATTATTAACAATTCAAGCATTCCACATTCAAGACATTTTTAAGAATGAGATTAACATTAAAAAGGAATCCAAATGTGTGAAGGTACAGTACCATATAGCTTAAATGATGCCACAAAGGAAATTTATGTGCAAGATGGCAAGGGAGCAAAAATAATTGTAAACTGAGCTGGAAAAAAAGTTAAATAATATTTTTAAAATATATTTTTTCTTTTATTTGGGTCTTAAGTGCCTTCATGTCACAATTGTACTCATGCTTATTCCATGATATCACAACCGTGCCATATGTACACAGTAGCCCATGTCTAAAGAATATGGAACAGCAAATAAAAACCAATTAACAATTGTACAATTTAACTTCTGCTACTTGTAAATCATTAGAATGTATTCAGAACAGTTTTTGCTTGAAAGCACTCAAGCTCCATGCAAGCACATTACAGCCTGTGAGGTGTTTCTAGGCTATTTCTGTGGACTGCCATCAACCATTTGCCCCTGAGTAACTGACCTTTTAAAATTGTATCCTATTCTTTTTCCTTCATGACTAAACGACAGGATAGCTCAAAAAAGGAAAGCAAATCAGATTTACTGTGAGCACCCACCCATGTGTGGGTTTGTCAAATATCTTTTTGTAAACAAATTCTTAGTGTAAGTGTGTGAGGCTTCTGTTCCTGTGAATTCATCAGTTCTATGTGGTATTTGTTGAAGTCGGTTAATATCTGATTTTTATTTTCAGGGCAATTAGGAGGAATATCTCAAGTAATCTTTACAATTATGAACAGCTGTTCAAGAAAGCTTTAAGCTGGTACTTTCAAGTTCCGCAAAAAAATAGTATGTAATTTAGATTATTTATTTTAGTGGGAGGGGACATTTATCAGTATTTTGAGGGGAATAATTCTTACAGTTGCAACAGAAAATTGCTAACTGGAGATTATTTTGGAGTAAGTGGAAGACACATGAGGTTAGGGAAAGCATGATGGAGAACTTGCATTATTTAATTGCCATGAATGACAAGGACGATAAAAGATATATATATATATATATATACATATACTTTTTTTTTTTTTTTTTTTTTTTTTTAATATATAACTCTCTATTTGTGTTGTATCAAGGGAACAAAGATCTGACCTTTTTAACTGATCCAAGTTATACCCAGCTCATCATTCTTCAGGACAGAAGGGAATGAAATATCAACCTGTTCAATTTCATAAAAAGTAGAGACTATCACCAACAGTCCTGCAATTGAAATATGACATTTGTTTGGAGGAAATGAAGATTAGGTCATATTTTTCCGTAGCAGAATCAAGGAATTTTAATGTGACTCTTTAAAGGCCACTTTTCCTACAGAACCTTCACAGCTACTGCAGAGTTATGAGACTGCAGTGTGACACTGTGTGTGGGCAGCACAGCTTCATCTCTGTAGTACAGATGTGCATAAACTAATGTTTTACCATAAACAGACATTAATGGATGCTGGTTTAAAATACTACTGAAATTCCTATGGAAAGACTCACTATGTCCATGTGAATGGCAAATGAATTCCTAGTGATGGCTGGTAGAACAATGAATGTTAAGGCAACAATAATGGTTTGTTCTTATTGTGTAAAGTACTGGGCAACAAGCACAAGTGTTCTCTGTGTCAGCTTTTTCTAGATAGCTGTTCCTGAACAGCAGAAATTTGTTATGACAGCCTTTGCTATTCAGCAGGACTACAAAGGATCAGTCATTTTTCAATATGCATTTATGCAATTACATACTGATGCAGTCACTTAAAGCAAATTGTGTGGTGTAGCTGACAATTAATCTGCTATTTGATACACTAAGTACTCCACACAGAGTCTGCTGCTGTAGTTCCCCGAATGTTAAAAGAAATATTATTTTTTGGAGTAATACACACACACACACACACACACTTTGCTTCCCTCCAATGGGAAATATTTCAGAAATTGGTATTGAAAATAATTGGTGTACCCATACACATGCATTACAAAGGGGCTGCTTTGCTCCAGCTGTTAATAAGAAGATGGCCAGTCTGGGAGAGAAGATACAGAAATAGTTTCTACTCTTTACTGTTATGCAGCAAGACAACTTGACCTCAGTGTTGACAAGAGTTTGTTCTATTTGGTGTGTTTCCTCTTCAAAAGGATCTTTTTTTGGTGGGGAACAAAGGTTTGTGCTCAGTGTTCTTGCTTCAACAAGTTGAGGATATATCTTACAAATGAACAGCTTGGTGTAACACATACGTGCCTGGTTAGACATAAATACAAGACTGAAAATTCTGAGACTAACAGTACATACAACCATGGTGTAAAAAGCAATTTGCTGACCTGTGAATTTCTCAGTCTATTTGAATCCTTTTCTTCCTTCTTGTCATATGGACACAGCTATAAAAATGTGTGATCTCTGTTAGTTTAAACACAATTTGGAAAAACAAAATGTTTGCCTTGGGGAGACCTGAATGTTTTGCAGAAGCCTAACACAAGCACAGTGACTAGGAGAAGTTCAAGTGAAGCATCAGGTAAATCTTTTATATTTTCATTCATTACTGCAATATAGTCTTTACTGCAATATAGTCTTCATGAAAAAACCTCACCTTTACCTTACTGATGCCTTTATAGATGACTTTAATAGTGACACTGAAAAGTCCTTTCTGTGTTGTATCGTTAATAACATAGGTTACGTAGAATGAGTCTTCCACAGCTGTTGCATTTAAAGTTGCTTTGCTGTTGCATTTAAAATAAAAGCACATTATACATGCAATTACAAATGCTTGTTGCAGATTACTAGAAACATTAATCTGTGGAATGGAGAATTGCAGCTTTATAGCTTTATACAGGTATATCAGTTTATAAAGGTATACAGGAAGGTTTATAGGTAAAGTTGCAGCATATGTACAATATTAATAAAAATTCATCAGAGGCTGAGCCTCTGCAAAGGTTATATAAGTTATCACACTCTCTTTAATAGCCCTTTTGTGGTAAAGCTTCTAGGGGTGGCTCTAGCAAAACTGTAGCACTACATCATAGGAGCAGGGAAGAAGTGTACCAGAGCCAGAGCCATAAGTCCCCATTTACCCTATGGGGTAAAATATGCATGTAGAAAAGGGGAGATGGTGCCAAACATGGAAATGACTAAGGTAATGCCCAAAGTACACAAATACACCATGCTGCCAACTGTTCATAAAGCTGCACTTAAAAAATGATGGAATGATGTGTAATATCCTACCAACATCTAGCTATGTCCAAGAGCTAATCAAGGTTACATTTGAACTCAGTGATCTTAAAGGTCATTTTCAACCTAAATGATTCTATGATTCACAGTTGCAGTGATGTTTGTATCAAATGACAGCCTATAGTGAAATTAAACATTCTTCTTTAGTATATCTACGGTTGGTCTTTGTTCTTGATGCTCTCTGTGGTCCCAAATTAAGGCAGAAGTTACCTTGTTTTCACTTTACACTGGTTCATAGACTCATTCCCTATTTAGTTAGATGAAGAGCTGTAATTTGCAATGTTTCTAGAAACTGTGTTAAGAACAAAACATCTAATAATAGCTAAGAAAAGAGGACCAGCAGGGCCATGTCAGGGAGATATTGTGTCTCTGTAGTGTCTTGTTTTAAACAAACAACAAACAAATGTGAATTCAGATGGTTTAATTCTCTACTCACCTGTGGATTCGGGCAAATGGAAATGCGAAGCTTTATGAGGGTTTTAAAATTTCATCCCTAGTGAAATAATAAGAAACAATGTGATTCTTGAGATTTGTCATTTGTGTGAGGCTTCTTGTACAAGAGGAAGAAACCATTACAGCTGACCAGGGAACAGCTGAAGGGCGGAAAATGGCATCACTCTCCTGCTCCTCAAGGAGTTCAATCTGTAGATGTGAATCTACTAGAAAGGCTAATATTAGAAATATTGTATGATCTGCTAAGAAAGATAACACAAGAGCTCTTTAAACACAGTAAATACAGGTCAAACACTGATATGTTTTCTTATATCTTTATTTTTATAGAAGCACTGGTTCGTTGCTGAGGGTAATGAATGCTGAAACAGTCTCTATTGCAAGGTTTCCTATAACAGTTCTGCACTTTTACAGACTCAGTAAGACCATGAGTGTGTTCTGGAGACCCTGCAGATCTTTATATTGTATTTTTCAGGCTCTCTTGATTGTTTCCAGCTTATATCCAGTAATAAGGAATGACTAAGCATCTTTTTCACAAGCAATAGATTCCTATGTAAAGGAAGAAGGAGTTTTATTTCAGATGCCAGGTAATAACATTATTTCACCATAAATAAATAAATAAATAAAATCTGCAAGGTTTTCTCACGGATGAAAACAGTGAAACAGCAAGCAATAAAGCACTCTATGCTACTTTAACTATCTGTATTATACTGGTATTACTAACAGTCTGTTTTAATTAATATCACAAAAAAGTTTCCCTTCTTGAACTCTGTGATTCAGTGGGAGCTTTTCATTCTATTGTATGTATTCAGAAAGTTATTTTTTTCTCTGTATTTTTGTTCATGTGTTGCAAGAGGTTCAGACAAGGCTCTTGGTGAATGCTGAATTATTCACATTGCTCCTCAGAACCCTGCGAATCTCCAGCTTTCTCAGGATCTCTGTCAAAATGTCACCAGGAAACCTGTGAGCTGGGAAGAGGGATATCAGTCCTTTATTCTTTCAGTGCTGTTAAAGCGTTCATGGAAGCGGTGTAATGCACAGTTCTGTTCTGAATTTTGTTTGTTACCCTCTGCTGAGTGTCTGTGAAGGCATCTAGTGACCTTGGGATAGTTTGTGAAGACAAAATACTTTTCCTTCAAAAGAAAAAGCAAGACCCAAACTGGAGAAACTGCCTTTGAATGAAAGTTAGGAAGTATTCTTTTTGCAAAGAAAGCAAACAAATGGCTTCCCAAGCACAGAAAAATGAACAAAAATAGCATCCCTCCCCCCTAGCCCAAACTGAAATACACAAGCAATCAAAAATATAAATAAAAAATGTCCTAAAAATGTTTGTTTAAGGATTTCAGATAATTAAATTTCAAAATAATGTTAAGAATACCATGGGTATAAGGGAAATCCATATTTTGTTATTTTCATTTAAAACTTTCTCTAACATGAACTTCAAAAGAATTTAATTTCTGAAGTGTCGTGCTATTTTAGGTTGCTAAATTTTTACATGTCAGAGGCCTACCATGTTGTGGATTCCTTGTCCAGCTCCCATTTCAACTGTTAGAATTGAAAGTTCATTGTCCTAAAACTTTTGCAAATGTTTTATTTCTTTTCTCAAACAAAAATTAGTTTTCTTTGTACAGTAGCATAACATGTTGAAGGATACAATGCAATCACATTATTAATTTTATTGTATTTGAATTACCCTTTCTTCTGGATGAAACTGCAGCACCAATTACTTGAGCCATATATCAACTTTGAGATGATCAAGGAGTGGGCTACATATGTGCTGGTTTCAATTGCAGATATGGATAATGACTGTGGGCCACATTTTTCTTTGATTTATTTGGCCCCAGTTCAGTGGCTTTGTATCAGGAGTTCATGGATTTATTGTGGGACTCTGCGCATTTATGTGACTCATATTAGAAGAGTCCATTGTGTCACAAAGCAGTAATTTTACCAAATCTTAAAAATCCATGGAATCTTTTGGCTTGTGGTTATAAACCATTATTACATTAGGTGTTTGGGGTTTTTTATACACCATTCTTTGCCAAAACATTTTCCTACTGAGGATAAAAATTTTCAGAAGCTGGTGGAAGATCATGTGAGATTATTATCCAGAGCAACTTTACCAAAGGTAAAAAAGATGCATTATTGAGTAATACCATTCTACAGATATGGCAGAAAGAGAATAGGAAAAGTGTTATCCTCATTGCAATGCAAGTAGAAAATCTGTGTCTGGATTCAGTGACTTTTTGATCATCTCTGTGAAAAGCAAAACTGTGCCAGAAACTGATGAATCTTGAACTTCTGTTATTCTTTATGGTTTGGCTGGGGTCTTGAAATGCCAAGAGCCGGTAGGAAAAAAAAAAAAAAAAAAAGATTTTATAGGTAGGTGTTAATCGTGGACACAAATCTGAGTGTTTCTTTTTGACATAATAGTAGCTATGAACCTATAAACTAAGAAAAGGGTAAGCTTCCCCATATTACCAATTGCTGATTATGGTTCCATCATTTATCGTGCTGAATCATTTCTGTAGCATAGTGAATAGAAAACATAACCACCTGCAATAGATTATGTTGATTCGTTTTGCTGGCAGATGTGAGAGAGCATCATTGCTCATTAGATGGTAAGCTTAATTGGTTTTCTCCAGAATTACATAGACAATATTCTCTTAATCTATTCACACACATGGTAGTTAATTTCAAAATCCCTGAATTATTGTTTAATTGTTAACATTCTTTCAGATAGTGGTTATTCTCTGGGGCTGAGTTATAATAAAAATGCATCTCTGTCCTTTATCAGGAGGTGGGGAAACTGTAGATGAAAAGGTCATATGGGAAATACCCACTACAACCACTTGGAGTCAGTGCACTTTTTGCCTGAGAACGGAGATTTTGAAAACAAGTAGTTAATGAGAAAATTCCATGGAGGAGGAGGAAGGCGGAGAGAAGGGTCAAACCCAGGTCTGAAACATTCTATGTTAGGTGACTAGAATCAATGATTTGGTATTTCCTATCTCAATCAAACAGATTTTTGAAGTGCTAACCCCCGTGGTTTCCCTCCGTTGGTCTCAGGTTCCTAGATTTTCCAGGCTGCAGATTGAACAAGGACTGTTTTAATGCTTACGTTCCTTTGTTGCCCCTCTGAAGTCCTGGACCATGGTGAAAGGGCTCCACTTGCTGCTGGTTGGATGCACACCCACTCTGATCTGCTGTAGGACATGCCAGAGAGCCAAGGTCACATCTGCTGGGCTCATCACTGAAATTGCCCAGGGCTGTCTGTGAGTCTGACCCTGCTTGCTTCTCTGATGTCACAGCATATTGCCTACATGCTTCACATCCCACTCCATGGAGCAGTTCAGAAGTGGCACTCCTCAAGTCTGTGCTGGGAGGATGTTCTTCAAGGTCAGTGTGAGGGAAGAAAGGGACTTAAGGGTGGGATGTACCATCATCTCTCAGCCCTGTTGTAGTAATAAGAACAGAGGCTTCAAAACAATATCCTGAACCATCAAAGTCATTCTCCTGACACCACAAAACTACTTATTTAGGTGGAGTATCCTAAAACCAACGATGTAAGCTGCTCTTACTATGCTGAGAATTTCTTGCAGAGACTCACTGCCTGAACTAAATATTCCCAGAAATGCCAATTAAAGTGTATTCTACGTCACTGGAAAATCAGATAGCCTGTGTCACTGGTGTTAGTAATGACTGGTTTTACTGCTGGTTGGTTCTTTTATTTTCAAACTGTCCTGACCATTTTAGAAGACTAGTTTTTCAAAAATAAAAATAAAATAAAAACAAATAATAAAAATAAAATAAAAACAGTCGTTTCCATGTTTCTCAGGGAGGCATGTCCACCCCATGAGCCTTATTCTTGGAAGTGGGGTGTTACAACAATATCTTTTGTATCTGGTGGAATTTTATTCCTATTCCTAATGAAGGTCCATTGTAGTAGAAATCAGTTGCTTCTATTGATTCTGGTATATTCTGGAGCAATAGATGTAGTATATGTAAAATTACATGAAACTCTGAATGACTTTTTAATAATTTGAATTAATTCCATATCATTAAGGTGGCTTCTATAAAAGATGGAACTCTAAAAAGCATTCCTTGGCTGCGATTTCCAAAGCAAGTCCTGAGAAATTTAAATTCTTGTGTGCAAGTCACCAATTAACTTCAATGGAAGTTTTCCTTTTAAATCCCTGACACTTCTTTGAATATGCACCCTCTACCTCCCCTGCTTCTCCTCTCCACCTCTAACCCATGTTTCTCTGGCAAGGAAAAAACAAAACAAACTAGCTCCAATTTAAACAATAAGACTGTGTTTGTCATGGGACTAGTTCCTTGAGTTCTCTGACACCAAGTTTTGAAAAATTCTTCCAGTCTAAAGAAAGATATGAAAATATTTGTTGTCAGAGAGGGTGTTTCCAAATTGAAGCAGGTAATTGCTGCAATGCAATTGAACTGAGGCTGCAGTTAGCTTTTTGAAGCATGGAATGGTTTACTCTCTTCTAGTTTCCTCTCTCTGGAAGCTGAATTTGACAATAGCTAGAAATGCAGGATGGGAAACCAGAATAAGTGGAAGCATTTAAGCTTTCTGAAAAAAAATCAGGATCAGAGACTTAGATCATGTATAAAAACACCTATTGTTGCTTTTTTCGAGTTTATCCTTGAATGATCTCACTAAGATGGGTAGATTAGGAAATATACGGCTATAACTATCAGGAACAAAGGAGACAAATAACTAAAAATGTCACACTCTTTAGAAGAAGTAATTATGGAAAAAGCATTACTGGTGTGAACTTGCAGGTGAGAGATGTTTCTGGCTTTTTTCAAAGCTTCATACTTAGGCCCATCCTGACTGAGCTTTAGGAAACTGCCAGGAGTTTGTCATACCAGAGTCCAAGGTTGCCTTTAAAAAAGGAAAATGAAAGAGAATAGCCAAATGTGAAATGCCCCACTACTAGAAAAATATATTGGCTATAAATACAGTTCATGCTGATCCTGTAAATAGTGATGGATAAAAGTTGAAAGAGTTGAGGCACCACATTTTAAAGGAGAAAAACCAAGCCTTTCAACATACCTCAAAAAGAAAGAGCAGTCCAAGGAGCTCCAGAAAGCCTTGTTAAATTTTTTATGTTGCAAGCCTGCAAATAAGGACTGGTACTAAGGTACTAGAAAATGCTTGAGTAATTTAAGTGGCTAGACTCGTGCCTTTCTGCCAGCTGGCCTGGCAGGATACAGAATTTTGTCGAACAGCTTGCCATGCCATTTGCAGGACTGCTCTCTACAGATGTCAACACCTTAGGTGACATCAGTGTATCAGCTTAGGAAATGTGCAACATACATGAATAATGTCTGTCCATAAAGGAATTTGAAAAATGTAAAACTTCTTGGGATGACCATGCTTCCCAAATGAGGGACAGGGGAGTACCTCCGCTGCTAGCAGAACTGGGTCAGCCAATGCACACAACACAGCATTTCCTATTGCTAGGAAATAAAATAGTTTTGCAGACTATTTGCAGCAATAACACTTTTGGTCTCAGGGGAGTTTGAGATATACTTGCTCCCCATACACAGATTTCTGAGTGCAGTATGGGCACAAGGTGCCCAGACAGATCTCTCCCTCATTTCAGAGTTGGAGATTCCCTATGGGAACTCTCAAGAGGAAGTAGAAGAGTTCAGGCATAGCATACTCACCATTGTCCTTGAAGCAACTGAGAAAGACAAGAGGTGATTGCCTGACTTACTGTTCCCTATCCCTAAAAGCTCACCATAGTTGTGTAAATTAAACCAAGGGGATAGAAAGGCTTTGTCATCACTTGTTTGGTTTAGAGTAGCAGTGTACATGTGTTATTTGTTCCTGTTCCCCAGGAGCTCCACATAAGCAGCAAGCACACTGCAACTCCTGGTGAGGAAACACAAATCGGATGCACACTGAACACATGTGTGGTGAGGTTGTTCTGTCCAGGGTACCAAACTAAGCTTAGTATGAGGTTAAAAAAACAACAAACTGCTTTTAATGAGGGGCCTTAGCACCAATTTCTTTGATTAGTGAATCTGTCTTACTTTACCAGGGTATTTGATAATGTGTGCAGACATAGCTAGAACTGATCAGTGCATTTCATGTGGAGCATCAATATTAGGTTCCACGAATCATCCACTGGCAGGAGAACAGATTTCTGAGGTCACATACTCCTTTCCCTTTGTGTAAGACTACACTCTCTTGATGTTATTAATGACTGAATTTGAAAACATGTTAATTTTTGGACGAAATTCATGCCTGTATAACTGAAGCTGACTTTTGATTATCAGTGAGTAAACCTTGCAAAAAGACTGACGACACCTTTTTTCATGAACAAACATCTGAACAGAATACTGTAGCACACTACTATGAATTTTGCTAATTAGCTATCAGAAAAAAAAAAAAAAAATCACATCCAAATAGCAGTAACACTGCCAGCCTGAAGTATGAGGGGTTTTTAGGTACATTAAAATGTAAGAGTAATTGAAAACAGTGAAATATCTTGGGTATTTGCTATTCTGCTTCCAAGTCATTCGGATCCATTTTCTTGACAGTTACTGTTTCTTCTCTACAGTTATGTGGCCTTAAATATTGAGGTGGTTTTGGGTTTTTTTCCTTTTGTTTTTGTTTTTGGGTTGGGTTTTTTTTTTTTGTGTGTGTGTGTGTATGTATGTGGTTGGTTTTGTGCTTGGCTGGTTTTTTTTTGGTTTTGTTTTGGTTTTTATTTTTATGGTAATGTTCTTTCATTTGTGTTTTCAAAAGAAATGCTGGTGAAAAGTGTAAATTTTCCTCTCTAGGTAGACTGGAAAAGTGCTCTGTGTCAGCAGTCTGAAGTCAAGAGCAGTACTTGCAGTCGATATAAGCAAGGCAACTATTGAAAAAGGCAAGCTGAGGTCACACAGACAGAATGGGAAGATATCACAGAATTAATAGTTGTAGTTCAGAATAATTTCTATTACCACTCAGATGCTGATCATGATACTTACTGCTGCCTTCTTTCTACTCAAAGATTCAGACAGAATGAAACAGGGCATTTTCAAACCCCCAGAGGTGTCTGCAGGGCTTTGGTGAAGACACTGGTGCT
Organism: Heliangelus exortis; assembly: GCF_036169615.1. Lineage (NCBI taxonomy): Eukaryota > Metazoa > Chordata > Aves > Apodiformes > Trochilidae > Heliangelus > Heliangelus exortis. Next base: position 45,649,781 of record NC_092424.1, read on the forward strand.
GTTTCTATCAGTACAAGAGCAGTGAAGATTCCCCCCCCCAAGCCTAGAAGGCTCTCTTCAGTCCATTTGGTCTCCAGGTACTTGAATTAAGCGTAAATGCTGGATACCTTGCCAGTGAGCTGACCCAGGCTCCCCAAAAACTCTCCCTGTCAGGGACACATCTCATTAGTCAGGCCTCACAGCTGGGATTTGTAGATCAGTACCACATTGCATCCCACTGGGGCAGCTTCGCCCAGGAAGCTTGATGGCCAGCAGGAGAGCTCTGTGCAGCTGAGGGTAGTTAGAAGATTTACACCCTGGAGGACACACCTTCCTTTACCTATAGAAATATGTGTGGGAAAGGGCTGATAGTCTTTTTGGAGAATTGAATCACGCCGTGTGGTAAGTAATTCACTCCTTCCAAAAGTGCACTATATGCTGTATTTATTTATTTAAACTGAACGAGTTGTGTTGCCCTTAAAGTTGAGCTGTGATTTTGCTCAACAGCAAAGTGGGAAGAAAAAGTATCACTTCAGGTTTAAGGGTATTAAAACCCTGGAATTACCTGACATAACCATGGTAACAAGCTCTGAAGTAATGGCAGTTGCTCGCATTACCATAGAAACAGGACTTAAAAAGTGCAAATTACCTATAATTTATCTCTGTTCCTTGCAGTGACAATACTATAACGTGCATTTTGTGAAAAGCATGCACATGTTTTGTCTATAGTAACTGTCAAGAAGTTATTAAAAAAATTAAGGGTATTCAAAAGGTACAATTTATTACTTTGTTGCTGTGGTTATTTCTTGTTACTAGTCCCCTCAAGAGTGACATACAAAAAAAAACCAAAACAGCTGGATAATTTTTATAAAATGTAAAGTTTTTTATGTCAATATCGTATAAACAAAAGATAAAATCAGATTGTGTGAGCCTTAAATAGACCAAAAATGTCTGTTGTAGATTTTGATAAATGATAGTTTTATATCTGAGCAGCTGTGCACCTGCTGAAATGGTAGTAGGGGAAGCAGACCACAAGATGATGGCACAGGCCTCAGACAGGTACAGACCTTTCTCTGGACATTTATGAGTAGAGAGGGTGAAGAGAGCGGAGCATGTAGTAAAGCTGAATAAGTAAAAATTAAGTGAAAGAAATGGTAAGATCAGGCATCTCCTTGCTCCTAGGCTTTTTGGAGTATTTGTTGATGAAAACTGAAAAGGAAGATCATGGTCTGGTTCATCTGGCAGCTTGAAATCATGGCTTATACCTCTCTCTCCTTCCTGTGATGGCAGAAGATGCTAGGACCCCAACAGCCACCATCATTCAGATGTTAGGCTGACTTAGAAAACTGAAAAAGTAATTTTTACCTATCACTCTGTTACCCCCTGCATCAGAATGTAGATTCTTGCTGCTTGGCGCTCTAAGATGCTATGACCAAGTTCTCTGCATGATTTGACTTGCATTAGGTGCTTGCATGGCTGTGGAGGTTTAAATCAATGGACTAGCAATTTCACTAATGTGTCTTTAGTTTCACGAACAGTGAAGATCTGCTGTGTACATCAGTAGAGGGTAAATTTAGTAATCCTTGCCTTTTTTGGCTGAAGTGAGAACAAGCTGAGTGTGTGCAAATCTGGCAGGGCTAGGTGCCAATTGGGAAGGTGGGTTGAGGTTGTTGTAGTGACCAGGGAGGACCACCATGCATACATAGGCTTGTATAGTGATGGAGTTTCACCTCGAGAAATTGATGATTTTCTTCCCATCCAGCAGAGCCCTGTTCTACAGGGAACTCTCAATTGAAAAAGCTGAATATAGCCAATGGCTCTGGACTGCTGTAACAGTTTGTAAGAGCAGGGATTGAGGTGGGGTGGTCAATGAAGCAAGCCTGTTCTTCTTGTGCAGCCTTGGGCTTATAAGGAATGAGACTTAACACAGATGTGTCAGATGCAAGGTTTCTATAGTATGGACAGCTTTTCTTTAAAAGAAACAAAAAAATCCCCCTAACCTTTCAACCCAAACAACACCACATGCCCCAAGCATGTAATGTCACTGGCTGTTAAGCAAGCATTTATGCTATATGACAAGGAGCTTCTTGTTAGCTATGTTAATGCTGAGATTACATTACTGACTTATGAGAGGCTAGTGCTAATTAACACTATATAAATCTTTAGAACAATAGCTAGTTAGAACAGCAAGATTTTGTTCTTTCTATTAATGTCTACAGATCTGTAGTGAGATTTAATTGAATTCCTAAGGGAAGGAGCTTGGCAATTGCTAGAATTATTTATACACAATTAAATAATGCCATTAAATAGTTATATGGCAGCAGACAGTGGGGAAAAAACAGTGACCACAAAACACATTTTCATGTAAGAATGAAAGATTCAGCTTTGATAGTTTCTCCAGCATTTTACAAACTGCTTGCATTTATGTAGTAATGAAAAAATTTAAACCTGTACATATTTCACTGCAGAGGAAATAAATGAAACCAAGTCTGAGAAGACTTGTGTTTAATCATGAAATGTGCAACATTTGGCTGTAGTGAATTAGCCATTTGTCTTAGCAAATCCTCGAGAGGGCTGCAGGCATGTGGACAGATTCAGGGATTTGGCATGTATGACCCCTAGGGACCCTGGTAAAATTCTGGATGGATACAAAAGGATCTGGTTTCAAAGTCCCTCCTTGGGTCTTAGTTAACATGATCCTGAAGCTGCCACCACACCTTCTGTCCTCCTCTGTATCATTAGCATATCAGTCAAAGAGCAGTGTGTGATTTGGGTCAGAAGAAATTGAATAAGGCACAATGAGGTTTTGTTATAGGGTGATTTGTCATATGGCTTCTACAGATAAGAAATTTCACGGTAGCACTTATCAGAGTTGCAGCATATCTCATAATCTGTACTCTGTCCTCTGTGTGTGTTTAGCAGGGCTTGCTTTGCTGTAGGGCTTGTCTTTGTGTAAAAAGCTGGGGTAAGAAAGCCCCGAATATTTGCTGGGCTTCTGTATCTGAACACTCAGAAAGCTTTTTTTCTTCCAAAAGTGAATGTTTTGATTAACTTATTTCCACTTTCATTAACACAAATCATATCAATCAAATCACTTTTGAAAAAGGCATTAATATTTGAAACCTCCTTAGATAGGAAGGCTGGAGTGATATTAATCTTTTCATTTGTATAGTACCAGTTAAATTATCAGTATTCTACTCTGCCAGGCTTACCAGAAATCCATGCGTATTGCTCATGTGTCCTGGCTGTACCAGTTCATTTTTGACTGAATTAAGAGCCTGTGAATTCTGTCTTGTGGATTCAGCCTACTGATTTTGGTAGGAAGGGTGTTTCTGCCCAGATATGTGCTGCAACTGGTCCAGTTCAGACCAGAGATTTCCTTTTAATTTAAATTAATATGTTAATTTTACAAGCACATATCTTTAGGATGGAAATGTAGCAAATGCATTACTGTGAATTTGCTCCAGCCAGTAAGAATAATGAGATCCAGATCCCAAGTGAAGTTTGGATGTTAATGTTTCAAGTGTACAAGCTGTAAAATGCCCAAGCTTTTCCTAGAAGTGTATGGCATGGAATTTCTGGAGAGTTCTGAGTTTTGAGAACTGTGAGAATTAGCATTGGATATAAAGAGACTCTTCTTTGTGGGGTTGCTGGCATTATGGGGAATAATTACAGGAGCATAGATACAAAATATACCATCTTCTTTACTTGAATGGTGCTTTCTATAGCATGGCTGCAGAATTGCTGGATGTTTCCAAGTCTGTAATGACCTAGGAGATCCACTCTCTCTTTGAGTTTATATTAAAGAGATACCTCTTAAATTCAGAAAAGGTCTTGTGGAATATTAGGAAGCACTTTTCCATTTTTGTTTGTTTTAGCCATGCAGTGCTGTAATACAACATTGCTATTGCTAGTTATACTCCATAAGCTCTGTACTGAATTTGCAGAGTCTCAGGATTGACTTCTATCAGGCTTGCTTGACTTTCCTGACTTGCCTGCAGGTTTGTTTTACTTTGTTTAATTGTGACAGGGGGTTCTTTAACTGACTAGGTGTCTATGGCTAATTTTTTTAAACCTTTTTTATCTTTGTGGTGGGACAACCTTGATAAATAGACTTATCAATCAGTTATTCTGAGTAGTATCAGAAATGAACTGATGACTAATGAAATTGATGTAGTAAAAAGACGTAGCCTTGACAATTGGAGATACAGTGTGTGGTGTGGAGGAGTACTGACATGGAATAAAAAGAGATGTTTTTTGGCTAGGGAGACCAAACATATATTAATGACTCACCAATCTTTGATTAAACATACTCAAACCTGGAGATGGAGGTTAAGGGATAACAAAGAGAATAAAGAGTTAGTATCTAATGTATGTAAAAGGCACTATAAATAGTAAAAAATTTTCCTTGCTTTTGCTAACTCCAGGGTGAAATCACCAACTTTAAGACTAAGAGGAGCAGTGGAGGGTTAGTATAACAACAGGAAATGGGATACAGACTGAGAGCTTTGTATAAAACAGTATTAAGAGCATTACAATTATTATTCTTTTCTGTAGCAACTGTTGTGGACTGAGTGGGATCAGACTTGAATTTTATCACAGAATCATTTAATATGCTGAGTGTGAAGGGACGCATCAGGATCAAGTCCAACTCCTGTCTAACTCCATCAAGTCCATCACACTGTGTTCCTGAGAGTGTCATCCAAACATTTCTTGAACTCAGGGAGGCTTGGTTCTGTGACAAGGTCCCTGGGGACCTTGTTCCATTGCTCAACTGCCCTCTGGGTGAAAAACCTGTTCCTGATATCTACCCTAAACCTTCCCTGATTTATCTTTGTACAATCTCCCCGAGTCCAATCCTTGGTCACAGGAGTGAAGAAATCAGTACCAGTCCCACCTCTTCTCTCTGTGAGGAAGGTGCAGACTGCACTGAGGTCACCTCTCAGCCTCCTTTTCTCCAAGATGAAGAACTCAAGGGAGCTCAGACACTCCCCATAAATCATCTCTTCCAGACCTTTCACCATCCTTGAGGTTCTATAATGTAATTTTATAGTATATAATATTATACATTATATTATAATTGTTGTTGTTGCTACATTATGTTAACAACTAATTCTTATCTTTAACATAGAATGTTTCCTTTTTATCCATAAACAAGCTTTTGAGCATGAGTCTGTCTTTCCTGCTCTCCAAAGTGTGGGCAAAAGGCTTAGTTTTAAACCTGTGAACAGACTTTTTCAATACCTGAGAGCATTCATGTCTAACTTTGGCTATCCAGAACCTCAGTCCCTCATTTAGCCTCCTGAAGGTGACTTAAATTATTTCAAAACCTGCTGCTATCAAACTAGTTTCCCCACTTAGATGCCTTAATTTAAATAGTGTAAATATGCCCTTTAGCTGCCACAGAGCTGCACAACGGATGCCTGCACGAGCCTCCTTGTGGAAAAAATTAAGTCTTTTAGAACTGTATGTTTTTCATGTTATCTTATTAAAATGTGTTTCCTTGGGGCAAAGACTTGGAGTACTTGTTTACATTATTTCTAGCACTGCTGACTGACACAAGTCTTAAGCACAATCACCATGCAAATATGTTAATCTAAATAAGGATGGCTTCTGTTTGTTGGAAGAAAAAGACACAGTGGCTACAGGTTGTTAGTACTATCTCAGAGCTTAAAGATACCAATCTTTGTTACAAAAGAATCTCTTAAAGTACTGTAATTATAACTGAGAATATTTTAAATAATCCCCCTGCTTAGAGGACTAGCTTTATTAAAACACCGGTGATTATGAGGATAATTAATTTTAAAAAAAGGATTTTCTACTGGAACTTTTGAGAAGATGCAGTAATCTTTTGTACAAATTTTGTTCTCTTAGGAGCCCAGGGAAAGAAGAAATTTGATCAGACATGATCAGAAGAAATGATCAGACAGTGGAATGGACTGCCCAGGGAAATCGTGGAGTCAACGTCCCTGGAGGTGTTTAAGGAAAGGCTGGGAGTGGCACTTGGTGCCATGGTCTTGCCGATGCAGTGGTGTTAGGTCGTAGGCTGGACTTGATGATCTCAGAGGTCTTTTCCAGCCTCGATAATTCTGTGATTTTGTGAAAACAAACTCCTTATAGATGTACAACACCAAGCTGACTAACATCAATTGTCAGATGCTGTGGCCTGGATGGTAGGTACCAAAAGTGATCTCCCAAACAGTATTCCAGTGTTGAACACAGGTTTCCAAAACCTGTGACCCTTTGGCCGCACTCTTCTTCTTCATAACCTCCAGAAGGAAACCCTTCTGGTGAAAAACCAGAAGTGAAAAACCCTTCTGTGAAAACCCTTGAGCTGATATTTAGGTTACTAAGAGGAAGTTTTAGGAAAACCTGAGTGAAGCCTGCCAGTTTAAGGCTCCTTAGTAGATTCATGTCTGACACTGAGTGTCAGTGTCCTGGAGACTGGTCTAAGTGTCAGAATGTGGTGAGAGTACAGAGACCAGTGCAGAGCTGCTCATCCTGTGCCACTAGAAACTCAGCTGAAAGGAAAGGTAAAGCTGAAATATAGAGCAATTCAAAGGACTTTCTCAGAAAGCTCATGATAAAAGGGACAAGGAGACTCTAAAGGGATGAGACCTGAAAGTAAAAGAAGAGCTTGGTTCCATTCCTGCATGCAGTGAGAAGGAGGCAGCACAGCTGTTCTGGTAATGAACCTAATTCAAATTCAAAATTTGGATTGTCGTAAAGTAATGTGTCTCAGATGGGACCTATCTTCCTTGCCTCATTTTGATCTCATTTAACTCTGTTTTCCTTGCATCAAGGCAAGAAAACATCTGGAGGAGAGTTAAGATAGCAGGAGGAATGAGAAGAGCAACATACTCAACTGTGAACAAATCCTTCCTTCTGTAATACAGTCTCTTCTTAGACAAACAGCAAATGTGGTACAGATGGATACACAGCAGTATAGTGGAGTTCTTTGGCCCTGGTGAAAGGCAAGATAGGTGTTTGAATTATATACTTGTTTACTATGACTATTTTCACTCATGGTCTGTTTACAAGTGTTGAGATAAGTTCCTCTTGGACAAAATGGAAATTGCCTGCAAGTGATGCTTCCACTTGTGCTTGCATCTGTCTGACCTCTACAGCCTGAGAGGTGAAAACTGGAACAGCATAATGTAGAATAATTTCAATTGTTTAATGTATTTGGGTTGGGTTTTTTTTTCTGGTTCTACCAGAATCTCACTGAAAATATGTGTCTCACTAGTTGTTACTCCCACCAGGAACTGGATTTACTTCTGTTGAACTGCTTTGGAAATTCCCTGGTGTCTTCTGCCCTCAAATTTAGGTGAATCCACAAGGTATTAAAGCAAATAATGGACCTTAATTTGGGTATAAGTAACTACCACACACTGAAATTTAGATTAATTTTGTGGCGTATGTGAAGCATGCATGCTGAATTTCTTGACCAGACCTTCTGTCTTTGCATGTAGTTCTTGTGAGTTGCCCAAAATAAAATACTGTCAATATTCTGAGTTCCACATTGTAGAAGATAATGCTTAGGAGGATCTAATGAAGGTATATAAACACCTGAGGGATTTGAACAAGCTGTCGTCAAGTGACTGGGCAAGAGGCACTGGGTGCAAACTGAAACACAGGAGGTTCCCACTGAACATCAGGAAAAACTTTTTTTACTGGGAAGGTGACTGAACACTGGAACAAGTTGCCTCAAATGTTTGTGGAGTCTCCATCCTTGGAAATACTAAAAAACTGTCTAGACATGGTCCCAGGCAACTGGCTCTGGGTGGCTCTGCCTGAACAGAGGGATTGGACTCGGTCATCGCCAGAGGTCCTGTCCAACCTCAGAAAATTCTGGCATTTTCTAGTTCTCCTGTATTTACCATATTGTTTGATGTCATTGGAGAGCAAAGACGGGACATTCAGGTAGAAAACACAGAATTTCTTCCAGTTGTTACCCCTCAGGACATTTCTGATCAAGTGCAAAACCAGTGGTTTTACAGGAAGCAGCAACTTCTCTGTAGAGAAAAGATTCTCTTTGTATAACAGGTTAAGAGTACTAGCTGGTTTGTATCTGCTTCCTTACCAACACAAAGTTTGCCTCTAATGAGGCTTTCTTCTAACTAGGTAAAAAGAGGAAGTGAAGATGCGAGAGAGGCAAATCAGAAGCAGTAGGGAAGCATTTATGTTCTCCACAGTGTTTGTTTTTTCTGGTAACAAAGAATCAGAGCTCTTGATTAAAATGTGAAAATTATGAAACGACTGAAAGGAGATGGTTTCTTCTGTAAATATTAAGTGAAGGTATTTCTGGGATGCTTTGGAGATGGAAATTCCTCAGAGTGCTTTAATTTTAAGGTTGTGTCCTTTGGTGGTGAAGACCTGTGAGGCTTTGTGGACTTTTGGTGTGATGGTTCGTAGTTAAGATGGTTCCTACCAGATTTAGCTAGGTAAAAGGCCTGTAAAAAGAATAAGGTATCAGAGATCCCTGTTCCCTGTGAGTAGGGAAAAAATAGTTTCTAAATATAAGCTTAGTCAAATGGTCTCAGGGCAATCTCTTGTTCAACATTTGTTTCCATTTGCACACATGAAAAAGGGCTAGTTTGTAGGAAGCATTCATTTAGTCCTACTTTTGGACAAATTCTTTTGTTTGTCTTCTGCTTGGTTATTGCAAATTAACAGCAACTCCCAGCCACAACCCTTGTGACTGTTGAGCTGTTGTGACTCTAACCTACCAGTTTATAATCTGATTGTTAAGTAAGGGCACAAAAAACAATTTCTGTCTCCAAACGGAAAGACATCTGACGTCTTACGCTTTTCTGATAACTACTTTTGCCACCTGAAGGCAAAGTACCCAAAATGGTCCCAAGTGGGTCATTTTGTTGACACCAACACTTTCTGAGAATAGATGTAATAGATGTAGCAGTGGAGGTTCTGCTGGGCACTGTCAGAAAAAGCCAAAATAGAAATATATGCTAAAGGAGTTGATCCAGCTCTTTCTTTCCTTTGGAAACAGAACCTGAGCTTTAAAAATCTGAGGAAGGATTTTTTTATTCCATTTTTGAGGCTTTTAAATGATTTCACTCTTCTCATTGTAGAGTGCCTTCACGAGTATCCTTGGTGTTTGATTTTCTTCCCTCTGATACTCCACTGATAGGGACAATATTTAAGTTAGCTGAACTAGAGCTCATGCTATCCCAGGTGACAAGCTGATACAACAGGTGGTGGCAGCTTTTGGATGAACCCTGAGGACACTACAAACCAGCAGCAGTTGTTGGCTTATGGTCCTTTCCCCATCTTTGCTTTGTTTTCAGAGCTTGACTTAACCAGAGTTTGTCTTACCCTTAAAGGGGCGATTTGCTGCTGGTATCCCCATATGTCCATAGTCATTCTCTCAGCTGACTTTTTAAGCAGCAGATGGTTTACATAGCTGCTGCGTCTGTATACCAGATTTTTTACTACCTTAATGTTACACATTATCTGTGGAAATCTGGTAAGCGAAGATGATGATCTCTAGTGATAATTGAAATTGAACTTCTGTGACTCTTGTTGCAACTGAGGTATGTGTCTAACTTCCAGATTATTTTTGCCTTATGTTGTTTTCTGCCTCTGTTCTATTTCACCAGGAGCACAGGGCTTTAAAACCAGATTTTTCTGACTACTGTGTTCTGCGACTGCAACAGGAGCAAGATCGAAATAAACAAGAAAAAAATTATTTTGCTTGAAAAAATAAAAGCAAGCCCTTTGTAGAATTCAAATAATAGGCATCATGGTGCAGAAAACTTTGACGTCTAATTGGACACAATTTCTCATGCCTGAGCTGTGGTGAGTTGTGCATCAATTTCTTCCTGGCTTATTACAAGGATGGAACATCACCTAGATCTCATGTCGCCTTTATAATTAAATATCATGAAGAATAATATTTCTACTTATATTCAGCTGCACTACAAGGCTGTTGTAACAAATACATGAAAGTGGAATTGTCTTGAAATCTTGAAATGAGAACACTGCAGTTAACTGTTTTTGCCAGACTGTGAAACTCATTCAAAGCACTGATGACTTTAAAAGATTGTCCTTCTTGCCCTTACTGTTCCTAATACATCTGTTCAAAAAAATCACTGCTTTCTTCCATTAGATGATTTTTCACCAATGTAGGCTACTAGAGAGATAGGAATTCAAAATATGACTTCCATCTCCTAGGACCTTTTGAAGTAGTGTGCATAATCAGGTGCTGGGAATAAATGTAAAAATACTATAATTTTTTTACAACACATAGTTTTGGTCTCATGGAATTAGTTTTCTCATTGTGATTGATTCAGAAATCTTTCAAATATTTTTGTATTTAGAAAGACAATGTGTTGATAAGTTTCATTAGAAAAGTTCTGAGACTGGGTGTTTCTTGAAAACATTTTATTTTCTGTGAACTGATATTTTGTGATGTTCCCCTGGAAAAAGCTGCACAGTTGGCATAGTTCTTTCTTTAACTCAGGTATGGCTAATAGAGCTGCATGTGGCATTCCACTGTGTCAGATTCAGGTCTGTATATGCTTCTTTATAAATGTATCAGACACTGTAGCTACGTGTGGTTCTACTTCTTATTAGGTTACCTCTTTACATAGGTCCCAACTAAATCTTTTAATGTAAAAGCAAATTTTTTATAAAAGATACATGTTATCTACAGAGCTGTCATTTCCTTTCAGACTGCAATATTTTTAAGTGATTTTGAGTGACTTTCTGTTTTGCATTTCTCTTTAGCACTGTGTATCATACATAAAACCTCAGTAAAATACTATGAAGTATTCTGAGCACCTGAAATACAGCTCAGCTTTTGCATTTTTAGTGAGGTTGGATTTGACTTTTACAGGGATAAGACTGAAGCCATCTGAGATTCAAACTGGGTTAAGTAGATAAGTGTGAGTCAATGTGAAAAGAGGCTGGAGCTGGTGGGAGTCAAGGAGATGACTGAGGCTGTTCTATCCCTCAGTTTCAACAAGTCAAAAGTCTACAATAAAGGATATAAAAGATTCAAATTTAAAAATCAAAATTGTACCCTGTAAAAAAGAGGGGGTTTTTTTCCTCTGAAACTCTGGGGAAAGGGTCTTAACCATTAATTGAGAGCATATGATCAGTAACATATATTGGAGAATGGGTACTTTTTGGACTTAAATCTGATTGTTAGGGTGTTTTTTGGCATTTTTCCACCTGTTACCTAGGTTCTATACATCCACAATTGGGGCCTTTGCTTCATGTTAACCAGAGAGATGTTCCTGATAATTTTTTAATGCAAAAAAAAAAAAAAAAAAAAAAAAATCATAAAGCCACACATCAAAAAAATCTCAGCTGTAGAAGTACATACATCTAAAGGGGATGGTTTTCTTGTGGGATGATTTTTAGACCTGAGTAATATTCTTTGTGTACGCTTCAGTTCAACATTTACTTCTTCCAGAAAATAATCAGTATTTTATGCTAACAGTTACTGTTACACATTCAGTTCTTTCTCACAAGAAATGATATAATATTATGAACCACGTTGTAGCTTAACATATTTATTTAGACTTTAAATGTCTGGAAAAGAGTATTTGAAAAAGTAAAATTTTGAGTTCTTCTTTACTCAGTTATAAACTGTGGCCCAATCAGGTTCTTAGGCTCTTGAACTACATAGCCATTATTTATCGTGCCTCAGTCAAAGTATTATTTTCTGGAATCTCTCTTAATTCTATTTTTGTTCTTGTTTGTTGTTTTTTGTTGCTGTTGTTGTTTGTTTTTTAAATAATACTATCTGTCCAGACTACCATGCCTAAGACCCATTAACTGTCTTGATTTTCTGCTCCTGGCATAGAAGTTTTCTGCTGTGCTGTTCAGATCAAGGAAATACTGGAATCTCATTTTTTCTAGCAAGCAGAGTATTTCATTTTCACTGTTTAATCTGAAATCTTACTTATAAGCTGATGTCCTTCAATTATTACTTTTTAAATTAATTTTTAAAAAAAATTACTTAGGCAGAATTTTTGGATAGCTTATAGGAAATTTAAACAAACTGGATGTGTAATATCAATTAAAATATCAACATAATTCTGGTGTTAACTGTTCACAGAGGTCTGGATTTTTTAGCTCTTAAATAATTAAGAAAAAAATTCTAAATTTGTTTTATTTTAATTTGTTTAAATTACAGAATCTTTAAAATGCAAGGTGTTTGAATGCAATAAATATGAACATCTCTTGGCCTGTTTTAGCAGTATGCTTTGGGCTTTTATAACTGCATATTCCATGCTTACAACTTTTTAGGGTAGCCTTGTTATCATTGGGGAAACTTGTAGTGCGTAAAGTGGTACAGAAGATTATTTCTTCTCCTTGGATGAAAGCTGCTGTAGCTCTCTTTTCCAGTCAGGGTTTTGTAGAAGTGTTATAGCATATTAAACGTGCATCTTTTTTACATGCATCTGAGTGTTCTCTTGTAGTTTTTTCTCAGTGTGGAAATTCTTTGAGGCAGAACTACCTCGACTGAAAGAAATTGTAATACATAAAGAACTTATATGTATGTATTATATGAATGCTTAGAGAACTCCTAGCTCAAACCCTGAACTGTGGTTGCTTTGAACTGTTTAAAGATTTGTCTCCTATTTCCATACTTACTACTTGTAAGGGTTCTCCATTCCTGATACTTTCAGGTCAACAGTCCTTATTTCCAGAAAGTGGCAAATGGTGCAAGTATAACAGGCAGAAGCTATGATCCTCTGTGTATTATTTTGAATTTTCTATTTTTTCAGTAAAATATGTGAAGTTTTTGTCCAGGCATGAGTTGCTGTTTGTGTACAGTAGTACATGTTGCTTCAATGCACAGCTTGTTGCTTTATTCTTTAGAGAACTTTGGTTTATTCTTCCTTCCTTGTGTCTCAGTTTCAGTTTTGGCATGAAAAACCCAGTCCAAACAAAAATTCTTAGCAGCAGCATGTTCTATCTTTGGCCACCTGCCTTTCACCTCTCAACTGCAGGAAGCGAAGGGAAGGGAAGAACTAAAGTACCTTTTATAGAAAACTTCCAGACCTTAAGCCATGGTAAACTGGGGTACAAAATGGACTGCATAATGAAAGTATTTTTACTGCTGTCTCTCTAATGAGTGCTATGTTTTGGAAGTCTACAGAAATAAGAAGTTTCATCTGTTGCTGTTGGCCTAATTAATCATAGAAGAATGCCAACAATGATGTAAAGGGTTGCTGCTAGCAGGAAAAGCAGTCTGAGCCAATTAGGAATTTGCCTAATTGAATTCTCATAGTTGTACAGAGAGTCTTGGGAACTATCTGGATGGAGAAAGTTGTGTGTTTGGTTTGCCAAGTCACTGACTTGTGCTGAGATGTATCAAGAGATCTTGCTTATGGTGAGGGCTACTGGAGTCCACTTTAAGTGAAAAAGAAACACAAAACCAGAGTAAAAGTCTTTAATTTACAGAAATTATTGCATTGTATTTCCTGTGATGACATAGTAAAATTAGATCAGTAATTAACATGGAATTCTGCTTATATGAAAAAATTTCTTCCCCTACCCTTTTTTTCCTTGCCACTTTCTGTTAAGAATAGGTCACTTTTTCCTAAGGATGATAAATTAATTTTATGAAATGACAAATGATCTGATGTATAGTAATCCAGGGTATTACCTTTTACTTCTGTTGTTCTTTAATTTTGTATCCAGAGAGATGACTCCTTGTGGGGTACCTACAGTAAGCTATAGAAGGTGACTCAAAATAGAACATTATTTAGATAATCTGGCATGAAATATCAGTATTTTTAACATCTCCAAAGCCTAAAACAGACTGCAGTCTGTTCCTTGAAGCAGAAAAATTTTATACCTCTCCACTCAAATTCCCTTCTCTTCCTTTTTCTGTTGATATGCTTTCAGAGGAAGGCCTGGTATGTATTGTTCTCTTGGAGAAACTTCAAGGGCAATCTTCTTGCTGTGTCTTCTGCATCTTTCCAAAGACCTTCCCCAAAAATTAATCTATGGGGCAATGTAGAAATGCCTGGGATGCTGCTGCTGCAGCCAGTCACTCTCCATTTACAAGAGAAGGTGGCTGAGCTTCCTCTTGTGAGGAGGAAGAGAAGAAGTGGGATGTATCCCTGGGTAGAGATTTATGAGGAAGTAGTTTGTTGGTGCTTGTAACTAAAATTTCCAATTAAAAAATATGTTAGCCAGACAAAAATTGCAGAAGAAAGTTTAAAGCATGAGAGACATACATAATTTGTTCAGTAACTAAGAAACATCTTGTCATGGTCTGAGGTGGAGATTTTGTAGCTCTGTGTATCCTGTCCTTCCACCCTCATTAGCACACTGATTTTTCACAGCTTTCTGAAGGGAATTTGTTCTGTATTTTGTGTGCTCAAACAAGTTTTCTAGCACAGCAGGAATGTGTCTTTTTACTTATCCAATAAGGAAAAACTTAAAACTTCTGATTCAGCTGCAGCACCCTCTGTTGTTTCTCACAGCTCTAAGTTTTCTATTTAGGCAGGCCAAGAAGGTTAAAAGAAAAAAGGTGTTACCTATAGCTTGTTTCTTGTTACTTTTACCTATAAGCCAGTGAAAAACACTGTCAGGGAGCTGGTGGCATCTGAGAAAAGGCAAAAGTAGAAGCTAGTATTAATTTCTCATGTGTGGGAAATCCACATCTGGGAAGATAAATCTTTTACATACAAAAAAGATGTGATTTTCTCTTTAGGCTAACACAGTTTTATTTGCTAAATTGTCACGTTTTGTCTGAAGGAAGACGTAGCCCTGAGATGGGGTGACTTGAGACATTGTATAGGTTTAATTACCCCTCTAAGCATAAAAAAATATTAAGCACATCTGAATACTGAGTGGAAATAAATAATCTGATCAATTATAATGTCTTAAGGAGACTTGTTTCCTGCAGCATAAACAGTTTTATCAGGAATCTCATGTATTTATACTGCCCAGTAGAAGATGCTGGTACTCTAATTTAGCTTTTTGTGGGTTTTTTTGAATTTTCTTTCTGTTTGAGAAGGGCTTAGCCTCTACTCTTATGCCTTAAAATTTGGGGACAAAACTGCCCCTGTAGTTTAGGAACAGTGGGTGCCCTTAGGTTTTCCAAGATGTCTACTGCAGGACTGATTCTCTCTTTTGCAACAGCATCCTCCAGTATGAATCCTTGGAAGTGAAGAGCATGGCAATAAATGGTTCAGAGGCAAATATAAGGCATATCCCACACTTAAGTTGGAAGAACAGTTACAGCCATTTGAAGAACTACATGAACATTTCAGAGTGAGTGGTTCTACTGCACAGCCAGTATATTTTTGTAATACAACTATCTTACAATCAGGACATTATGATTCGGTTTATGTTTGTGTATGTCTATCGCCTGTATGGCTTAGCCTGCCTTAACAGTGTGTAAATACTGCTGAGTAAATAACAAATGAAAGGTGAGTCTGGAAAGACACTGTTCTATTAGTCATTAAAAAGCTCAGACATCTGGGATAGAATTCTCATTAATCTCTTTTCCAAGAGACTTTCAGTGAAGGGTGAATGTCAGCCACCTAGCATGCTGATTTGATAATAGTTTGGATGCATTTCAGATACTTCAGTCTGTAAATTAGACTGGAAATGTTGAATTTGGAAGGAAAGGGAAACGGATTATTTCAGGATGTTTATGAGTACCTCTAGTTTTATTCTGGCTTAATGCTAATGTAAAGGCATCTATTCTTATGACAATACGATGACATGTTTCCTCTGTCCCCTGCTCTCCCCCCCCTAAAATTATCCAGGAGAAAACAGGAAAAAGGTATCCACTGAATACTGTGATCTCTCTGTAATGGATTTTGTTGCCTTAGAACAAACAAAAAAACAAAAACCAAGCGGTTTTGAGGCCAAAAAATATGCAAGCATGTATGTGTGTCTATTTCTCTCCTCCCTTCTCTTTTCCAATGTTCATAGTGACTTTCAATGTACAGCACTAGACATATGTTGATATAATTCCTCTGACTCCAGTAACACAGTAACATTCCTCCTAGTATCTTCTGGGATGTCTGAGAAGAAGATTGAATGCTAGTATAGCTGATTTAAAGTACTCAAGTTTTGCCTGTTTCTGGTTCAGCTTGAACTGGCTTTGTAATCATGTGTATTTATTGCTAGTCACACGTTCACATCATGTCCTTAAACTGTTTGTCTGAAGCTTCCCCAGCAATGTTTTGTTATGCAGCCTTCTTTGAGAAGGACACCTCTGGTACTCCATTTTTACAGCCAGTGTACAACAAACCCAGGACATAATTCACTTGTAGCCACTACAAATGCTCCAGAATAATCCCAGAGATGGACCAGACCCTTCATTTGCCTAAACAAAACTTCAGCTACAGATGTTCCTAGACTTTTTTCAGTGTTAAAACATAGACTTGATTTTTTTAAAATGCAAGCTTTGTGTCTTTGTATAGAATCTGGTTACAAAAGCAGGAACTGATTAGTGGTGGTAGAAGTCCCTTGACATAGTTGTAGTATTATCTGAGATCAGTTGAATCTGTTTATACTTTCTTACTGCAGATTTTTCATCTCTGTGTTTTTGGAGCAAAAATGAGGCTCCATAATAAAGCAATCAGGGAGGAGCAGCTTGCTGCTCCCACTGAAACCATTTGATAAATAGGGTGATACAGGGCTCCAGGGTAGTGCTCCGTCACTTGCAAGAGGAATAAAGTGTGTTTAATTAAAGTAATCTCTGTTTAGATTAAAATAAATCATACTGATGCCAAAGATGGGGGTTTTAGTGACTATGGGTTGCCATTCAGAGAAGAGGTAGGAAGCTGATATAGTACTTATATATTTCCTAGACTCTTGTGATCAATCACTTAGAAGATGTGCTCTGCCAAGAAAGTGATGTTTATTAAACAGTATTCTACAGCACACCAATAATTGATAAGATGTGGCACTGAGGAAAGAGCAACAATTCTGGACCAGAGAGAGAAGTTCAAAGAGACAGAAACTTCCCAATGTGTCAGAAGAGTGACATTTCAGAGAGACTACCCATGGACTGTAGATTTCCAAGTCCATTCAGCACTGTAATATCTGCCAAGAAAATGGTCCTGCAGTTAGACAGGCTCAAAATATTAGGTCTACAGATAACATTTAGGAGTATAACTGCTCTTAATGAGTTTGGAAAAGATTAACGACTCCATGTTCAGTTATCAGGGTAGTTTTACCAGTACTTCAGTCTCTCACTTTTAATTTTTCTTCTCTGCATCTGTTTGGGGGGCTTTGTTTGTTTAGTTTTGAGCCAGTAGCCTCGCTGTGATGCAATCTGATACACCTATTTACTTCTATACCTTTTCTCACTCTACAGAACCTAAAACTATACCAATGCTGCAATGATGGGAGAACATACTCTCTGTGCCTTCTGCGGTGTAGAGCTGAACACTTTCTGCACTGAAATGCAGTGGGGACAGAGCTGAAAGGCCCCGAGGAACTGATACCTTCTATTCAGGATGGGGAAGATGTAGCATAATTTGTGGCAGAAACCAACTCTGAAGGACTGATTTCTCCCAGCAAGGGTGTCAGTACCTGCTATCATGCCATGGTATGAGATGAAATTAAATTTAAGTTTCATTTCTATAAGAACAGACAACTTGTAGCTAGGTGTTTTGTCTTCCCCTGTTCAAGGAATGTAGGCAACAAAAGAAAAGGAGACTGGTACTTCATATTCACTATTTTAATCTGAAGCTCTCTCTGGTTTTGACTTTACAAATCAAGCCCTCTAGGTTGATCAATTTTCAGTAATTTGATTTCAACAGATTGGTCTACTCTTTTCCAAAGCTTAAAGCCAGATTCATAGGTTTGGAATTAAAAAGTATGTGTGCTGGATGTTTCTATATTAGTTCCTTCAGGGAGTCCATTTGTAGTGGGGACAAATGTCATGGCAACTGAAAAAAAAGCCTCTTTTTAAGCTGCCAGCCCAGCATGCTTCTCAATGCATTGCAATAGCTACTCTGAACTAACATTAAGACAAGTGTTCCTTGGGATTTTGTTTGTTTGGATTTTTTTTATTTGGGTATTTTTTCCCTTTTGTTTTTGGTTTGTTTTTTTTTTTTTCCTTTTTTTTCTTGTTTGTTTTTTGTTGTTATTGTTGTTTGGGTGGGGGGGGTGTTGTTTCTTTGGTGGTGGTGGTTTTTTTGTTTATTTTTTTTCCTCTCCAGCAGCATTCCTCAGAAGTGTTCTTCTATCCATGCTATTCACTCACTCACTTAAACTCAAATTGCAACAATATTAAAAGATGGAGATGTAATGGGAGACGTAAGTAAATATTAAAAGTTATGGTCCTGGCCTGAGAGAAAAAAAGAAACCAGGATTTTCTGGAAATAGGTAGGAAAAATGTTTTTACTTCTCAATTAGAAAAAAAAAAATATTAGGAATGTATTCGGTCTAAAAGCTTTTTATTTACAAATTAGCACTTCCCATTTTGTACAGACATAAGTGAAACCTGTATGAATTCTTTGTTTCTTAAAACTTTATTGTGAGTCCTTGCTTAAAGTTTGAGTGCCAATCCATTAGTTTATGTTTCATTAACTATCTTGAAAGAAAACATTCAAACACCAGAGCTAGGAGGAAGTCAACATGGTTACTAGTGCTTGCAATAGTACAGAAATAATGAAATAATACCAATCTAGTATGTTGGCAACTTTCTGTGGTTCCTTTGGTCAGTCTGCACATGATGTGTGTTGCCTGTTAAACAACTGAGGTCCAGAGCAGAAGTGTGCCCATGTGAGCTATTTGCATCTGTTCAAATATAACTTGCAAAAGCATCACCATCAGAGAAACCTTGCTAATGTGCTGATGGTTCACAGAGCTAAGAGCAAGTATCTGGAAAACGCCTAATGTTAACCTAAGATAAATGAATTCTGAGTTGAATGAGCAAACAATCAAGCAGGCTTAGAAGCACAACAAAAAGCTGCTTCTAGATCATGCAGTTCTGCTGAGTATAAAGCCATGTTAGAGTGCTGTTTGAAGTTACAGGAGATTAATGGAAAATTTGTTTTGTTCAGCATGGTTGGAAGCAGCTGTGAATACTTCACAGAACTGACTGCTGAGTTGGAGGGCCTTTGACTTGTTAGCAAGATTTTTGGATACTTCTACAAATTGATGATCTGCTTGTTGCAAGAGACTGCAAATCTGCTTGCTTTTTTCTGTTTTGATATTCAGCAACTGGATGCCTGCAGACTATCCCCTCTCTGCCCATCTTGTGATTCCACGGGGTGAACCACAGAATCCCTGAGCTGGGAAGGCACTTCTGGAAATAATTTGGTCCACAGTCACCCCCCCCCCCCAATCCCCAGTCGCTCCCCAGCCCCCAGTGGCTCAGAGGCAGGTTAACTACAGGACATTGCTTAGGGCTGTGTCTGGTCTGGTTTTAAATATCTCCAAGGATGGACATCCCCCAACTTCTTTTCAGAACTTGTTACAGTGTTTGATGACCCTCAGAGTAAAAAAGTGTTTTCTTAGGTTTAAACATGCTTTCTTGTATTTAAATTTGTGCCCATTGCCTCTTCTCCTGTTACTGGGAACTACACCCTAATTCATCAGTTTGTCTGTGATGATGTTATGGAAAATAATGTGAAGCCTTAATAAATTTGGTGTAAGCAATATCTTTTACATCCCATCTTCCTGCCCCCTTATCTACCAAACCAGTCACCTTTTTTTCGGTTGTCAAGCTGTTTTAGTATGATTTTTCCCTTTTTAAGTCCTTGCCGACTACGTCTCATCACTTTCATGTGTTTGGAATTGAATTCCATGAAGATTTGCTCTACCACCTTCCCAGAACTGATGCAGAACTTACTGACTTGTAGTTTCCTTCTTGCTCTGCAAGTGACACTTGCTTTTCTCCAGTCCTTGTGAACCTTCCTCATTTCTCATGACTTTTCAAAGATAAAAGACTCACAGAATGTCAGGGGTTGAAAGGAATCTGTGAAGATCGAGTCCAACCTCCCTGGCAGAGCAGGAACAAAGCTAGGGCAGGTCACTCAGAAATGTGTCCAGATGGATCTTAAAAGTCTCCAGAGAAGGAGACTCCACAACCTCTCTAGGGACCCTGTTCCAGGGCTCTGTAATCCTTACAGTAAAGAAATTCTTTCTCATGTTGAGGTGGAACTTCCTGTGCTCTATCTTGAATCCATTGCCCCTCGTCCTATCACAGGGCACAAGTGAGACGAGGTTGTCCCTTCCTTCTTGACACACAGTCCTCATATATTTATACACATTAACTAGATCCCCTCTCAGTCTTTTCCTCTCCAGACTAAAAAGCCCCAGGTCTCTTAGCCTCCCTCCATAAGGCATGTGTTCCACTCCCTTAAGTATCCTTATATCCTTCTGTTGTAATCTCTCAAGTAAATCCCTGTCCCTCTTGAACTGGGGAGCCCAGAACTGGAGGTCTCACTAGGGCTTCCTTCAATCTTCTGGACACACTCTTCTTAATGCACCCCAGGATACCATTGGCCTTCTTGGCCATAAGGGCACATTTCTGTCCCATGGATAACTTGTTGTCCACCAGGACTCCAAGGTCCTTCTCCATGGGGCTGCTCTCTAGCAGATTGCCTCCTGGTTAACCTGTACTGGTGCGTTTTGTTATTCCTTCCCAGGTGCAGGACTATGCATTTGTTCTTGTTGAACCTCATTAAATTCCTCCCCAGCTCTCCAGTCTGTCCAGATCTTGCTGAATGGTCACACAGCCTTCAGGTGAATCAGCCAGTCATCCCAGTTTTGTGTTATCAGCAAACTTGCTGAGAAGACACTCTGTCCCATAGCACTGTCATTGGTATAATGTTGAACAGTACCAGACCCAGCACTGATCCCTCTTCAACATCTTTATTAATGACCTTGATGATAGTTCAGGGTAGTCTCTCTCCACCAGTTGGCCATCTCCCTCAGCACTCATGGGTACGTCCTTTCAAGTCATTTGACCTTGTGCCCTTCCATCTTCTTTAAACGTTCATGAACTTGATCCTTGTCCATGAAGGGTAAGTCTTCTGTGTCCTCATAAATTTAAAACTGGTATTACACAGAAATTGCTATCCTTTTCCTCTTCACTGATACCAGGTATTTAAATTTGATGTTCATCAAGCTAATGAGACTACATTTGGATCAAACAGCATTCAGCTGGATGCTCTGAGATTTCAGAAACACATTTCAATGAAACAATCAACAAACACAATAGCAGTTGTCCCCACTCCCCAGAACAATGATTTTTAGGTCTCCTCCATTCAATTTAGTTATGTTTTTTGGGCAGGTGTCATGGTGGGGGTGATGCTTGAGCTGAAGGGTCAAGGATTCTAAATAAAGCTAAATTAAGGTAGAAGAAGAATGAAATTTGGAGGAAAGAAACAGGTGATGAGGAGGATATGTGAAATCTGAATATTACCAGGTACAAGTAGGAAGAAAGAGTGCTCTGATACAGAACACCTGTAGAAAAAGAAATGACAATTTGCTGTTATCTGTCTTAGACTGAACAGGAAGGTCACCTACTTGTTAAAAGAATTTGCTGTGGGTTTTTTGTTTGTTTGTTTTGCTCTGCCATTACTGCTCAGTTGGAGAGCAAGGAGTTAACATAAAATGTGAGCTGCGAAGTCCTATTAAAGCTCTGCCTACAGAATTAACAAAGTGTAATACTGTTAAATCTGCAGTTTACTGTGAAAAGTGGCACTTCTACATGCTAAACTCTAAATCCAGATTAGAAGCTGCTCATGAATAGTGAACAAATCCTGCTAGAATCATCCTGCCCTGTTTTACTTGTGTGGAATTAACTGGGTAAATTCATCCTAAAATCTTATATAATTTCTGCTTCTGTGAATAAAGGGCAGCTTGTACAATGGTAAACCATTGCAATTGCATTTTTCAAACATGCAATTTTGATAATGATGGTATACTTCTATTCATCTACTATCAAGAGTTTGCTGTCAGTGTTTATTTTTAGTTTTGTATGTAACAGTAGATTTCTTTTAGTATTATGTGTGGTGTTGCGTGAACAAAAGCTTATCAAAACTGCATCAAGCTAGCATGCTGGTGAGATTTTGAAAGTTTAATCTGATTTTTTTGTTGATAGCAATATTAATAATAATAGTAGTAATATATTTCCTACTAATGAAGTAAATGGTAAATAATTTCTGCCATCTGGTTTATCCGAGTACAATTGTCTTGTATTTACTTGTTCAATCTGCCATATTTTGTATGGAGCTGGAAAGTCCTGTTTGACCTGCTGTTAAATTATTGGAACAGCTGAATGTATTGCAGCAGCAATAGCAAGTTCTATTGCCTGTAATTCAGCAGGTGACAGGCTCTCTGTCCTCATCTCCTGGCTAGTTCATTTTTGCCCTCCTTTTTACTTCATTCTTTGCTCAAACTGTCCATGTGAGAAATAGTTTAGGCCGGCAATTGGAGCATGGGCATAGAAGAACTGGATACAAACTCCTGACACCACTATAATGTATTTGTATGGCATTGAGTCTATCCTTTGACTCTGATTTTCCACTTGGGGGGAAAAAAAAAATATATATATATATATAGGTGTTTAGCATAAAACTAGTGTGTCTCATTTTCAGCTTGTTCTGCAGTCAGGTAATTCTTTAAAAAAATACACTAAAATGTTTTGGGGGCAAAATTAATTTAGGATGAAGGGAGATTAGTATTCTATTCTTTAGGTAAGAATAACTATATGACAATGAATGAAAGGCCCTGTTGTAATCCATCAGTCACAGAGCTCCATGTGAATCACTGAGCACTCACTGAGACCCCGAGACAAAGATGAGCAACTTTTTCTGAATCTCTCGTATGCTGCTGAACTCATCTTCATCTCTCACTTCAGTTATCTGGTGCTGTTTTCTTTCTCCCCTTCTACTTCTCAAAGTCCTTCCAGCCTCTGTTTAACAGTGTAATTTTACCAGTTCAAGGGTGTTGTTTATGTTTATGACACAGTTTTCTATCTAAAATAATCGTCATTGAAACAACTGGAGGTGAGGCACTTCGATTTATTATTTACAAGAAGAGTATATTTGTAGGCGTGCTGATGAAAAGCACTTGCGATGATACAAAAGAGTTATATTCTAGACTGAGCACTGCCTTTGCTACTATCAGTACAAATAGGAGTATACACATGGCTTCGTAAGCTTACTTTTGTATTGTTACATAAATTTAATGTGGGAAAAAATTAAAAAAGAAAATTCTCATGGAGAAGAGATATGGATAGGAGAGTTGCTTCATTCAGTACATATTAAATGATTTTTTAGGTACCAAGGTGATGCCTGAATTTTACTTCACTTCTTATAACATATATGGCTTTATAATAATTAAAGTAGCTGAGAGTATGCCAAATGCATTAGAAGGCACAGAACATAAAAATAACAATCTCAAAATTAAAATATCCATCCCCTTCTTATAAACTACTATGAATTACTGTATTTGTCTCAAAGTCTGTGTGGGAAATCAGACACTTAAAAATTTTCAAAACTACTTAAAGTTTATGTTGAATTAAATAGACCGTAGGCCTATGGTGAGGGGACAAGGCATGCAGCCATGATGGGGAAGAGATAAAATCTGTTTCTGTATCATTTCACTCAAGTGAGGGCTTCTTCTGCTGGTGCCACTCTTAGGCACTCTCCTAGTTCTGTCTGCTCCATTCCTTTTCTTCTGAAAGTGTGCAATGATGCAGCCTATTGAGCTGGGGCAACAGAGAGTCACAAATTTCTGACCCTGTTTTGTGCCTTAATGGGGCAATCCTCTTCCATGTGTAACAGTGGAAATTTACAGCAGTTTAAGCATAATGCTTTGCTTTGTGGCTGTTTTTCTTTCCCTATCAACTAGTTATTTGTAGCAGACTTTCAGTCAGCATAAAATGCTCTGCATCATGAACAATTAAAACCATGTTATACTTGAACCACAAATCCTGACAGTAAAATTGTTCATGGCAGGTTGAAAAGGGCATAACTCTTATTCAGTAATAACTACTGGGGTCTACTTCTTTTGGGTGATTTCTTGGCTTTGTTTTATGTGGTAGCTTTTTATTTGTTTATTTTTTGTTTGTGCAATTTTTTTCTTTTGTGTATGTGGTTGGTTTTTTTTTTCCCTTAATATTTTTTTTTTGTTTGTTTTTACAAACTGGAATAGGATTTTCTGAAACTCAGATGCTACTGTACAGTACTTCTCTCTCATAATCCACATAATACTCTAATAAGATGGCTTCACACCAAATGAGAACCCTTGACTACAAGTCTCATTAACTCCCTCTGCCTCAGATGCTTATTATCATCCTCCTCCTGTAGGTTTGCTTGTTGAAATACAGAAGGGAAGGAAGGCATTTCAAGAGAGTGGAAGATGGTGTAGAAATGCTGTAGTGAGCTTTTTCTGAAAGATCCTGACTAGGGAGGGGAAAAATAAAAGACGTCTTATCTCATTGCATCTTTTAAAACAGAGGAGTTGTCAGTGCCCTGATTTTAAAAGAGTGAAAATTACCTGAGCTACAGAAATCTGCTGCTGACACAAGCTATACCCAGAATAGATGAGCATGGGGTGGATTAATGAAAATAATGTTATTGGACAACTTGCAGTACAGTCATCGACCAGAAAAATAAAATTAGGCAAGGGAGAATGTTTGCAAGATGGAAGGGGAATACAAGGAATTTTTTGTGGCTGGAGAAAAGAACCTCGAATATAATGTCCCATGGTGGTGGGGAAACAGGGCAGAGCCAAAAAGCCTTGATTCCTGTGAAAGCTGGATAACTGTATTCCCCATGCCTGATGCACAGCAGTATTTGCCATGCTTACATTCTTACTTGTAGCATCTTGACCAAGATACTGTGCAGTGATGATGGCGCATTCAGGGCTTCATTATATATCTGGCTTTACTAAATGGTGCAGTGGGGATGCTAAGGGATGCTACAAATATTTGAGCCCTGGAATTCAGTATGCTACAGAGTGTTTCATCTGTTTTCTTTGACTGTGAAGGCACTATCCATTGTCTGCTCTATACATCGCTTTGGTCATCTACCAAGGGCTCTCTGCATTAGCCAAATCAATTTTCCACATTGTTTGGCAGTAAATCAATGTGGAACTCTGCCAGATCTGTGTGGGACAAATATTTGAATTCGGAGGCAAAAAAGTAAAATCCCTGTAGGAATAAAATTGAAAGGTAAAAAAAAAAGGTTAAATGTTCTCTGTATTAAACTCTATAATACCAGCCTTCTTGTTTAATATTATTCCTTCCTCTCCCTCCTTCTTACTGAAATTTGAGATTTCTTCAATTATCGGTATGACTGGAGCTTTTTCAACCTGTAAAGAGGCAGACTGGTCCTGTGTCAAGCTTCCTGAACAGAAACTCTGAAGGAAATGTTCTATTCACAGATATGGTGCAGGTGTTTCACACGTGTAATCACATACAAAGTCTTAATCAGTCTGTCTTTGCCTGTGGAATGGGCATGATATCGCTTAAGAAGAACTCTTTGGAAATAAACTACATCCTTGTAGTATACATGTAAGAGGGGAGCAATGATGGGTTCTGAGTCCATGAATGGCATCACTTATAAAATATTTTCTTAGTTTTGTAGATATGCTTAACTATTGCACAAGTTTTCCTTGATCAGGCTCTATCTTTTTGGATTATGTCCTTCTTCATTTATTTATAAGCATTTCTTTATGCTCATCACCAGTAATTAAATAGCAACTATCTGTAGCCAAGAATCAATCTATCAAGCAACAATTTATCCTGACTCAAGCAGGAAAAAAATTAGGAGTGGAAGTTGTATTTTTAAGCACTGGATGATTTAGTTTCAGAGGTCTTGATCAAATTAAATGGAGGATCAAATTAAGTGTCAATTGGTGACTAAATTACACTGAAGATCCTACTTGCAATAACTAGTTTTCCCAATGTAAATTCTTGAGGTTAAAAAGGGTAGTTATTCCCAGCTGTAGCAGCTGTGTCCCACATTTTTGACTCTTTCATCTGTCTCGGTCACTTTAGAGGAAATACTGATTGTCCAGGAGACACATTCAAACTCTATATTCCCCTAATGCAACAGTTCAGAATCCTTCCAAGGTATACCATACAAGTCTTGCAGTTACTATGAGGCAGTAACTTAAAGAAAACAAGCACAGTAGAACTGCCTGTGAGTGGGCTTATGAGCTACACAATTGGCAGGATGCAAAACTCAAACAGCTTAGCAGGAGCCATTGTGTAGTTCTTCCTGTGAAATACTGGAAGAATCTCATGTTCACATTCTTAATATATCTAGTTTTAAAGCAATGCAATTTATTTTTGTCAAATAAATTTTGTCAAACGCAGAAGTGTAATTGCTTTAAGTACTGTACGGAATTCCGTACCTTTGCTAAGAGAGGTAATAAGCAGGGAAAATGTAGTGTGCCTCATAATGTGAGATATTAAAGGGAAAGCTGCAAATGGAGAATATAAAACGTTTTATTGAGAACTATATTAATGTTTGCATCATTGCTTTTCTGCTCTAGTTGCCCATGAGGCACCTCAGGCCAAATGCCATCCTTAGTGCACCTCCATTTCCTTTCTGAAGTCATATGGGGGTCAGGCACAGCTAGTAATTAACTGTTGGTTAGATGATGTCTAATCAATAAGTCCTGACAGCCATTTTGCACCAATCACTTCACTCGGCTCTGGTTTATGCTCTATATACCCTTACTGAAGAAAATGCAAGCAGCAGTTTTTTTCCTCCAATGGCAGATTTTTTCCTCCAATGGCAGATTAAAGACATGAGGACTCTGAAAGCTCCCTCCTAGTCTCCCATGCCTTCTCATTTGTCTGTGCAAGCAACAAGTATTTCTGTTAATTTGGAGAATCAGCCGGGCAAGTGTTTTCAGTCTCCAAAGGTACCTTTTGTGCTTTGATCTGCTGATTACACAGGGAAGATTATTTTGCTTGTAAAATGGGTGGGATGGAAATTCCTTTGTAGTGTTGGCAGGCCCCTTGCTTTTAGCTATCTCTTAGAAAGCCAAAGATAACACATTTATCAAGGATAGACCATTTCTACAGAGAAACTTTGAGTGACTAAGCCTTGGTTTGAGGACTTAAACCTGTCATATGCTGGCATGAGATTGACCCAGAGGTTTGCATACAAGGCTAGTCTACTGTTCAGTGGCCTCTCTGTTAATCCTGTGGAATCTGATATTTGGGTCTAGCACAGTCAAATTCCACACAGGGGGGTTCATGCAGTGATCATGAAGTTTTCTTCCCTTTTGCCCACTCTTTCTTGGCTGCCCTGGCTGAGTAGAGGGCTATTGGAACAAGCAGTCAGAATGCTTGTCAGGAGTTTTCAGGTAGGAACCAGTTTTCTTCTGACATAATATCTAAGCTATTTGGACCCTCCATGTGGTGTTTAGTGAGAGCTCTGGTGAGAGCAGCTATTAGGGTAAATAGAGAGCAACTCTGAATCACTGCAGATTCGCAGCTGATGGTGTATTGATTTAAGGAAAATAATGTTGAATTTATTGTAAGAGATGACAGCATAAAAGCAGGATGGAAGACAAATGGTAGCAAAACTAATGAGATATGTAATAGCTCAGGAAAGAAAACGGTGAGGAGAGAGAGGTAATAATCTTTCAGGGACAGGGTAACTTGCTTATGTTCTCCTTTGGCTTACTGTAATAGTTAATCATACTTTAGGATGATCTTAGGCTATTTGTGTTGGATCTTATAGTAATTGGTCATAAAATTGTAAAATATAAAAGGGGTAAAAAAAAAAAATATTTCAAGTCTGCTATTGTTACATCCTTCTGGATTTTGGGTGCTAGTCTTTGTGTCATCTGTTGAGAGAGTATGTACTGTATCCATTAGACACCTTTCATGGGAAAGTTTTCCTTTGCTAAATTGTTCTAATGGATTGCTGCATCAGGTGATACTGATAACTACAATGTGTTTATTTTCTCAGGAGATAAAAAGGGGACAACACCTTTCACCTGCAGACAGCTGCTATTTTCTAGTAGCTTTCAGCAGTCTGTGTAGGTACAGCTACGAAAAGGTTTCAGTACTTTTCCTTGGAAGAAATGAAATGATTGTGGCTTTTCAGCTCCCTAACCAAAACTGACTGTAACCATGCAAAAACCAGTGAAATTTCATACCTTGCTGCCTACGTGAATGTGGTCATTCTCCAGGCACCTGAGATAGACAGAGGGTTAAATCCTAGCAAAGTCATTTTTTCCTTTAATTTCTTCAGTTCTTTTGGCATTGCTTCTGAAATGTTGGCAATAGATAGCCTATGATTTTTTCAAATTGCCCACTCTCAGCAGACATCCTGATTTAAGATGGCCAGCTGTTCATCATTACTCAGGGCCCTCATTAAAGCCCAAATCTGCTGGACTCATCATTACACTGAACTTATGGAGTGCATTGTAAATCAGAGTTAAAAAAATGCTTAAACTTTTGCTAAAGGGCTCAGATTTAAATTTTTTTTACTGCTTAAATAATGTTTCATAATGTTTTAAGATTTATACAAAGTAAGCAATGATTTATTATGATGTTACTGAAGATTAACACCAAACTAACTCTTAATTAACAGTCATAATAGTTTAACAAAGTTATTCAGTTGCAGTGACTTAAAAATGAATGTGTATTATATTGCCTGAATTGTTATTTATTATAGATTTTTATAGTAAAAAAATCACCAAAATCCTAACATATGAAATAATACACCTATACTAGCTTGTACATATAGAAGTACTGTTATTATATCTGTAATGTTAGTGGTAAAGCTAAAAGATTGTGATTATTTGTCATTCAGTTAACATCTTGCTAAGTTTGCGGTAGTGTGGGGCAAAGCGGTCAGCAACATCTTAATGCTCCAGGGAGAACATGGTAATTCAGTTAATCCTGAACTGCACAGAGAAGCAGTCACCAGTGGTGTTCCCCAGGGCTCAGTTTCAGGGCCTGTCTTGTTCAGTATCTTCACCAATGATCTAGATGAGGGGATTAAGTGCTTCCACAGTAAGGAGTGTTGATCTGCCTGAGGGGAGGAAGGGTCTGCATTAGGTACCTGGACAGGTTGTCTTGATG
Source organism: Heliangelus exortis (assembly GCF_036169615.1). Taxonomy (NCBI): domain Eukaryota; kingdom Metazoa; phylum Chordata; class Aves; order Apodiformes; family Trochilidae; genus Heliangelus; species Heliangelus exortis. Next base: position 45,678,792 of record NC_092424.1, read on the forward strand.
GGCTGATGCCAAAAGGATGAGATTCAATAAGGCCAAGTGCCCAGGTCCTGCATTTTGGTCACAACAACCCCAGGCAAAACTAAAGGCTTAGGGAAGAGTGGCTGGAATACTGCCAGGTGGAAAAAGACCTAGGGGTGCTGGTTAACACCCCGCTGAACATGAGCCAGCAGTATGGCCAAGAAGGCCGATAGCATCCTGGCCTGCATCAGAAATAGTGTGGCCAAGAGCTAGTGAAGGGATAGTTCACCTCACTCGGCATTGGTGAGGTTGTACCTCAAGTATTTTGCTCAGTTCTGGGGCCCTTGCTCCAAGAAAGACACTGAATTGATTGAGTGTGACCAGAGAAGGACAACCAAGCTGGTGAAGAGCCTAGAGAACAAATCCTGTGAACTGGGGTTGTTCAGTTTGGAGAAGAGGAGGCTGAGTGGAGACCTCACCACTCTCTACAGGTACATAGGTGGTTGTAGTGAGGTGGGTAATGGCCTCTTCTCTCAGGTGAATAATGATAGGAAAAGAGAAAATGGCCTGAAATTGCACCAGGGATGGATTATACTAGATCTCAGGAAGATTTCTTTACTGAAAGAGTAGCCAGGTGCTGGAATAGGCTGTCCAGGAAGGTGGTGGAGTCTCCAGACCTGGAGGTATTCAAAAGCCATGTAGATGTAGTGCCTAGGGGCATGGTTTACTGGTGGACTTTGCATTGCTGAGTTAACAGTTGGACTTGATCTTAAATGTCTGTTCCAACCCAAACTATTCTATGTTTCTGTGATTCTATGAGAACAGTGGGTACCAAATATTTTCACTTCACTTTTTTACATCAGTGATACCAGGATGGTACAAATGAAAAATGATGCTGTTGAATGAAAGTAAGCCTGTATCTTCTGCTTGGATTTTTATGAAGCACTAGAAAAACTTGTATTATAAACTTTAGTTGACTGGCATTTTGCATTAAAACAAAAAACCAGCAAACTTTATGTGCTCTCAAGCCAAGCACTACAAGCATAACGTCTGTGTGGATGTGTGCCATATTCTCAAACACAGTCTGTTTTTTTTTTTCTCCGCACTGCATAAACTGACAGTAGGAAAAGGAATAGCAATAAGAGCAGTGTAGTATTCTACCTTTTTTCCCCTGTGCTAATTAAACTAACTTTAGATATCTTCATTGTTCCCTCAAACACCTCTCATTCTAGTCTGAACAGAGCCAGATAAAGCTTCCAGATACTGTGGATCTCATAATTACTTTGTCTGCTAAATTGAAATGCCTTCTTTCAGATTTCTTTGCTGTGTATACATTGGTATACAGTGAAAACAAACTTTAGTGTTCTGATAGTTAAATAGTCTGATTGTTCCTTATAAAGCAAGTTTTCCAGGACCTTAGCCATTCTTAAATCTGTTTCTAAAGCACTTTTATTTTGCCATTTTTTTTTTTTTTTTGCTAAATAGATGACAGATTTGACCTGTTCTACATTGCCTGTCACAGTGGCACATAGGACTTGGCTCTTTACTCTGTATTTCAGAGCTGATTAGCTAAACTGGCTTCTTTCACAGTGTGTTTCATGGAAATATTTCCTGCATTGCCTCAGTTCCTTAAAGTGTGGCAAAGAGCTCTAACTCTGGAAGAGAGGTTTTGTGTGGCTATGCCCATTGTCTGCCCCAGAAGTCTGTCTTCTTAGAGGATGCATAATTCACTTCTTGGGAAGTGTTGGGTGGAAATGTTTGAAAACTGCCCAGGATGAACTAAGTGGCTGTGGGTTGTTGTCCATTCTCCCTTTTTTTGGAGGTATATAATCTGTATATTTATTGGGTAATCTATAATGACTTTCTCCTCCCCTGACTTGTCAACTAATATCCAGGAAATAGTCTCAGGACATATCCAAAAATATTGCTGTTCAACAGTGGTTCTACATTTAAAACATTTTAAAGTCTATTGCTCTGGAAGGTCTGAATTTGTGTAATGCTGATCTTGCATAATTATAATTCATTAATTAATATCAAATCTGATACTTTACAAAAATCTATTGCATAAACAAGTTTACCCAAAAGTCTATTTGAAAGCAAGATTTAGTTTCCATAAACCCGTGTTCATTGTCCTTGATTACACCGCATTCCTTTAAATGCCTAACTGTGCCATAAATTAGCCATTCCATTATTTTGTTTGGATTGGTGCCAGGTCCACTGACTGCTGATGTTAAACCAGTCAGACCATTACCTCTGTGTAACGTATTGTTCCATCACTACTTTATTTTCTCGTACTTGTTTAGGACTCCAGAAACTACTGAAAACCTACTTTAGTGGTACAGGTTGCTTCTCAGCCAGCTCTCTTTGTGTCACTGCAGATATTTTTACTTTGTGTTCCTGAGGATTTTATTTTTGAAATGTTAAACTCATACTTACATTCCAGCAGGAACTGGAGATGATCAGAAGTATTTTGTTATCTTCAGAGGATGCAGCTACTTCATTTTTCCTTCACAAAATTCAGGTGAAAAATATTTAATACCTCTGCCCTTTTTTATATTATTTTACATAACTTGTTAGTAGTCCGTATGTACTCTTAGCAAGATACATTTTTGTTCTTGCTATGCTTAAAAAGCTTTTGAGTATTAGTCAGGAAGTCACTTTTTATGTCTGCTGTTACCTGTATAAAATTTCTGGTCTTTCCAGATTCTAATTCATATTCACTCTTATAATACCATCATCTTCCCTGTGTGAGCACGTGAATTTATTGACAGAGTTTTCTTGTCTCTCTAAAAGAGACTTTTCTTGTGGACTAAGATTTTAATTTGTTACAGATTAATTGTCCCAAGGTTGTTGGTTTTTGGTTTTGTTTGGGGTTTTTTTTGTTTGTTCGTTTGTTTGGGTTTTTGTTTGGTTTTGTTTGGGGTTTTTTTGTTTGCTTAATATTCTGAGACCACAAGTGTCTGAGGTTAATGTTTTAGCTCATTTTTTGCTCTTCAACAGATAATTAAGCCACAGCAGAAAGTTGTGCTGTACTTTAATGTGCAGCAGTGGTCTGTAGCAGTTGCCACCTCACATATCAGATGATGGTGGTAAAGTCTGTGGGCTCTTGCTTCAGACATGTGATGGATTTGGAGAAAAGCAGTACTCATCATTTTTCTTTAACCAGTAAATTCCTCCTGATGGTCTTTAAATAATGATTAAAAAAAAATATACATTTTTATTCACTGATTTTTAATGCTATCTGGTCTGGGTCTACGTCCATGAGGAACTCTGTTTCTGTGGATGGGTCCTTCACTGGCAGTGCAGCCACAATTTCCTTATTTTCAGGCCATATAATCAGTACAAGTGTCTCGCTGTCAACAATTTCCAAAACATCTTGTGGCTCTTACTTCTCTTCCAAGAAGTTCCTTGAAGTGCATATCTGTATTTCTTGAGTCATGCATAGTAACGTGGGCTCAGAGAAGAAAAGTTAATTCCAAAGGCAAAAGTCCCCACTGATGCAGTGAGGAGAGTGGTTTAATCAGCTCTCAGTATGCTTTTAGTGTTTGTCCTTACAGGTTTTATGTCTGTAAACAATAAGAGGAAATCCGGGAGATTATATTCATTCAAGTAGATGCTGATTCAGACAAGGACTTATGTGTGTGCCTATCCTCTGAATGCAAGAATGCTCATCTCTATTCAACAAAGCTTTCATGTCAGCACTTAAAGGACAGGCACATGCTCAAGTGCTTCACTGAAATAGAAATGTAATTATTTTCTGTGTATTGACTTTAAATCACTTTTTTTTTTTTTTTTTTTTTTCTCTAAACTGGCACTTGTCACATCTTCAGTAAACTGTTCCTGACTCCTAAATTAACTCCTCTAAATAAACCCCTTTTCAATACAGTGTTTAATACAGAGTTTTACAATACAATAACGTATCTGTGTTTTTTGTATTTGCATGATGAGTTTCAATGACAGGTGAGGAGCAGTAGTGGAAGAATTGCAAGATGTGGTTATGAACACCTTCACTTGCCATCCTTCAACCTGCAAAAGAAAGTATAATATTAGATCTGATGGATTTTCTAAATCACTGGTCAAAACCAACTTGCTTAACATGTTATTGTTGCCTATGGGAAACATTTTTTTTCTACTTTGTTTTGTTGGGGGTTTTGCTTTGTTTGTTTTGGGTTTGGGGGTGTGTTTTTTGCTAGTAGTGTTTGATGCCTTGTTTGTGTCAGTTGAATTATATTGAGAGAAAGGAACTGTACTAACTCAGTTGGTACCTTTGCTTAGTTGTTGAAGAACTCTAAGGTGGTAATAAGTAATAATAAGTAATAAGGTATACTTCTGTTTAGTCCCATGACAGACAAAGAAATGAAAAGTGATATTTTTCAAAGCCACTTAAGGTGAACTGCATTTGCAAATCCCATCAATATCTTTCTAGATGGATTTTTAAAATGCTAAGTGTTTTGGGGAAATCATTTGTGGGAAGCAATGGAAATAAGAGTTTTGCAGTAAAGAAAATACAAATGTTTGGGGATCTTTCTGATTTGTTATAATGTGAAGGGTGGTATAACTGAAAAAAAAATATGTGGATGCATCACTTTGACAATTGCAATGGAAGGGGTGGGTGGAAAACAATTTTATTTTCTTTTTATTGGCAAAAATACACCACCAGTTCAAGTCTTCCAGAGATCAGGTAGAAATAAACAGAAGTAAACCCACCTCTTATTGTGAGAAACCTAGCCAGTATGTCAGGATGCTATTACTGGACTCTCCATCAGTTCTTAATCTCTAATGCTTACTGCAATATAACCCTTTTAAAATATTCCATGTAATGCGATACGAATCAAGTTAATCAAGGAAATGGCATTGCACGGTGAAATGTGTTTGCTTGACTTTTCACTAGGCTTGAGGAACAAAGTTTGATTTTGGCAAGTGTCTGACTGTCACTTCTGCTTGACAATGTCTTTTCTGAGAGGCTTTCACACCCCACTGAGAAAGATCCAGATTCACTGTATTGTACAAACAGTCCCCAAATTTTTGAGATGTTGCTGTGCCGAAGGTCATGCTTTCTTTCTCCTGGCCACCTTTCCTGTGAAAAGACATGGGTAGTGGGTTTTGCTTTTGGTGCTGTGTTGTTTGGTTGTGGAGGGCTTTTTTGTTTGTTAGTTTTGGGGTTGTGGATTTTTTTGACACTAAACTCAAAGTAAAGATAAGGAAATGCACCTTGAATTTGAGTCTAGGGCCCAAAACCTGTTGTTTATAATAGCAAAAGAACACATGCAATGTGTGGAGTACTCAGACCATTAGTCAGGTGTTCTGCTTGGACCGAGATTTTTGTTTTTGTTTGAAGCATTATTTTGGCAGCCAAGCTCTCCTCTGTATCAGCCAGCAAGAAAAAGAACAACCTGAATTTGTTGGGAAAAAAAAATATCTTCACCATATATTCTAAACAAGTAATGAGAAACTCACCAATTTTCACTGAATTCAGTTATAGCAAAATTGTAATTTGGCCATGGAAATTCAAAATAATTCCTCAAGCATGAAATGCTTGAAACCAGCATGTGTTACGTGCCTTCCCTTTAACTCCGTATAATAACATTGTAACTCTTTCTGCCTGTGTACAGCTTCTCTCCTGAGATCGTTGATGTACAGAAATACTGCAGAGAAGTCATTTGACCATTTCCTTGTGAAATGTCATCGTTGCAGCAGGTTCCAACTCAAATCAGATTATTAGGCTGGAGAGATAATCAGTATGTGCATCGTTATTTTACAGTCATCTGTCTGAGACTTAAAATACTGTGCAGAATATCTATTAGTTGGGAGGGTGGGGAGCAGTGTCTACCCATGCCAAATCCAGGCTTCTGCAGCCCTGCTAACACAGCACTTTAAAAAAATTGCAGAGTGCAGGCCACAAGACTGGATGGGCCATAAACATTAAAGGCCCTCAGTGGGATATGTTTCTTTTAGATTGTTAATTATGGCAAATTTTTTCATGATGAAACAATGAGTTTAGAAATCCAGATATATATGTGTGCTTGGTATTCTGGATGGAAGCACACTGTTTAGCTGTCTAAAATGAGAGCCTAGTTGGATGTTGGAACTGAAAAATAACAGCTACAGTAGGCATAAGAGATGATGGAAATGAGAACTGATGTTTCCCAACTAAGTGCAGGCTAACGGGTGGGGTTAGGGCAATACATTTCTAGAAATATCTGGAGGGTGTCCACACCAACCAGAAGTGGGTTTTGGGTTGTTCCAGGAAATATAATGAAATAAAATTTGGCTAAGAAAAAGGCAAGCTGAATATTGTAGAGGATAAAGGGATAAAAATTCCAGAAACAGAAAAATTCTCTTAAAGAAACTGGTATAAGTTTTTACTTTGAGATATCTATCTGCTGGGCTATCTAGTTCATCAGAGAGTCTTTACTGATTTTTTTTTTCTTATTCAAGCTTAATTATTCAAACTGTAGGGTAAGTTTTTCATTAAATCCATTAAATATTTCTGAACAGTTATATGTTTTGCATAAACTGTTACCTCTCATGTGGAACCCTTCTAGCTGGGGAATGTATTATTTCCTTCAACACGATGGCTTGAGTAGCTTGAGTAGGTGGGGGAAACATGCTTGTGGAGATTTTTACCCCCAGGGTCTGAAAGCTTTCACTGTATCTCTTTTTGGTGGGCCTGTAGTTAGGAGATAGGTGCTCAGTCACAGAAAAGACACCTACTGAGAGGTGAATGGATGTTCCCTGTTCCTGATGCACTCCAAACAGTTCCAGGTGGGCTGAAGAGAGTTCCTCTTCATAATATCAAGCCCACTCCTGCTCCCCATTTTTGTGGTTCTCAGCATCTTGCCCAGATCTTCTTTCTGCTGAAGATCTGAGGGCTGAGAACAGGTGCTGCATTCAGGGAAAATGCTGCTTCTGCCTACTCTCTTTTTCTTGGAGCCCTGTGTTCCCTAAGGTATTTGCAAGGAAGTGGTGCATAAATAGAATTGTTGAAGTTTGGGATGCAGACCACCTGCTTGTTTTTCATGTCCTGATAAAATCCATGTCTCCTTTTAGTCTCATCTCTCTTGGAACAGGAAAGTCACAGCTTGAAGGAGTGAGCCTGATGCTGTTATTTGTTGCTGTGTGAGGAAATTGTTTCTGTCCTCTACAGTTATGATACTACAGATATTTTACTATTTCTTCTACTGGAGTTATTGCTGGGTGCTCTAGTGATAGATTTGTATGCTATTCTGTATTGCTTATTTGAGGGCTGTCCTCTAGATAGAAATCAGATCCTGAATCAGACAGAGTCAAATACATGTATCTTTGCTGCTTGAGGTCAAGAGCTCCCCTGGTGAAAAAAAGTTGCAACAGATGAGATTTTTGTGTGTGTGGAGCAAAAATGAGGTGTATGCAACAAGCTCTGCTTCTTTCCCAACATGTCTTAAAAAGTAAAGCCATTCTAAATGTTCTTAAAATTCAAGCAGGGTAATTATAAGGTATTTAGCCTGATTTCAGTCTGGGACAAAGCAAGAAACAGCTGAAATGGGCTCCTTTTCATGAAGAACTAAATGCTGGAATGTATGCTTTATAAGCCAACATACAGAGCTAGGCATGCAAGTAGAAGGAATTTCTTCTATTCTAGAAGTGGGATGCATGAAGAAGATACTGGTGAGTTTATGTTGTTAGGCAACAACAGACTTATCAAAATTAATTTATGAAATTTGACTGCTATTGCCAAAAGTGAGGAATAGTGGGGGATAAGTGGAAAGACTTGGTACCACATGCAAATTATATAGAACCATAGAAGTGCAGCTGTAAGTGATTTGTGAACTAGTACACTGAAAGATATCAAAATATTCAACAAAGGGGACCATCACTGAGTAGGTTTTTTTGAATGAAGCTGTGAAGGTGCTGGGACTCAGTGCAGACCTTCCTGTTCAGCACTTTCCTTGGTGGTCTAGAAAGCAAACATAAAACTGCTACCAAAGTGAAGAACAGTGAGAAATGCACACTGGGAGAGAGATTAAGGCTTTGGTTTATTACAAAATTATCTCAGGAACATGTGCAGTGTAGCACATAAACATAGGGAAAATGGGTTCCGAACTATATTTAACCCAGTGAGGGAAAAGGCAAAGACAGAACAATTGGCTGAAAGTTTAAGGCTAGCAAATATGAAAATTAGAAAAGTGAGGGAGACTGTTTACTGGAACAAATACCACAAGTGAAAGGGGATTGTCTAGATCTGTCTTGGCATCAAAGCCACCTGGTAGTTATACTTTTGACAGAGTTTATTGATCTTAGGAGTACAAGGGCAGACTATTGTTGTTAGATATGTTTTCTTCTGGTTTAAACATATTTGAAACTATAAATTAGAAACAAAAAAGCACCCTCTGTAGTTCTTTTAAATTCAGTGTATGTCTCTGCTTTTTTGCCTCTCCAATAGAGGGGGGAGTGATTATGCATCACAGTAAAATCCCATCAACTTAAATAGCACAACAGTGTTTGGAAAGAAGCGAGAGTAACATGTAACGGGGAGGTTTTCTAACTGTGTCTGTGTTGATACATAGCAGTTACAAGGTTTTGCTTCATTTCAACAATTTCCAGTTTCTGGGGTCAGAGTTTCTAACTCTGGGGACTCTGACATATGTTTGAGGGATCTGACATTTTCTGTAGAATGTTTAGAGCTTTCCACAGAAGGAACTGGGGCAGTAATGATGTGATATTATTGTGGGGAACTCTTTCTGTTCTTTTTCTCTCATCACTACAGACAAACCGTTGCTGTAAGGCAATGTAGTTTTAATCACTCTAATTACAGTGATGCACCAGGAACTTGCTGAATAGGTCACAGAATGCTTCCTTTAAGTGAGGATTAAATATTCAAACACTAAGGAGCTACAATGTCCTTTTCAACTGAAACCTTTTTCTTTTGGAGGGACAGTATAATAAGCAGCACACATTTGTCGTAAGAAATATCTCCAACCCTTTAAAAAAAAAAAATGTTCCCTTTCCTCTATCTTTTTTCTTGGGGCATGGTGGTATTTGAAAAAATAATTCAGAGTACAGCATAGTAATGCTTTTAAATTGTAATTGTTTCTGCTTATCTACAAGAAAAGACAAAACAGTAAGGCTTCTCTTTACAAACCTTTATTGACTCTTGTAAGCCAGGGAGTTTATTTGTTGTGCTCAAAATACCTTGCAAAGAGGGAGCTATCTCCTGAGAATCAAAAAACATGAAAAATCCAGGCTGATTCGTGACTCCTGGATTTGCCAATGAAAGTATTCTCATGCTTGGGGAAAAAGATAAAGAAGTACATAGGAACATATGCACTCACATGTGTCTCTCCTTGCCATCATAAAGGCTTTGACAGAATTAAGTGAACCATAGTGAGAGTATACCATGGAAGCATCTGGTCTGTGGTTTCAGCTCAATGCCCTTTATTTCATTGTCTGTTTGCTTGTGTGTGATGAATTTCATGGACAGGCTCAAGTTGTTCATACTGCCTCACAGGCAAAGGATGTTACCCTCAGCAGAGCACTCAACGTCCTTCACAACAGATTGACTTCCCTGGAGTAACACAAGTGTCATTCAAGCAAAGATGATACAATGGAAAGCACATTCTCATGGTTTTGTGAATAGAAAGAAATTGCCCTATTTCTAGTCCAAATGACTGTTCCAAATAAAAACATGGCATGGAGGGGCCCAGTCAAGATTAGATTATGTTCTTGGCTTAAATTCAGCCTGTAAGGAAATGAAAGGAAGGTAGCTGGTAATCTTTGCTTCATCCTTGCAAGAATGAAGGTGGAAGTGTTCTTCCTCTAATTACCACATTGTATTTAATATTGAAATGTCAAGAGAACAAAAAAGAGGAATGAAAAAACCTGAAAATAAGATCTAGGACTTCTCCAAAATCTCAAAAATGAATAACACTAAGCTTTCAACCTTTCTGTGTATGTGGTCAGGTGTGATCAGTTCTTCAATTATATTAGATAAAGTCTCTTTGAAAACCTTATTATTATAACCAGGCTTACTTGGTTAAAAATGCTCAGGAACACTCCATATCCAACCTAGGGCAATAAAATTTGCTGCTTCAAAATACACACAATGGGTTTCCTAAAGACTAATTTAAAATGTGAGTATAGATGCAAGTCCCATTGTTTGTCTCTTGAGATGTTTTTAATGAAAAAAAATTCTTATATTTCATAATTTTTTGTGTACAAATGTTTCAATTTATAAAGAAATATACAAGTGATAATTATGTTAACATTACACTGTGAGTGGCCTTAGAGTTTATCATAGTAACTATGACAGAAGCATAGAAAGGTCTGGGTTAGAAAAAAACTTTAAAGGTCTAGTCCAATCCCCCTGTCATGTCCATGGGCATCTTTCACAAGATCAGGTTGGTCAAAACCTCAACACTTCCAGCAATGTGGCATCCCTAATTTCTCTGGGCAACCTATCCCATTCCACTTTCTTTCCACCCTTGTAAAATGAAAAAAAAAAAAAAAAAATTTTTCCTTACGTCCAAATAAATTCTACCCTATTTCAGTTTAAAACCATTGCCCCTTCTGTTACTACATGTTACTTCTGTTACTACCACTGTCCTTCTTAAACCCCTTTTATATAAGGTGAAAGGTGGAGCAACTAATTAGAAGGTGGAATGATTTTTCTAAATGTAGGAGAAAATAAAAGAGTAGCAAAGTCAAGCTTTCAGGAAGAAAGGACACATTTAGCAGATCTCACTCTTGGAAAATAACTCCTATCTACAGGATACTCCTGCTACTGTTTCTTGGAAAGGTTTCAGTGGAATTTTTTGACTGCAGAAAATGTTATGCCAGAAGAATTTTGTTATCAGCAAATGTCTTTATTTTTTTGGTCAAGGGTTTGATTAGTCCATAAATGAATCTGTTTAATTATATGTAATATTCATAATTGCCTTTATTTATACATGTCTGAATAGAAGGAAGAAAAATCAAGGAACCTGCTGAAAAGAATCATGCTTCTAGTAAAGTCACCTAGAAGCTCTTTTGACTTAATCTTTATTCTACTTCTGTCTAGTAATGTGGCCAAGGTACTGAACAAATGTCATACTGTGTCATTACTAGTGGTTTATATTTCTAAAAGTGTGCATATTTTCATCATTCTTTCACCTTCATCTTCTGAGGAGTTCAAGGAATAAAAGAAAAGTGGTGCTGTCTCCATTAGCATATTTACAGAGTAGACTGTGTAGTCATCATCTTACTATGCTGCCCATATTGCATTCTGTACATCAGCCCCTCGAATGTAAAATTATTACTCTGGTCTTTTAAGCCTTTGATAAGAGGAAGCATAATTACTGAAGAACATCCCTGTGATCTTCTCCCTCAGCTGTCTTTGCTTTCTTCTTCCAGAGACAAGTTTATGCTTCCTGTATTGGAAAGTACCACTATTTCTGTTAGAGTAGCCCCTCACATCAATATTTTGTTGTTTCTAACAGGCGTTTAGATTATTCTTTCCCAGATATTTGGCTTTCTAAAAAAATGTTTGTTCTCTCCAGCATTTGTGTCTTCAGGTGTGGTATTATCCCAAGCTCCCATTTGCTGTCTTTTGTACAGAGGATAGTCCAGCAGTCTCCTTTGCTGCTTGCACTGAGACAAGATTGTATATTTCAAAGTGAAAGGAGACACTGAGGTGGTGTTACTACCAGCTGATGTGTCCTTGAATGTGGATATGGAAGCTGATGTCCTGGGATCTGGCTAGGCAGGACTCTGGCAGAAACGAAATGAGCCACACTTAGAGGGATTCAGCCCCTCAACTGTTCTGCAGTTTCATGGTGTACAACTAATTTCTCTCAGAAAATTTTGCCTAGATATGCTGTTACTTTGTTTTCTTTTGTTTGTTGGGTTTTGTTGTTGTTGTTGCAGTAAATGATGTAACTGGTGATGGCTGCAGTCCTTCTAGCCCTCCTGGGCACCCTGGTCTGCCTCCACAAATCATAGGTCTTTAATGTGATAGGGAGCATTTGCTCATGTTGTTTCCTTCTTTGTTTGTTTTTATGGAAGTGTACATCACCATCCATTCTCTTGGTTTTTTTTTGTTTGCATATTTTTTCTGAAAAACAGAAAGTACAATAAGAATCTTCTAAGAATAAGGGGGCTTCTTGGGGAGTGGGTTTTTTTTGGTTTTTTATTATTTATTTAGAAGTGTAGTAAAGGATACAACCCTATAGATTACTGTAAACTCACAAGTCCTGAAAAATTTAAGCTTGGAGTAGATCTGGCATACTGCCAGCTGTCTGAGGAGTTGGACCCATGATGTCTCTGTTGTATTTCCTGTGCACTCTGTATCTAATGCATTTCACAAGTTCCTGAAATTAATATCAGAGGATGGTACTTGCTGCAGTTAAATTAATCTTTTCCTCTATTAGAGTGTAAAGTTTGCAGGTTTCCATATCTGAATACAGTTGGAGACAAATACGGTAAATCTTGACTTCACATCTGGGTTGCTTGGAAAACAAACCAGAGGAAATAAACTACTAATTTGACAAGATATTGGCTAATCAAAAGTACTTTTAGCTGCTGAAATTGTCTGAGTTCTTATCTTAGGTGAAGAGACTTCCAGCTGCACTCTAATATCAGCTGTAATGAATGGCTTCATCCTAGCACAAGTCATCTGTGGTTCTTTGGTGATAACAGCAGTGTCTGTGTGATATACGATCTTTATCAGCTCTGTGCCTTTTCTAACATTAAGCTGTGATCCCAAAGTCGTTGTGCTGTAATTTCACCACTATCACCAGCAGATCTTTATTTGTGAATGGACTGAAATTGAAGCAAACCTTATTTCTACAATTCCATGCTTTTTCTACCTCCAGCTCGCCTCGCTTATTTTCATTCAGTAAATACTGTGCTTTGTTTGGGTCTAATTTCATATCCCAAGTGTCTTGCTCACTGTTCCCGTTCAGACAACAGCATCTCATTTTGCAGTGGTGGGATTGGGTCTTGCACAAAGTTCTCTGAGCCTGACAGATTGCAGTTTTCCTAGGTAAAGCCTTTTCTACTTAGGCTTTTAGAACTCTGGACTGTAGCTCTAGGACTGATCCTGTACATGACCTCTGTCTTGTAAGGAGCTCTGTCTTTTGCTGGTATCTTTGTTTTCTGTATGGGCTTGATGCATCACCATATTTTAAGTCTTGTTCCAGTCATTAATGGCTGAGAAGAGATGTATTTTAATTCAGACACTCTACATTTGAAATACAAACAAGTAAGATATTTATACAGCACTTACTCAGCAGTGTAACAGGGCTGGCTCAGTTGTTCAATGTCAAGCACTGGAATGGGCTACCCATGGCAGTGGTCAATTTGCCATCCATGGAGGTATTTAAAAGATAATGGTGGACTTGGCAGTACTGGGTTAATGGTTGGACTTGATGATCTTAAGGGTCTTTCCCAGCCAAAATGATCCTGATTCTGTTTTCTCCTAAATCTGCTATTTTTCATCAACGATATTCTGAGAGCACCAGAGAATTCTGGCATAAATAATAAACCTCAGTGATTATTCCCTGATTTATACATTGAGCAAACTGTATTTTTATAATGCTAAGTTTGTACATTAAAAATTATGTTTTCATTACAGTATGAAACAAGGAGATAAATTTACATTTTCATTACAGAACAAAACAAGAACTTATAAAATTAAGATAACCCAAAATTACAGTGAGAAGATTAAGATTATTTGACACTGGAGGATCAGAACAGCTTTCAGGAGAAGTTCACTTGCTGATTTTTTTGTGTAGAATAGTAGCTTTGAAAAGTAGCTCTCTCCAGGAAACAGAGTAATTCCTTCTTAAAGAAACTGCTATGTGGAAAAAGATGGGTAATTGACTTGACTGTCCTTTTACTGGATGACTTGTTATATATTGGCTAGAAGATATAAACTATGCATCCGACCTCCGTTCTTCCTCTGCGTTTTCATGTTTTATTTGAGAATAGGCAGTAGCTCTAATAGCATTTTCATGGGCAATTTTATCTGGAATGTGATCTTTCTATTTGTTTCATGAATCTCTTTATTAATGTGTGTGTTATTGATCTATTTGGTTAAATTTGCTGGGTTATTTTCCATACTGCACACCAAGAAGGAACTTCTTTCTTCCATGATGGTTCTCCTAGCTAATAACCTGAAAGCTCCTAACATGCCACTGTTTACCTCAGGACTTAGTGTATCTTCCATTGTGGCAGAGGAGTGTGGTCCCTGAAAGACCTTCCCACACTTCATTAACATCCATTAAAAAACATTAAAATATTAACGATAATTTCTTTCTTCATTAAAACAATGATAAAGGTTAAGAATAGGTCATCAGATAAATGTAATAAACAACCAGCAATATCAAAGATGGGATAATGTTCAAAGTATCATTTTTGAATATTAGAGTTAAGTAAGAAGCCATGAATTTCAATGCAGATGAAAGCCAAACTCACTCAAACATCTAGTCTAACAGGGGGCAGGTGTAGCATTTATATTTCCAGCCTCAGAATTCCTGGCTTTAGGTCCTTTCTGCCTTTTCTCTATATTTACTGTGGTGGTTTTTAGTATTAGCATTTTATAGAGTTTTGCATATGAAATCCTGAGTTTTCTGCAGTGAAATGGGAGGTCTTGCATCTTGTTCTTGTGGAACCCTCAGGACACAATCCCAGGCTCCTGACCTGGTATTTTTTCTTCTCCATTGTATAAAAGAAGAGGTGGTTGTAACATAAGCTGGACTTGTTGCTCCTGTTTGAAAATAGAGGTTGGATGGCACTAGACGACATTAAGATGGCTGTTCTATTTGCTTTTTCTTCCTGTCTCAACCATCTTCTTCTTTTTTAACCACCTGACTTGACACATTGGTCTATCTGTGATACCAGACCTTGACCCTAAAAAATCTTCAACTGGTACTCTGTAAATCTTTTTAAGTTTTGTTCACATGCTAAAGTAGTATCTTCACTTTCACCCACTTTGTGAAGTATCTGGAAAATTCTTCTGTCATCAGTGTTGCTTTCTTATGCAAAAGAGACAGAGGGAGACAAATCTTTGGGAGTGGTTCTATCACTCTTGGTGAAGCCGTTTGGTTTGGTGATCATCGGTTTGATGACCATTTTGCTTAAGACTGTAACTATTGACCACACTGACTATTGGCCACTGATTCTAATGTCTGCCCTTTGTGTTTGATAACTTGGACAGTCAACTATTTTTGTTTTCAAACAACCTTGCAGACCCACATGACCAGGGTGGGAAAGTCACATTATTCAGAAGGTGTGCTGACCCCTGCATTTTTCCCCAAAGTAAGAAATTGAGTAGTGTATGTGCTCTCTCCTGGAAAAGAACAAAACAGCCCAGATGACGCTTTCCCTCATGAGACTGTGAGCCTTGTTTCTGAGATAGCCCTGCCCTCTGTCTTGAGTAGATCCTTGCTTCAACTTTGCTTCGAAATGCATGTACGCTGCTAAATGAAAAACAAAAAGAAATTATCTAGTAAAGTATCGGTAGTCTGTGATCAATTAATTATCATTGCTTATTCTTTTCAAAGTGGCACCAGACTATCTGCCAGCTGTTAGTGGCAAAGAAATCCTTCAATGCTACATAGAATTTTAAAGCTTGATCCAATTCCTTTATTAAGCTTCCATCCAGAGTGCTTGTTCCATTGCTTTTCTTGGCTTTATAAAGTTGCTTTAGAAACTGCCTGGTTTAGTTTCTGTAAGGTGCTCGTAATGGTGTGTGCCCTATGCCTGATTTATACATGTGGTTTTCTTGGAGGGGTATGGAAAATTATCATCTTACATACAGGCCCTTTCAAAATTACAAAATGCAAACCTGTGTGACTCAAATGTAAATAATTTTCAACATCTGCCTGCCCTGAACCTTCAACAGCCATGGCCTAGGCAAACTGCAGCCAGAGGCAGCAGCTTTAACAATGTATAGTTTTAGCCTGGGCTTTGAACAACTTGCTGCAAGCTATGGATGAGGTTGGTCTGGTACCAGTCTCAGCAAATTAATTCGCTGCATTGCAGCTGTTTCTATTCATTATGTGTCCATGTGTTTTGTATTTAGAAGGTGACAACCTTAACAAGACTTTGAAAAATGTCCTGGTTCATGCTTCTGCCCCTGAGGCAGATCAGCAATACCTGAATCTTCTTTAATGATGTTTGTTCACCAGGCCTGTGGTCAAAAAACCCTCCAGTGGTGGTTCTGTATATGTCCCCAGGCAATCTCTTGAATGTTTTCCTCTTTCTACTGCTGGAAAAATTGTCCTGAATTTGACAGCAAGAGAGTTGCAGGCTGATCAAAACTATTACTGTTCACTGACAGCAGAAACTGGAAAAACCTCTATTTTCTTCTTTTCAGCCATCTTTAATCTCCCTGAAAGCTATCACCCTGCAGCCTTCTCTTCCTTACACTGGATAGCTCCAGTTCTTGTGGACTTCGTAGAGGGAAAGCTTTGCAGATTTCTGATTCTTTCTTGCTTCTTATGTGAACTTCTTGAAATATGATGCCCAAGCACAGAAGAAAGCTTTCTAGTGCTGAGAAAAAGGATGGTTTTCTGTTTCTCATGCTCTATTTTTGTGTGCAAGTCCAGCTAGATACATTCTATTTTCAGGAAAAGAATGAGCGTCACCCAGTTCATCTTGTGGCATGCTGTAAGCTTCAGATCCTGCTCTGCGTTGATGTGATGCCCTTTTAGGCAGTGGGTGAGGGGGCCCATGGCATGGCTCCTGTAAGAGGTTATTGAAAGCTCTCCTGTGTCCACTTCCTCTTGTGGCTAATGTTGAGGCCATAAGGGACAACAGATTAACATATTCAAGAAGGGTCAAGTCCCAGTGGTAAGAGGTCAGGGCAGAGGAGAGGGGAAGGAGAGAGAGTAAATCCAGAGGAGAGCAATGCCTGAGCAGAGAGACCAAGGCAAGTGGGGAAGAAGAGGGAGAAGGTACCCTGAAGAGAGATTTTTCCTACATCCAGTGGTGAGATGGTAGCCTGTTCCCTGCCAGCCCATGGTGGAGCAGATCCCAAGGGGGATTATGGTGGAGCAGCTGTGAAACAGCCCATGAAGGATCCCATTGGAACAGCTGTGGACCTGCAGCCATGGAGGACACCATGTGAGTGAGGTGACTTCCTGAAGCAGTCCATGGCTCTGTGGGCCACCTGCACTGGAGCTGTTCCTGAGAGACTGTGCCTTGCAGGAGGGACTCATGTTGGAGGGGTTTGTGAAGGACTTTCTCTAGTGAGAGGGCTCCCACGTTTCCCACAGGGAAACACTGTTGAGGAATCTTTCTCCCTAAGAAGGAAGCAGCAGCAGGAAACAAAATGTGATGAATGAACCATAAACTCCACTCCCTGTTCCCCTACGCCGCCTGGGTGAGGAGGTAGAGATGCTGAGACAGAGTAATTTGGGCCTGGGAAGAAGGGAGGGGTGGGGTAAATTTATTAAGCTCTGTTTTTTGTGTTCTCTTTGCCCTGGTTTGATTTGATTAAGGATATATTAAGGTGATTTTTTCCTCAAGTTGAGTCTGTTTTGCCTGGGTCTGTAATTGGAACCCTCATAGTCCATGAGCCTTGACCTGTGGGGATTTTGGTGGATCTTGAAATAGGGGAAGGGGAATGAGCAGCTCTGTGGTCCTTTGTTATCAGCCAAGCTCAAACCATGACAGATCCCTTTCTAGAGAGCAGATGAGCTGAGACAGTCATTCTCCATCCCATATACTCCTTTGGGTAATACTTGTTTTAGCTAAATGACATTTCCTGTTTCCAGATCACTTTATTCATATTGGCCAGATCACCTTAGAACTCCAATGCTAGCTTTTGCAGCTTCTCCATCCTTGATGCTGTTCTCTAAACTAAGTTCTGGAAGAGATGTAAAGAAGATAATATGTGATTCAAAGCATGCATGACAAAGAAGGAAGGTGCACTCATTGCAAATCATTTCAAATATTTGCAGTAGAGATACTGATACTGATCTAGAAGCCCAAATATAGTGAACCAAAAGCTTAAGTTAATGTATTTTAGTGCTGTGCAGAAACAGGACCTGAGGGAGCTCATTTCAACACTTTCCTGAAGCTCTGGATAATAAATTGTGGGGATTTCAGCATGGGAATTCCCCCATTAATTCTGTGACAGTAATAGGCTTCTCATGTGCGATGTATAAACTTGCTCCTTCAGGGAGGTTGGTTTTATAAACATATGGAAACCATATCAATTCAGAGACTGATTTCTCTAATTTCCTGGTTAAACACTCTCCTATGCTCAGCTTTGCTTCTTGCTCCTGCTTTGTTGAGGACAAGTGGTAAATTGAGGATTTACTTGAGAAAGAAGGATAGAAAGTGAAAAAAATTCTTATGTCTGCTTATTTTCTTACATGAAAATATGTTGGTTTTTTTGTTTCGGTTTGGTTTTGTTTTGTTTTTTTGGTTTTTGGGGTTTTTTTTTAATAACAAAAGGCACGCATCTAGCAGAATATCAGAAGCATAAGGATGACTAGCTTTTTATTTTTAACTGAATTGTATTTTTCAGTTGTATTTTAGTCATCAGAGGAAGAATTTTCTTACTGATCTTGATTTCTGAAACCATTGTTCTTACTGGTGTGAAACAATCCTATCTTCGCAATGCAGATGAAAGTCCCAGAGCTGAACTGCAGACATTTGCTATTGGCTTGCTTAAGAAGATTGGTAAAATATGGCAGGCAACTGTTGTAGTAAAGTGTTTATTAATGAAGTTTGCAGTAGAATACCATTCTTCAATTAAGCAAGACTATGTATGGCAGAAGTATGAAGGATAATTTATTTAAACCAGTAGAGCTAACTTCCATAGGACCTGCACACAGTCATGGCATTTAACAAGGCATTTTGACTGGAAGACACCTGCAGTAAACAAGAAGAAAGGAATGTTCCCAGACAATAATCCATGTGATCCATCCTGGATGCTTTTACTGTGGACAAATGCCTTGGTATCTGAAGGTACCAGGGTTTCCTTTTGCTTGCAAGTGGCCTTGTGTAATGCATATGGACAACATTCTAATATCTTAGCGGCTGAAATCCTACTCAAAAATTTAAAAAAAAATGACTGTAGAGTACCTCTACAATATAGAGTTAATTGTGAATTATGTTTTTTTAAACTCTCCGTCATTTAACTTCCTCATAATGTAGTTTGTACTGCTCCTCAAGCATTTGGTCTGAAACCTGAAAAGTAAATATAGTAATTTTCTTAGTTACTTCTTGGAGATCTAGGGTGGCTAAAGAACAGCTAATGAATAAATATAGTAAGAAAGAAAGACTCTAATAGCAGAATTCTGTGCTATGTCAAAAAATTATGATTTTTTCTCTTCTCCTCAGTATTAGAATTATTTTTCATTACAACTAGCTTGTCCCTCTTCCTGTATGCAACCTGTAGGCCAAAGAAGCATTGAGTGAATCTCTGAAAATGTTGGCAGGTGAAAGACAAAAGATCTTGCTTAGAGTTGGTGTGTGCTGTGACACACTGCAAGCATCAGCAGTGGGGGAAAAAACAGAGGCTATTCCTTCAGTAGATGTGACTAATTTGAAGAAACAGGTAGGAGTCTAGAATGAAATTTTAAAGGCTTCTTCCCTCCTCCTCTCCTTTACTCACTTCACTGAAGCAGTCTGATACAAGCGTCTCCTATTTTTTGGTATTTCAGGTCACCTTAAAGAATTAAAGGAAATAAGTAAACCTTGGTTTTAGTAAACCTCTCCTTAATTCTACCGCATAATACAGACTAATAGTACTTTAAAATAGTAATCTGGAATGCTAATAACCCATTTTTAAAAAAGGAAGTGCTGAACTATTTCCTAAGAAAGCTGAATTCTACTATAAGTACACAAAAATATATATATTTTTTCAAGAATTTTATTTTAAAATTAAGATTTTGTCTAGACAGGTACAACTTTTTAAAGAAATAGCTGTGCTGATTGAAAAAGCTGAACAGCAAAAAAACTTTCTATTTAAACAGCATAGTCGATATTCTAACAAGGGAAACCAAGTGGCTTCAAGAATTTCAAGTGGACAAGATCTTCCTTTAAATTGTATTCTTCCTTTTCAATGCAGCTGTTGTAAAGTCACTCATTGCTGCTAGAAACTCTCACTGGGAAGAGTGTCTGAGATTGGAGATACAGTTAGAGCCCTAGATGAGTAGGGTTTTATACTTAGCAGATGAGTCAAAAATCCTATGTAATGGCCACTCTTCCTCTCTACATGCCTGTAAGAGCTAAAGGATCCCTATCTGTTCTTCAACTTTGTTTATTTGAGTCTTGAGAGTTCAGGTGTCTGTTTTAAATCCCATATGGAGGTCACCAGGATCTTTGCCACTGACATAGCAAGACTTGTGTCTTACCTTGACAGATCTGCATTGCAGCTGGAAGCAGTGGCTTGCATCTGCAGTGTTTGATGGGCTGATAATTCTCGGAGGCTCTTCCTGGCTTACAAGTTTAACAGCTGCTGCAGATCAATTGCTGGACTATTTGTTTTAGTAGATAGCCCTTCCCTCTCTCATGGCATCCATTATCACAGAGAAATGACACTATATTATAAACTGACGGAAGATTGTGAAGACAAGCATGGAAGTGTTCATGTATGTGGTTTCTTTGGTTTTCCACAAAAATTTTAAGTGAGTGGGGAGAGAACATGAGAAGGTTGCAGGAGGGAAGTCTGTAGTGGAAAAAATGGACAGGATGTGTTCCTCATTTTGGAGATAACTTTGCTCTGCTGGTTCAGTGGTGAGAAAAAAACAACTCTATTAATAGCAATAGCCATTGTCCAGAGCAAATCTGGGCAATGGCCTAACCAGTTTTTCTGTGTAATCAAAAAGAATTGTGTTGATGCCAAAAATTATTCCTCTGTGGGGTTTCTTGTGTTGTTTTTTTTTTTTTTTTCCTGTCATATTTTTTCTTGGGTATATATGTGTGTGTTTTCCTGTAGTCAGAGCAAATGTTAAATTTTAGATTATTAGATTTCTGACCCTTTTAAAGGAGTAAAATAGAAAGGACTGAAGTGAAAGAAGCTCAAAAACTCAAACCTGTGAATGCATTTTGCAAAATGAAAATGTGCAAAAATACCAGGAAATCTATGAACCTTTTAAAAAATGTCTCTAGGACAATAGGGATGTTTTACCCAGCTATGCTAGCTGACAGAGCAAAGACGAATTTACCGGCTGTAATACTCGCCAAAACGTACTCCCCTTGATGCTGCCTTTTCACAGAATCACAGAATCATCTGGGTTGGAAGAAACCTCTGAGATCATCAAGTACAACCTTTAATCCACTACCACTGTGGTTACCAGACCATGGCACTGAGTGCCACATCAGTCTCTTAAAAACCTCCAGGAGTGAAGAATCCACCACCTCCCAGGGTAGCCCATTCCAATGCCTGATCGCCCTCTCTGTAAAGAATTTTTTCCTAATATCTTCCCTGATAGAGCTTAAGTCCATGCCCTCTTGTCTCACTGGTGGCTACTTGGGAGAAGAGACTGACCCCCACCTGGCTACACCCTCCTTTCAGGGAGTTCTAGAGAGTGATGAGGTCTCCCCTGAGCCTCCTCTTCTCCAGGCTGAACAGCCCCAGCTCCCTCAGCCCTTCCTCGCAGGACTCATGCTTGAGTTCCTTCACCAGCCTTGCTGCTCTTCTACCTCCATGTTGCTTTTTTACCTCCATGGCACATGGTGCTGATCCACTGTTTTGTGGATGTTTTGTGGTTTGTGCAGTAAAAAAGAGTGTGAAGTTGTCCCTGCCTCTGCTGTTGGCTGATGGGAATTCTGGCCATGGTATTAACTGGCCTGAAGTATTCCAACATGGGGAAGCAGTGACCAGAAACAACTGCCTCTCTGTCTGTACTTAATAAAATCTGCTCTACAATGGTGTTGTGATATAAACTCCTTGGACCTACTCTGATGTTGTATTACAGTATTACAGAATGGTATTTTATATTTTTCATGGTTTGTTCCCTTTTGACTTGATAAGCACTAGTTCTCACCCAGTGACAGAAGTGCTTTCTGGTAAGAAGAGGGCTTCTTCCCATCCAAAACTGGTGTTGTCAAAGATGGAGAAGTGCAACCCACACAAGTATTGTGAAGGTCCTAAAAAGAAGGGAGTTGAATTCTGATTTCTTAAATGCTTTGGGCTGATCATAATATCTGCTTAGGGCCTCCCTCCTGAATCTGTCTGTAGAATGTTGAGATACCAAGGGTCCATTTGCAAACTGCAGCTTGGCTCTGTTACCTGTGTCAGTCTGGGCTCTTGCTTTAGAGTAAGTTCTGGACTGAAGAGGAGAAGCACAGGGAAAGTATGACTGGAGATGAGGGTTGTTTTCACTTTTTCTATGTGAGAAAGTAAAGATAATGGGTATCAGACTAAAATTTTACCTGGCAATCAAAAGAGCCAAAAAAAAAAAGTAAAAAGGTACCCCTCAGTTTTGTTTCCAAAGGGACCTATTTAATTTTTAATTTCCTTTGAGTTTTACAGTGCAAAGCAGGTGAGGTGGGGACATGCATGAAAGGAAGAATCGACTGCTATATGGTACAGTTATTTGTTTCCTCATATTTCTTCATGAATGAGAGAATGAGACTGAGCTTTAAAATAGAATTTGTAGGAGGGAGAAGAGAATAAGGTTCCCTAAAGCATGATTAACCAGTGAGACACTTTGCTATACTAATTTATATTAATCTTCAAAAGTGAGAATAAAAATATGAGAAAAATATAAAAGAAACTAGGGTAAGGTAATTTTCCTTACTTTCTTAACACTTAAAAAATTAAGTCTTGTTTAAAAAAAATAGGAAAAGAAAAGATTGACTTGAAGTAAGGGACTCCAGGGCAAAAATAAAAAATTATACGGCTATTTAACTGCTCTCTATTATGGTGCTATAATTAAGACAAAGTACCTTACACTTATTCTACCAACTGGGCTGAGACATACAGTGACTGTGAACTCCAAATTAATATGTATCAAAAAATATTTAAAAAAAAACCCCACAATAACACTGAAACAGTATGTGACTTAATATAAATAGATTAACAATATAAATTTCTAGATCAAGATCCTGCTAAATGTCATCTCACACTTTAAACAGGTATGATGATATGTTTGCATTTCTACTTCTATGGAGGAAGTTAGCAGTATTTGTAATCTAAGAGCATGTACCAAAGCATTAAAATGATTGTAAAATTGTGAGCTGTCTGCCTGGTTTTCTACAAATTTCTGAAACGAGGACACTGAGTGCAGTAAGGTAGATCTTGCCATGAAATGAGAATTTTGTTATAACCGTCTCTCTATATAGATATGTAAAAATTTAAAAATCTGAAGGTTCAGCATGTTGAACCACACACCTCCGAGCGCTTGTCCCTGTAGTGTGATCCTGAATTTCAAAATGGTAACAACAACCTGTGGTGTTAGACAGCTGGTAAATAATGATTTCTCAGGATGTCAGGAGAACCTAAATGGTGGAGTTATGCCTTTGAAGAAGTAGAGAAGTGTGAAATATCTTGAGAATTTGGGCCAAGTGCCCTGCTAATCCAAGATTTTGGCATGAATTTAATTTTAAAAGTGTGCCTCCAAAGTTTTAAGGAATGTTCTCTCTTGCCCATAGCTTAACATTTTCTCCGACTTTCAAACTGTCTCTAATGATCTATTGATTGCCGAAATGAAAAATATTAAAGTCCAACATGCAGCTGGAATATCTGCTCTGCTATACCTCAGTCCAGCCTGTTGCACTGCTAATTATAAACATTTAAAATAAAATCCCTGAAAGTATAGCTCTGCTAGATATTTGCCACTTTTTGAGATCTGATGAAACTGTCTTATATTGAAAGTGACTCCAATGACTGATGGAGGATAGAAGGATAGAGAAGTATGCAGCATTCTTCCTCTTGTGCTGGAGAGCTAAGTGATTGTTTTGGTGTGGATGAGCAGACAACTTCAGAGAAGTTTATGTCACTGCTATGTTCAACGATGAATTACAATCACTAAAAGTGTGTTCTCTGAACAAACTGAAAGGAATCAGTCCTATCATGACAAGACTTGGCTATAACAAAGACATCTAGAAATACAGTGAGCTATTATGGGCCAAAGTTTTAGTTTGATGTAGCTACTTGAGGTCAGTGCTGTCACCTTCATTCATGGGGGGTTTGGTGCAGCTGGGAAAGTTAAAGTCTGGTGAGAGAGGGACAGGTACAACATTCTGCTTTGGTTAGTGACATGAAAATGGGAAACTCAGGTACTGCTTTACCAAAGCAGTACTACTTTAAGCTAGGAACCTAGCTTAAAGAAAATGAATCCTTGAAAAAGTATGTCTTTGGATTGGCCTGTGCCTCTGCTCTTTTCAAATATTGCTTGCCTTTGTGAGGAAGAAGAGCTGCCTCTTCTCTTTCTGTTCAGTAGGTTGCTCTCACAGCTGTGAAACTGTTAAACACTGCCCCAGGGGGAGTGCTATCTGGCTATGGCAATAAATTCAAAAATGACATTTCGCTGGCAGGGACAGGTGGTGCCTGTGAGAGCCTGACTGGCTGCCATCAGTTTGCCTGATGGATTGACTACCATGCTACTGAGCCAAAATTCATTGATTTTGTTCTTTCTTCTCCTCAGGACGACTTTCTCAAAAGGGAGACAGTGCCGATTCTTTCCTTTTTTGCCCTACCCCTCAACTCATCCCCAGTTCTGTTTTTTTTTATTTCCTTTTCTAAAAAAAATCAGCTCACTCAAAAAATCTGCTAACCATATATTGAGGTTCAGGGAGGTAAGTCAACAGGCTGAACAGAAGAGCAAAGTGTATTAACAGCAGATCTTCAAGAGAAGTGTCAGAGGTTGCATGGTTGGGAACTGATGTATTATCAAGACAGTTGTGCTGTTGTCTCCCTAAAAAAAACCCTTGTCCTGAGGAGGAGAAGGTGGGGCAGACAAATTCAAGATAAAAATGTTTCAAATGAATTTAAGATCAAGTCACCTCAAAGATTCATATGTGGTACTAGGTGGCTGATACTTCCACTAAAGCCAAAAGTAAACCACAAAGATTTCTCAGTTTAGAAAAAGGTCAGTGCCAAAATACAGTTTGGAGTCTTGGGCCAAAGAAGGTTTTTCACTTCTGGAATCACCCTGTGGGGATGGTGCAAGAAGCCATCTTCTGGGATCACCCTGTGGGGATGGTGTATTTACTTCTATGACAGTTCACATTTTTTTTCTTAGGGAAAAACAGGTCCTTATAGCAAAGGAAGGCAAAAAACATAAGCTGTGAGTTGAAAAAAAGATCTGTTTGTTCTTTTTTTCTGTGTCTTTAAAAAATACTCGAATCAGGGAAGCTATAGCTTAAATTTTGCCATCTGTTACATGAAAGTTGTGGTACTTGCCAAATCAGGGTTTTAGGTCCTGTCTGTGATGAGGATCTGAGGCCTGACAATGTGCAACTATTATGGTTGTTTCTACTACTCTGCATTAATTCTTAAGATATTTTAAAACATCATTGATATTTTTAAGCATCATAAAAAATGTATTAAGTGTAAGCTCCTCCATCACAGTAAAGTCACTGTTTTGTCATGTCAGGATTTTTGGAGCAACCTCTTCCCAGAGTAAGAGTGGTAAAGGAGGAGGCCTCATGTGAAGGCTGTGGGTGAGGACAACCTGATACACAGTCTGGGCAAGGGAAGAACAGCATGAGGAGGAAGGGAGGGATGGGAGACATAGGAATGGGAAGAGAGGGGAAGAGAAGTTTCTTTGCCTTAGATAGTGGGTTCCAAGTCCTTGACTTTGGTTAAAAGATTTTGTGGCTTCTCTGTTGTGGTGCATAGGGAAATATTCACAAGTTTAAGAGTGAAGAGTACTGAAGGAGGGTGTGTGGGCAGGGAACTTAGGGGTGATGGTATGAGGGAGGAGAGTGCAAACCCACCTCTAACCACCAAGGGATAATGTAGAATACAGGGGAAGGTGAAGGCCTCAAATGTGAGCCCAGAGGAGAAAGGCAGGGAAATATGGAGCATCCTTTCAGCATACTGTCAGGAAGAAAAGCTCAGAAATGGGCTGTGGGGGCATGGATGGGTGGATTCGAGAAGTCCTGCGGAGGCTGAAACACTGGGTGTGAGCTGGAAGGCCTCTCTGCCTGTACTGCTGGTTATTCTGATCACTGCCAAGTGCAGAGATGTAGAAATCTCCTGAGTGAGGTGGTTCTTGCGGGCCTGCCAGTTCAGTGACGTACAGTGAGGAGGTGTAAGGTGAACCATCTGCAGTTATGAGTGAGTTTCCTCATTGAACATCCACTGACTGGTCACTTCTGTCAATATATATTTGCATCCAATTGCTGCTTCTTGGTTTGAGTTCAGAGTTAAAGGCTGTGGCTCATTTACCCACCCCTGTCAACTCACTCCAGTACTGGGAGACAACCTGTTGTAAGCAGCAACCTCATTCCAGCATGTTCTGGAAAGTTTTCTCATGGTGAGAACAATTGTTTCAGGATCTGAACACTGATGATGCTGTCCCTTTTAATTCCTTTTTCTGTTTTGTTTCAGTGTTACGATTTTTTTTAGTTGCTTGTTTTTTTGTTGTTGTTTTGTTTTGTGTTTTTTTAGTGGTTTGGTTTTTTGTTTTGTTTTTCCCCCTGCTTTTGTTTTTAAAATAAGAGGCTGAGGTCTTTCATTACGCTCCCTGGCGACACAATGCTTAGTGCAATACAGAAACAAGTTCTTAATAACTAGAGTGTAGTTAGCCACCTTTTTTATATTGATCACATAGTTCAAGGGCAATCTAATGTGTTACACATTGAAATGCTTTGGACATTTCAGCTTTTCCTTCACTGGAAAACTATAAACACCATATTGAAAATGTTACATTCAGTTCCACACAGTCTGAAATGATTGACAGTATCTGCTTCAGAGAGGCCCTGGACTAAGCTAGCATGAACACTACATTACCTTGCTCTCAAAGAAACTGCACCATATCATGGGGAAAGTCATTTGAAGGAGCCCATACTGTGGAATGACTTTGATTGCCTTGCAGCTGCCTTCATAATGTACTTCCTGTAGGTAAGGGACACAACATTTCCAGTCTTGGGGTTTCATCAGATTTCTTGAGCAGCCTGTCTCCTCCCAGCTCAAATATAAAAAGTCCCTCTGACAGCAAAGTTGGAAAAACTGGAGAAAGTATATCAGGTTTTGTGCATTAGAGACAGTGAAAGACTAGTCAGTTATTTATAATTTATGGTACTTTCGAAAGGGAAAGAGAGGGAAACCTAACTTTTAATTAGAAACTTTCCAAGGAGAGAAATAGTTCTCCCTTTGCTGAAAAGCAAAAAAATTCTAGCATTTTAACATGTGCAATTGCTATCACACTTTGTTCTGTGAGAAAAAGCAAAATAAAATCCCAACTAACAAGCTGATATGGCATTTCAGTATAATGAAATCTGATGGTTGATGCGTTTGGGTCATCTGTTTTCTCCACCCCATACTAGAATATTGTTAGCAAGTAATTTTTTTGTTGTTTGTATGTGCAACTTTGGAGAAGTCAAAAGGAGGTTGCCTACCTGGCATCTTGCTTCAGATGTGGAGGGAAAAGGCCCTACCTCAAGATAACTGGGAGGGACATGAGAGCTGCTCGCATCCTCCTTGTGGGAGGGACGAGGAGAGAAGCCCGAGTGCCCTGCATATCAGATGGGACAGTGGTGTTGGGGGACTGGATGGGTGAGGGGCCAGCCTAAGCATTTGGCAATAGAAGAGGATTTTTAAAACAAAATGTTGTCATGTAAATGAAATTGTTTTTTCTTAATTAAAAGAATAAAGAAATAAATCCTGGTTTAGAGGGGTGTCTGCCTCCCTGGCAGTGGAAATAGAAGAGGATGGAATGCTGCTGATGGAGCACGAGTGCAGAGTGTTTGGTTTGAAAGTAGTCTAGTAGGTCCAGTGTATTTTTTTTGAGTGGGATTTCTCTGGGTTTTAAAGCAGAAAACCTACCTTATGTTTATCTTGAATGCATGGTTCAGCTGAGAATTAATGACCACAGCAAGCTGTAAAGCAGCATGTGCAAGCTGGATGGGTATAATTTGCAGAATTTCCTAAGTAAGTGGAGTAGAAAGTTCTATAGTTATATGAAAACTGACCTGGAAATATCCTACACCTAGTAGGTAGAGATGAGTGTGGAAATGAGAGAAAAATTTAATACTTCACAGGGGAAAAAATCGCTTTAATTTTCCAAGCTGTTTAGGTAGAAAATGTACACCTAGAGGAAACAAAAGATTTAGGTTTTTAAACCTTCATAGCTGACACCGCTGTATTAAAACCTAAAGCTACAAGTTAAAGGGCTAAAGGATCCTAAGGTCAGGCCTTGGGATACCCTGGGTAAAAGGGAGGGAGAAAAATTCTCTAGGTCTGATCCAGTGCCTGCTGAACCTGTTGAAAGTTTTGATGCTGACAATCTTGTGCTTTGATCCAGTTTAGAAGCCCAGTTCTGCTGCTGTAGGACTTCTGCAGTTCGTGTGTACTTCTAAGCATAATTTGGCCCTGCTGCCCAGGGTGTTGAGTGCTGATTTAGAGAGCAATCAAGTGACCCTTCCACTTGTGCTGTTGTGGGAGGGCAGCTAATATGTGTCTGTTAGTCCACAGAAGGGAAGGAGACCTATTAGTAATGCCAACAGTGCTTCTCATGAGTGTTCCTGTAATAAAGAAAGTACATGGTTATGCGCACACTGTTTTCCTGGGGTAGAGAAAAACTGTGGAAACCTCTGCTTGGTTGCTGAAAGCAATGTTTTTCAGCACCCTGTGAAGACATAATACCTGCTCTGGGTCTCTGCTAGAAAAATGTCTCCAGCTATCACTACGTGGGTGATGCATCTCCTTGTCCTCTCTCTCCATCACAGAGCGTTTTTGCTTTTTAGAGCAGAGATTGCACTTCGTGTCAGATTGATGGAAAGCTGAGCTGTTTATCAGAGGAACTAATTCTCAAGATTTCATTCTGCCCTGTGTGAATCAGAAACCTTCAGAGTGTGGAAATCAGCTAGGTTTTTGCTAGAGAAAGAGTCCACAGCTTTGGCTGGGGTTTGTTTGTTTCCCCAGTGATCTTTACTGTGTTTAACACATTGGTTTTACGCATGCATGTGTGGTATCAGAGTGTGCAGGAGTGTCTGTGTGTGCTTGATGCAAGACTCAAGATAAGATTTTTAGTCCTCTTAGGGTGCTCTGGGTCCATTTTATGTGGACCCAGATGTATGTTGTCAGATGTATTTTATGTCAGATGTATGTTGTTTGTCATTCATACCAAGTGCCCTCAGTGAAAAGTTGACTTGGTGGCTGGCAAGTTCACCAGAGGCAATATATGTACCACAGCTTCATCACCCCTTTTATGTTGAGAATCTGTTCTGCAAAGTTTAAGTATAGTCTGAATTCACTCCTCAGAGATAGGGTTAAGCGTGTACAACCGTTCATACTTTTGCATAGACATGTTCAATAAGACTTTGTAAAAGCCTTTTGAGTGAAAAAATATAAAAATATAGAACCGGCCTATGACATTTGGTTTATCCTAAGAATGTGGTATAATACATAGGTTCTTGGTTTGTTTTTCTAGCAGCAGTTTTTTGATTTAAAAAAAAAAAAAAAAAAAAAAAAAAAAAAAAAAAAAAAAAAAAGACAAAACCAGTCATAGAGATAGCTTCAACTCTTGATTTGCATGTGTAAATTGAAGCTTTACCCACTCACCCACCTCCTCAGTTTCTCAAATATATTAATGTGCACTTGCTCTCTCCTTGCCCCTAGCTGTATTTGTCTGGAGGTACCAGTTGTACAGAAGCTATGGGAATCCATTTCTAATTCTGCCAAGCAGCAGGTGCAGAATTACTAGCATAGTGACTTTCATTATGGGAAGCAGGAGGCAAGGCGGTTCTGGATCCAGAATCAGACATTTCAGTGAACCTGTATCACAAATGGAAGACTCCTGAGATTTATTACTGTTGAGTGACAGATTACGCTCCCACTTTTTCTCTCACTAGTTTTGGACTGTAATTCCATCTCACCCAATAAAATAAGAAAACTGGAGTCAGGCAGATGCATTTAAGTGAGGCACTCAGAGATGTGGGCAGGGCTGCAGGGGCTGAGAGTAGGGCAGCTTGTTCCCTGGACCAGCTGCAGCCGTGGGTGCTTGCCCTGGGTGCTGGCTCTGGGTGGGTGATGAGAAGAGGCAGATGTGACCAAGACAAGTGGAGTCTGTGTGTCCCTGGCACCTCTGCCAGCAAGATGATACAGGCTGGCAGAGTGACTTAAATATGGGGACCTGCAGCTCTGAACTTGTTTCCGCTTCCAGCTTCTCTCTGTGTTTGCTGGCAATTCCCATGGTCTTCATTCCCCTTTCTCCAACTGCAAAGGGAGGAAATTATTATTAGCTTTTCTTACAGGGCTGGAAAATAAATTCATTAATGTTTGTGAAACATCAGATACCATAGTGATGAGTGACATAGAAAAGCCCATGAGGAAATGAATGATTAGGTATTCAGAGAAGGGTATAGATGTTATGCAGTAAATAAGGTGAGACTACACATTGAATGATGAGGATAAAAAGAAATTTTGAATAGCTAATTCAGTCCCAGAGCACCATCAAGCTTGTGCAATGATTGAAGGAAGGGACACTCGGAAACTTCCTCTGCAATTATTTTATTAAAGATTGTACTGCAACATATGTACGCTAGGGGTATAAATTAAAGTTATCTGTGCAGCATAAAATGTGACATTTTCCTAAGGTTTAACAGTTTACTTTGTATCTAAGCTTCATTTCAATGTATCTTTTCAGTTTCAAAAATAGTGCTTCATTCTTAAGGTTATTTTGGAATGAAAAACTTGGTACGAGGGAGAAAAGGTGTTGCCTTTTTAACAGTACTAAAAATTGATTTGAATACATGCCAGCGTGAAAATTATCTCATCACATGCCCTTCCAATAACAGGGACAAAGCTAATCTGACAAAGCACTGGTGTATTTAAACAGATGAGAGGTAAATTAACTGCTGGTAAAGGCAACTTTGAATTTATTACCAAAGGAGTTTAATTATGGTAATCTGGGCATCAAAAGTTGACACTTAGTAGGCAAAGGACTAGTACACTAGCAGAAAATTATCTACACCTGCATGACATAAAGAAAAAAAAAAACAAAACAGGTTATATATTGTTTGCTGGGTATGGTAGTTAATTGTATTGCTGCCAGTCTCCTGTTCTTATTCTTACAGTTAGGACCCATCTGCTCTTCTCCTTCAAAGGGATAAATTCTCCTTCTTACAAATAAGTCATTCCAGTTAACAAATTTATCAAATGTGCAGCTTACTTTTAGAATGAGTGACATAACTAGAAAAATACTAGCTGAATTAGATTATTGAATTAATTTCCTTGGAATTTGTTGAACAATATGTTTACTAGGGAGTACTTGGCCAGCTGTGGCAGCAAATAGCATTTGCTGAATAAATTTGGGAAATACTGGTGGAATGTGTCTAATATTTGATGAATGTAGCTTGGCAGGCCCCTCATTCTCAGTTGCTTTTTACAGCCTTTTAATTCTCTTGGCATGAGTCCATTTTCTTTATTCTTTTTCCAGTAAGTACATTTATGGGTTTCCTGATCCTAATGCTGCTCCCTCACCCTTACAATTCTCTTCTGGAACTATTTCTTCTTCCCCACTCATACCTGATCTTCTGTACTCTTTTCTCTCTCCTCCTCATGTTGTGCTTGCTCTTTTCTCTTGTGCATTTTATATTCTTCCTTTCTGCACTTTTCTTAGTATCTCCTTCCCTCTTTAAAATGAGTGACTCAACTCTCATGTGCAGGTCTTGGAAACATACCACATATTTCATAACTGTGAACCTAGCTATTCAACACTAGGAAATAATGGTGTTGGCACTAGTCAAAAACTGTATTTAGATGAGAAACCACTCCTTTTACTACAGGCTTCTAACAAAGAAGAAGGGCACTGAGGTCTTTATGATGGTGATGAGGTTTTTGGTACTCCATATTGTACTTCTGCCTTGACTGGGTGAAATCATCCCCAAATTCCCTATATTGGTTTAAACAGGCAGAATATTTCCAGTCAGTGTACCCATCTGCAGCAAGGCCATCTGCAGGTGAATGGGTAGCTGCAAGTAGTTGTCAGCTCATGGTCTCATCTGACAGGGTCAGCATAAGTTTTACATCTTCCCCATTTTTATGTGCTTGGTTCTCCTTGCTCCTGCTCAGCAGGGAGCTTCCTCCAGCTGCAGTGCCAGCCTTGTTTGAACCCAGTTAGTTTCTTTGATCTGTCAAAGAATCATTTTGGTTGGAAAAGTCCTTTAAGATCAGCAAGTCCAACCATTAACCTACCACTGCTATTCCTAGGTCCACCACTAAAGCATGTCTCTAAGAGCCATATCTACATGTCCCCTACAGGGATGGTGATTCTTGGTGCTCTGGAAAACATGGGCAGCAAGTTGGAAAGCTCTTACAAGTGATAAAACCCCAAATGTTCTCTGGTCACTTTAGAAACCTCTGAAGAGCAAAGTCCTGGACCTTCTCTGTCAGAAATGCTGGGAAACGAGAATGTTTTTTTTCAGTCCAGGAGAGTTTTCTTGCCAATGATCAAGAGGAAAAAAAAGATCTTTTTGCTGCTGTTGTTGTTGGTTTGCTTTTAACTGACAAACTTAAACTCTGCAGAAATTGGGAGCAATTGTCCAGGAAAGATGTGTAATTGTCTAATTTGCTTCATGGGTCTTCAAGTTGTCTTGCTAATAGCTTGCCCTTTCCTTTAAGTCTGTGTTTAAAAGGTACCTTTCAACTCTTGTGTCTCAATCTATCTTTTGCAGTTAATTAGTCACTGCTTTTATTCTCCACAGAGGTGAGGAAAGAGGGCAAAGCCAGGGCCATTGAGCTGAGTAAATTCTCTCTGTGAGCCCATGGAGGAGCCAGGGCCAGCAG
This sequence comes from Heliangelus exortis, assembly GCF_036169615.1. NCBI lineage: Eukaryota > Metazoa > Chordata > Aves > Apodiformes > Trochilidae > Heliangelus > Heliangelus exortis. Next base: position 45,711,625 of record NC_092424.1, read on the forward strand.
CTGAGGCTGGGCTGCCATAACTCTCTCTTCTGTGAGGTCAATGTTTCACTCACTGTTTTTTGGGGTTTTTTTCTTTTTCCCAGGAATGAGACACATTCACGGGCCAGGTGCATGTCTAGGATTTGTCCTTAATACTGGCAGCATTTCATTCCCTTCAGCTGCTGCCAGTGTTGGGTGGGTGTAAGAAGTGAGACAGCATTGTTGTCTCCTTGGAAAACAGCAGCTGTAGAGGTTTGGGAGAGTCCAAAGCCACACCTTAAAAACCTGTGGGAGGACATGGACAGGTTTTTTTCATGAATTGACAGAAATTTCTGGATGGGGAAGATGAATTTATTTTTTACTTCCTTAGCTGAGCTTAAGCCAATTACAGTGCTGGGCAGCTGATAGGCACCCAACCAGTCATATCAGTGACTGTCCTTTGCTGTGGGCAGGGAATTTTTTCAGTTATATTTTCTTTTATTGTTTAGTTGCTGCAGTGATTCTCCCAAGCTAGTGCATCCCTGTAACATAAGACAAAGTGAATAAGAAGAGTAAGAGGGAAGGAAATGCTGTCTGTTGTCTCAAGACACATTGATCACTTTGCTGCACACTGACTCAAGTTTCAGCTGCAATCAAAAGAAAACTTAGTATTTTGGTTTGATTTTTTTTTTTTTTTTTAACTAAGAATGCTTCTGAGCTGTAGGCACTGATCCTGTGTTTATTGCATTGTAGCAATATGGCAAAGATTTATCTTTTTTTTAAATCTTTTTTTTTTGTCTTATACCCTTTGGTAGAGTAATAATTTTACATAGGATAGGTTGGAAATTGGAGAAATATTTAGGATTGTTAAATTAATACTTTTTACTTGCTGGGCTGATTTTTCACAGTTGATTTTTCACAGTCAGTGATGAACTCATGTAGAAATGTACATATAGAATTATTAACACAAGTTAACACAAAATAAAATGGAAAATATATTTTTGCATTTGAGATATTCAGCAAGATACTCAGATATTTAGTAAAGCTGTCAGAAAAGTTACGGAGCCTGAAAGCAGCATAAATATATCTAAGGTAAACATTTTTTTGTTAACTGATCTCCAGGGCTTCTAGAAAAAGGACAGGAGAAGGGGCATGGTTTTATTTGTTGTTGAAACACAAACTTCTAGGAAGCTGAACCTGAGAAGATCTCATACAGTGGACTCTGTGAAACCTGTACATAGTTATTGTAAATGTGTCATCTGTGGGTGTGTTAAAGATCTGTAACATCTTGTAGTAATGCCTATACGCACCCGTTATTAATTTTTTTGTTTACAGTGCCAGTTCCTCACAGGGTGGTTAAGTCTTTCATGCTAATAGTGCATCTATGGCTGAAGTCAGTGCTTTGTGTTGTAACATTCCCTAAAACCTTTAGTGTGAGCTGCTAGGCATAGTCTCTAAACACAACGGCTCAAGTCATGCACTCCTGGAGTACTATAGTTTTTAAAAAAATATTAGCATTTTCTTTCAGTTCTGGTATCAATCTTATGATTAATATTTGTTAATAATTAATTTAAATTAAGCAGTCCAGAGTTTTTCTTCATCAGGTTTTATTTCTGAAACTTTCATTACACTATAGCACACAGCAGGGGCTAATGCCCCAAATCAGAAATCTGCAATAGATCTCTGTGCTGTAATGCCAATGTTTTAGGTCTTTTGCTATTGCAGGGGAACTTATAGCCTTAAAATGAGACATCAAGCTTCCTTATCCCACACATTGGGAAAGCTGAATGTCTCAGATACAGGGACTGACAAAACCCACTTATCTCTAGACTGGTTTGAGCATTAGTCTCAGGATCAGATGGTTATCACCACGCTGCCACAAACCTGCCAATGTGGATTGGCTAGAGGCTGTCCACTGGAGACAACATTGTTTTATACAGCTCTGGGAGGTAGGAAAAAAACTACCATCTCCTGCTTTCAAGAAAATTCCTTGCCCTTTCTGGAAATCACTGGCTAGAACTGGTCCTGATAGTAAGCGCCTGTGCCCCTTAAAATAAAAATGAAAACATAAATTGCAGAAGTCATTCCTTTCAAGAAACAAAATCAACAATAGACACCTCACACACAGGCTGAAAGGAATTTTGGGGTCTTTTGCTTTGTACTTGAAAACAAGATCACTCATCAGTATGAGTGGGAAAGGGGCAAGCTCAGAGTCATGCTGTGCCTTGGGGTCTTGAACTCATGTGCTGCTCTCTTAAGAGAGTCTTAATCCTGAAAGTGTAGCTCATTCTGTGTCATTGCAATTTGCTGACAATATTTTCAAAATCTGTGGTCCAGAGAAGACCTTTTCTTTCTCACAGTGTTTCTTATTTCAACCAGTCACCACCCTGTTCCGTGGACATTGTTGCAGGTGACAAATGTGAGATGCTTCCTGGGACCACGGGTCCTAAAGACAGATTCTAGGTCCCCTGTGAGTCAAAGCTTCTGTAATAGTCTCTCAGAATGGCTTTTTGTCAGTGATTCTAAGAGTAGTTGTGGGTACTGGTATTTAGGTAAATTTAATTATGCTCATAGTCTAGCCTGTTAAGTGGAAGTGGATGAACAACATTAGGATTCACCACCTTGGTGGTGAATTTTTTTTCTGAAAAAGGGAGCCACAGATGAGCCTCCAAAATCCTGATTTGAAGTGCCAGGACTGATTTCCTCCATTCCTCCTGTCTGCCCTGTTGATTGACTCCAGCTGGTGCAAGCACAAACCAGATGCTGTGACACTCAGCCTTGTCAAAAGTGAGATCCTTCTCTGTATGAACAAATACAAGTCTGAAGTGTCTGGGGAACTCTGATGTGGAAAAAGAATGTACCTCTAAAGTTGATGACAGCTAGGCAAGTGGTCTGAGGATCTCAGTTCTGGACTTGTAAATCCCACTTTAATCCAACTTCTAAAATTAGAATCCTTTTGTGGATTTGGGCTTAAGTGATTTCTAACAGGAAGGACAGTTAAACACTGAAATGGATTTTATATAACAAAGTTGTATAATTTCAATTACAGATGTTTCTTAGCTTATGTTAGATGTTTGTCAGGACTGATTTATATACAGTAGACTCTGTCTTGGAGCAGAGTGAACTGAATGGTATTTTGAGGTCCCTTCCAGCCCTACTTTCTGTAATCTAAACTTAGAATAAAGCACCAGCTGTACTTCTGTGCTGGCCTGCAAGGTGATGGCAGCTGTGGTTTTTAATACAAAATGTAAGCTGAAAATCAAGAGAACCTGCTAATCAGAAAGTAAACCTGCAAAAGTGTTCTAAAATTGATCTGAACATTCTGTTTCACTGTATACTGCTTGAGATATGTCCCATCCTTTTTTATATGGTATGAAGTTATTCTAAGGCATATATTCTATGCAAAGCCACCAAGAACCCTTAGTTTTTCTAGATTAATGCTGGTACAGCTGAGTGGAATGTGACTTCTCTGGGACTGCATAAATATGAACTGGGACAAGTTTTGTTCATACAAATGTAGTTGATTCCAATATTTAACTGCACATTTAGCTGATTAAAAAATGTTGTGTTTTAGGGCCCATGGGTTCTTATCCTGCTGACCACAGGAAATGTTAGGGTCTGAAGTAACTTAAAATTTTTGGATCCATGAGAACAAAGTCCAGACAGCAAAGGTTGGATGAAAGCATAAAGTTTTATTTGACAATTAACACAAGCAAAGTGGAAGAATCCTGTGAAGGTATGGCAAATATGTTGAGTGGCAAAATAAGAGAGAGAGAAAAGCAGAAGATCCAAGGAAAAGAGAGAAAGAGGAAGAAAGAGAGAAGGAGAGGAAGAAAGGAAGGAAGAAAAGAGAGGAGAGGAGTTTGAGAAAGTCACTACCCTGGGTCCAGAGGTGTTCAGCATTCATTGTGTAAGAAGACTAGATACCAGTTATTACTGTAGAATGAACAAAACCTACACTAACTGCACCCATTTTAAGGAGCAAATTCCCAATAAGTTTGCTCTTCCTTCAGCAATATATCGTCTTAACTAAATGTTACTGAGTTAATTTCAGTCATGTTTCTCTCAACATGCTTCCTTACAATTATATGAAAGAAAACCTTGCATTTAATAAGCAGCTTTGGTCTACAGGTTCTTTAGAGTAAGAGTCAAAGTACAAAAAATTGACTGCTTGGCATAGAGTGCAGTAGAAAGACAAACTGCTGCTAATGGTCCAGTTAGAACCATTAATTAGGCACCTGAGTATTTTTCTGAGTAGTTTTCTGAACACTGCTGTCAGATATAAAATCATGGAATAGTTTAGGCTGTAAGGGACCTGAAAGATCATCTAGTTCCAACCCCCTGCATGGGTAGGGACACCTCCCACTCATTAGGTGGATCAAAGCCCCACCTAACCTGGCCTTGAACACTTCTAGCAAGGCATCCACAACTTCCCTGAGCAACCTGTTCCACCACCCACGTACTGGAGAGTTTCTTCCTCAAGACTAACCTAAATCTACCCTCTTCCAGTTTAAAGCCCTTACTCCTTGTTCCTGGAAAGTGTTTAGCCTGCTCAATATTTGGTTCGATAGCGCAAGGCGTGTTTGTGGCTTAGTAGGTATCTGAGTTAGTAAGGTTCCACCATGGGTTTTGGTCATTTGAGGTCTGTTGCTTGTCTCCAATATGGGAAAAACTTGTATGTGACCATTTTAGTTGCTGGACATTTATGCCAGTCTTTATTTGTTATCTGGAAAATGCTGCATTTAGAGATGCAAATATAAATGATTTTACATACATAAACAAACATTTCAAAACTGGGAGTTAGATGACACTTTTCTTATGCCAGACAGCTAACCTAAACCTTTGAGTTTCTGCAAGGTGTGTTTCTGTTATGATTCCCTATCTTGCGTAGTGCAAGATCAAGCCTATGAAGAACACTGTAAAATCTTCAGTATCCAATTCTTAGAGATGAATTCTTGAGATATGCTGAATATTACTGCCTTCCATTTTAATTGAATATAAAAAGTAATGAAGTTATTTACAGATGGAATAATTTTTCTCCTCCAATTGAATTCAAATATCTGAATATTCTTCCCATCTTTCTTCACCCATAAACTCTTTTTATCTTTTCTTCCACATGTTTCAGAGATACCCAGCCTTCTCATGGTAGTGTTTTGGTTGTATGGGTTTTTTGGTTTTGTTTTTTTGTTGTGATTTTATTTGTTTGTTTGTTTTTAATATCAAACTGCTGTCTGCCAGAGAGCCTATTTGCTGAATTTCTTCCAGAGTTTGATTTAACAAATAGTGATGCCATGATGGCAAATCCATCAGAGAGAGAGCGGAAATGCAAGCTTTGCAAGCTGCAGTACTAGCAGAGCACAGCTAGAGGAGATGAAATCAATCTCTCTTTAGACTTTGAAGCTGTTTTTTCTGCAATTGCAATGAAATTCCTTGGGGTAGCACACTCCCTTTTTTCCACAGCACTGCGTTATTTTGTGAATGGAAAAGGTCATGCTCTCACTAGATGGGAGAGCATCTCCCATCACTTATGGGATGACATGCTTTAACAGACATAAGCCAACTGACTAAATTGCAAAATTTTGCATGCCAACCTTAAAGGCATGCCTTCTGAATGGTATTTCTGTGATGTACAACTTCATTTTCTAGCTAGTCCTTCTCTCCCATGTCCCAGCACTGTCTTAGTTAATCTGTTCTAATGTTGATTGCAAATGCCAGTTGTGCTCCTCTTGGGACACTTACTGTTCTACCTTGTGCTTGCTGGACAACAGCTATAATTAAAGGTGAATATGATGCCTTCCTTCTCAAGCAGATTGTATTTACTTCCCAAGACTCTATTCTCTCTCTTACCTGGTTACAAATACTGTGCTGTAAATGCTACGTTGTTTTTTGATAGAAAAGCTAACAGCTGGAAAAGCTGGAGTAGGGAAGTTGGTGTATTAAGTCATGCAGAAGGTCTCCTGGCCAATACAAGATGGTCCCCTATTAATTCTCTCATCTCTGTTTCAACTAATTTTACCAGCCCCCAAAAGACAGGACTTGTGCCATTAGTACTGGGAAACTATATCAGGTTAATACATCTTGCATTGAAGAATTTTTTCATGATGTTCAGAGTAAATTATTTCACAGATGAAATATGCCTCACTGTCAGGGAGCAGCCTAAATTTTCACTTTCTTAATTTCCTCCCATTACTTCTCGTTATATCCCTTGTACCAATCTAAATAATTCATCGTCCTTCTTAATGTTTATACCCTTCAAATATTTATAGGCAGTTATCACGTCTCCCTTTAGTCAGAGCTTAGCTGAGCTGTTCATATTTAGACCTTTTAATCTTCATAAGTAAATCCTACTACATGAAACTGAGGGCCTGATCCTCAAAGGTATCTACGTGCCCGTCATTTACTTCAGTAGAATTGTGGCCTAGATATTACTACCATTAGGTAGCAGGGTTTTCTCTCCGAATTACCACTAATTTCTCATGATTATTAGATATTAAGGAGCACAGATCTGAATAGGATATTCTAGGAGCATCTTGGCCAGCTTTGGCTCTACTTTGTTGAGTTGTAAATCACTTCAGAATGTGCCTACTCCAGATTTTGTTGAACATTTTTGTTGCTAGCTTATGGCATTGAAAAACTGTTCCTAAGGTAGTGTTTGGTATTACCTTTACTTTGCCTTTTAGACCTCTGTATTCTGTATCTCTTAATAGTGAATATTTGACATTAGCTTCTCATTTCCTAAGATGTACCATCTGTGTTCAGACTTTGCATCCCCTTATAGCATTGTTCTGTGTTCACTAGTATTTACCAAAGATCTTTCAGTTTGCCATTCCTGTGTGTATGTGAGTACATGCATGTCTTGTATATGTACATATATATATAAGCAAAATATTTATATTAAAAATAAAATGAACATTAATCTCTGTATCACTACACTATATGGTTTTCCAACTTCACATGGTAGCATTTATCACTACTCTTTGTTTATAGATTTTTTCCAACCAATTTATTGCCCGTGTAACTCTGCTCATATCCAAGCTAGTTTGAATTAAATTAGTGAGACAGAATCCCTATATCAAATGCTACACTAAAGTCCAGCTGCAGTACATCTAGTGCAAAATATATTTCATGGTTGGGCTCTGAGGTCCTTCAGGTATGAGTGTTTGTTTCAATTTTCCAATTTTAGCTTGTGCAGTAAGAATTATGACTGATGGTTATGGTTTCTAGACTACCACCGCTGTAAACAGTGTCTTGCTTCAGTCAGAAAAGGAAATAGTCATCCTATGTTTGGGTTAGACTGAAATTTTGTGAAATAAATTGTGAATTTCTGCCATCTCAAAAAGTTTGGACACACAGGCCAGGTCTGGAACCTGTCATATCGGGACATATCAGCATAACGGTGGTAATGACTATGGTTTTGTAACACCATTAAGAAATTTTTTTTTCTTCTTTCTTAAAAAATCAGAACAAAATATTTTGCAGCTGTCAAAAACAAAACAAGGGAAAAGTGCAAAAAAAAAAAAAAAAAACAAAAAAAACACCAAAACACCAAAAAACAAAACAAAAACACCACAATTTTGCTTATATAAATTGCCTTCAGTTTTAATTGTTTTAACCCTTTTAAAATTTGTATTATGGGAGTAGCTAAAACAAGTGTTTTGAGAGGAAAATCAAATACTTTGCAAATGTGTGAATGAAACTACTTTTTTTTTTTCTTTTTTTACTGGACAACTAAAAATAATAGCCAAATTTGACTGAATTTTAGTGAGACTTCTTGGCTACATCAGAGCTTTTACTCAGTTAGTAGCTTTTGCACATCTTGACTTCTTGGAACTTGATACTGCTATTTTAGATGCCATACTCCTGATACAGAGTGATGCTACGTCACAGTCTGTGTATCACCCACAAGCCTGCCAAGCTAAATTTTCTCTCATTTGCTTCTTTTTCTCTCAGTGTTTGGGTGGTGTAGTGGGATTTTTGCCTGAAAGAGATTGATGCTTGTCAAGTAAGTCTGTAAGAAAGCAATACAGACATCCAAATATATTATATGGTAGTAGCACCAAAATTGAATCACTTTCCTAAGGCGGACTTAGCTTCTCTTTGCTGTTTTGCTGTATGAGCTTATATTGCAGGGAACACGTTTCTCTGTTACATTTCAGCATTCACTGCAATGCATCTGCCATCTTTCATATCTCACTACTTCACATTTGCTTGTTCAAAATCTCATGGTAAAGACCATGTCATCTACACTAGGCGTATTTTACTGAAGACCCATTTAGATGTTTTCTTAGAGAGCTGCTGTGCACTATTTTGAGTCTTTTATGCCATTGCCTTCTAGAAGCAATAGTACTTCAGTATCAGCCTAGTAGAACTGGTTTGCCTTTTTTCTTTTTTTTTTTTAAATTTCCTGGCATCACATGAGTTCTACCTTTGTTCCCTTATTTTATCTACTACTCACAAAGCTGTGTACCTAAGTGATGCAAATGTGCATCTGTATGTCCTACTAAAGATAGCGGCATTTTTCATTTTTCATTTTGTTTGTGACCTGCACTGCATGAGGGACTATTTTAGGATTACAGTATTAAAAGAAAGCTTGCAACAGTATATTACTCCATCTTCCCTGGCAGCATTGGCCCAGCTCTCCTGGGAATTCCTTTAAAATGTAAGAAAGCTGATTCTGTGTGACCTGGAATGAAGCAAACATTACAGAAACCAAAACTCAGACACTTCTGTGAGAGAGTAAGCACTTAGCTGGGCTGCACACTGACTTGAACCAAGCAAGATCATTCCCACCTGGGGAATGAGAAATTTTTTTTAAAACTGTAAGCAAAATGAACAGGAAAGAAATAGCACCTCCTGAAAATGGTGTACTGCTACTTAACATCCACTTTTTTTCTGTTATAATTTTACATCTCTGCAAATGTGCAATGCTGGAGGATCAGGCACTTGGTGTTTTTCTGGCAAGCCTGTAATGAGTTAGAGAAATGACCAAATGAGAAAAAAATTGGATTAATTAAATGAAAGAAAGGTATCACACTCTTGCTAAGATGACTAAGCTCACTTATTGCAAAACCCAGTTTATTTCAATGCTGTATTTTGAACTTCGTGTAAAGTACTGCAGCTTTCCAATTGAAATGTCTTTATTCAAATGGTCAATTCTTTTCTTGTTAGGAAAAGAAACTTTGAGTCTTGATTTAATTGTTTGGGTTTTTTTTTAATTTATTTGAGTTCGAAACTTCCAAATTTAATAAAATAGGAATGCCAGGAAATTGATATACTTTCTTTCTCTCTTACTACCATAATAGTGTTAGTGTCTTTTGTTCTACAAAGTGAATGATAACACCAATTATTGATCTTGTGACAGATTAAGAAGAATATTATAATTCATACTAGTCAGCTTAACCTTTTATTGACTTGACCTTTAGCTTCTCTGAGAAGGAAAATTAAGGCTCCTGCACAACTTTGTGCTGTGATGTTGGAATTCTGACATAGTTGGATTACATTTTGGGTATTATTAAAACACTGTAATCTGTCAAATAATTAATCTATATCAGTAACACAAGAAGATAGGTAGAGTTGAGACAGGATTTGCTCAATAATTGATGAGAAGGTTGCTTTTGGGGAAGGAGAGGTATTGTTTTGTGTATTTTTTATTACTTTTGTTTGGTTGGGGGGCTGGGAGGCTTGTTTGTTTTTCTGGTTTTTACTTTTGTTTTTTTTTAAGAATAACATCCTCCAGAAAACAGGGACCTGCACACAGGAATGAGCTAGGTTTCCAGTCCAGCAAACAATGTAGGTAGATAATGTTGGCAGAATTTCAGTCCCCCCTTCTACTATGCCCAAAACTACTTTTTCTTGCTCTCTTGTGGAAAACACTAGTCTTGTTAGGGTTCTGTTGCAGCAAATCCTACTAAAAATCCAATTTAATAAAAATATTTTCTAGATGAAGGTAATTAGAATCTGAAAACAGTGGAGGATTTACTAATGCAAAGTGAAATATTTTCTCACAAAATGGTACATTGGTCCCTCTTATCCAGCAGTACATGAGCTCCCTGTAGGTCCTGTGGGAACACTGAAGTCTCTCTCCTTTCTTTCTGGGGAGGCAAGGTGGGGCACGAAGCACATCTGCAGACATGGGAAAACAACGTTATGGAGGCAAGTGGATGCACCCTTTTGGGAAGGGACACAGTTCCTTGAGTTCAGCTGAAAGTGCCTTTTAGCAAGGGAATGCCTACAAAACTGCAGTAACAAACTGCTCCAAACAAATCTTGCCTAGAGTTGGAGAAAACATTTTGTTCAAATTGTTTTCCATGAAATATTTCCATGCAATAGACTCTCTTTGGCACTATTCAGAGCAGCCAGAAAAATAGAGCTAATCTTGTTGACCTCTAAACCTGATCTGTGTTAACAATGACAGGCTATTACTCCTATCAGCCTTTCATTTGAAACAGCAGAGATTTGTGTGGCTGATGTGAAGGTTACAACCCTGCTGATGACCAGTCTGATGCCTTGGGATAAATTCTCTCTTGTAGTTTGCCCTCTAAAAACCATGGCAACCACACGCAAGGAAATAAACATATATACCCGTGTGAAAGGCTAGAGAAGTTGCAAAAAAACCCTTCCAAATGTGCAAAAACTAGGAAACGTCAGAAATAGTTAGCATACCTTTGGTGTGCTCCACTACACACATGCTTAATATTACAGCCTACTTATGTCATCAGATACTACTCTTTCCTCAGGATTTCTGACAGGTTTGGGTAGGCCTATCTCAAGGAGAAGTGAGTAAAGTGTAACATAAGAGATTATTCCCTATAAGTGCCTTGCCTTGGTGTATGTATTCTTTTAAATGTGCATAGTGAATCAGATAAGCTGCTTCAAGGAGAGAAATTATAGTTTCTTGGATCATATCCTCTTATATAAACCTAGAGAAATGGATTTTTTTCCTCTTCTTGTCACAGAAATCCTATGTAATGTTAGGCAAGGGATTTCAAAACATTCTTCTCACAGCTGGCAAGGAATTTCATAAAATTTTCAGGGTCGCAAGGGACTTTTAAAATAATCTAGTTCCAACCCCCCTGCCATGGGTGGGGACACCTCCAACAAGATCAGGTTGCTCAGAGCCCCATCCAGCCTGGCCTTAAAATCTTCCAGGGATGGGGCTTCCACCACCTCTGGGCAACCTGTTCCAGTGTCTCACCACCCTCATGGTGAAGAACTTCTTCCTAACATCTCATCTAAATGTACCCTCCTCTAGTTTGAATCCATTCCCCTTAATCCTATCACTACCTGACATCCTAAACAGTCCCTCACCAGCTTTCTTGTGGCCCCATTCAGATACTGGAAGGCTGCAATAAGGTCTCCTCAGAGCCTGCCATTGTTTTCTGTATGCCATTATGGTTTTATATATATATGTGTGTGTGTGTGTGTGTGTGTGTGTGTGTGCATATACAGGAGCTATATATATATAGGTCTTTCAGCTATAACTAAATTTTTGGAGCTGTGCTATGAAAATAAGTGGGAAAAAAAAAAAAAGCCAGTGTCCAGATGTTAAGTCTGAACTTTTGATCTCAATAAATTTGTGTTCCTGTTGCCCATCTGCAGGATAGAGGGAATGCTTCTGCCTCTCTTGCAGGCTGTGAATATTAACTCATGTTCAGGCACTGTCATGGGGAGTGCCATAGAAAAGCCAAGGGAAAAGTAATTATTCTATTTCAGGAACAGAGTTTGTGTCATAAGTCACAGACCTCATATTGTGAAGATCCACTTCAGTAATGAACATCTACTCAGCCAGTTCCCACATTGACCAAAAAGTGGATCTGGCAGAAATATTAAAGGCCAATGTCATTGAGCAGAAAAATTAAGAAAGAGGAAGCTGAATTAAGTTGCATGTAACCATGTTTTTGCCACATAACTATATTTCATAACATTTTGGTGGTTTCTTTTGCAACCCTTGTTCTTACATTTTATTACAAATGATAGAAGAAGCCATGCTACATTGTCTAAAGACCTGACTTTCCCAGGGATTCTTGTAAGCTGCAACTGAGACCAGAATAACATGAAGTTTTCAATTTCTAGACTTACAAATTGAATGTAGTGACAGAGCTGGAAAAATAAAACAGTATGGATTAGCAGAGCCCAGTCCTGGGTACTCCAGAGGAATCATTGAAGGCCTGCTGCTGTGCTATTTCATCTAATGCTAGAAAAGCTTTCTCTTGGTATTCAGAGATGTTCTTTAGTTTTATTGTGAATTATGGATGGAAACGTAGGATTGTTTTTTTGCTTTTTTTTTTTTTTTTTTTTTTCCTTCACCTGCCTAACCAAAAATACACTGCTAAAATTACGTGATAAGCTAGAAGAACTTTTGGAGCTGCATGAGTAGCTGGTTTTAAGTCATCATATGACCTGCTCACACAAGTACTTTTCTGCATGCTTTTGCATATCTCTGAGAACACTAGAATTTGTCTGAGAGAAAAATTAACATCATCCACTACAGTCAGGAGCGCTCAGGACTTAATTAGTTCTATTTCATGGTGAGAAACTTCAAACAGGCAAATTTCAGCCAGAAACAACAGGAATTAATTTCTCTTTGCAACACAGTTGCTTCCATACCTGTTCACTCTGCTTTAGGATCTTCCAACTGTGACAGCTTGTCAGCAGGAATATCCACCAACCCAGTCTAATTAAATGCTGTATGGAATATTTCAGCCATGCTCTGCCTGTAGCATCCTTGATTTTACAGAACAACCTTTTACTCTGCAAGTAGTGTTACTGAGTTTGGACAGCATCCTCAGGTTCTCTAAAATATTCCTGCTTTGAGTTTATAGAGATGGCTCTAGCCTGATGAAGGCCAGGACACTCACCAGTTCTTCTCATTATTTGTAACCCATGTTTTGTTAACCTTGAGCATTATTTAAACACAAAAAAACCCAAATAAAAGAAACAAACAGAAGGTGAGTAGTGCCTCTCCCTATAGCAAACTGTGCTTTTTAACCCTTCTAAGCTTGGCAAATGTGTTTTACTCATGGCATATTACCAGGGAAATGAAGAAAGGGCCAGAGATAAAACAACAAACTAATGCTGTAGTATCTTTTGACATGGATTTATATTCACTGCAGATGTAGCGCCTTTGAAAGTTGGGCTTCTGGGAGGCTGGTAGCTAGAAAAAAAAATTGTTTCTCAAATGATTTAAATTTCTAGTGCTTTGGCATTGGAAGAAGAGAAATGTTTACAAGTGAGAGTTTGTCCTGATCAAGTGTGGTTCTGCCTATTGCAACACTCACTTGTTCTACTCTTATCAGTACTGCTGTGTCTGTATCTGATATTACTGCCAAGTAGTATCAATTAAAGTCTCCTGTGGAAATATACACATTTTTTGATGTGGAGAATAAGCAGTCCATGTGGAAATTATGGAGGATAGATCTACTGGTGAGATTTTTGTCCAGGCAGCTCACTTTTAACAAAGAGTTTGTGCGAAGATCTGCATTGGTGTGGAACTGTAGATTGGTATTATATTGGCTTTGGCTCTTCTGTGGGATGCTGAGAAGGGTGGAAGTGCAAAGTGGTGACTGGGGAAAGAATGTCAATGTTTAGGAATATCCAAAATTCTGGAGCCTTTTGCATGGGAATTAGTGGGTTATCTGAATGTGATCTAATAGAAGGTATCTCTGCCCATGGCAGGGGGGATGGAATTATATTACCCTTAACATCTGTTTCAACCCAAATCATTCGGTGATTCCATGATGTTCCCAAGTGATGAAACCCACAGCTAACCGTTTTGGGCACTCCCATCTCATGACATTTCCTCAGAACTGCTGCTTTTATACATGCCATTTTGGGTTTTGGCCTTTTCTTTTTCTCCTCTCTCTTCACATCTGCCCATCATCAGCAAACAGCTGATTTGCTCAACTTAGAGGCATGCTGAACTTTGGAGCCACTATCTATTGTAAGTTATTCAATTTTCTAGAAGGGAAATTCCTATTTAAAATAGTCATTTTGTTCCATTTGGTGCCTTAGCCAAGATAAAGCAATCATTAGTAGTGGTGTGAATCTCTCTCGAACTTTCCAGTGAATGTATTGAGAAATATATATTAAATATATTACATCTGTATGCATAATAAAATTTAATCTCCAAGCCACTAACTCCCAGATCCCTTAGGATGGGAAGCCTTGTAAGCTAATTAGTGATAGCACATAAGCCTCAGCCCTGAAGGACATGGTTCATTTTATTACTGGTGCTGCACTTAATAGGGAGGATGCTGCTGGATGATAAAATGTGTGGAAATACTTAGCCACAGAAGAAAGCTTCACTAATGCTCAGACATGACACTGCAAGGCCAGCCTGAAATCATATTACATGCCTCTGGTCAAGCCATAGCTGATTGGATTTGAGAAACAACTACAAGAAAAAGATTAATATTGATAAATTGATGAATCAATAGATAGTTTGATAAGAACTCTAACTGCCTGCAAGGGGTTCAGTGGAGTTCTCAAGGGCTCCTGATATGGCTTCCTACTGGCCCTGAGCTTAATTGTTAACAGTACATAGAAAAGTGGTATCTGTCATGTCTCAGTACATTCAGGTAATAAAACATCAATTGAATTTTTCCTGAAAATTCACTCCTGAAAACACAGATGTTGATAATTTTTATCCTATTCAAAACCTTTGATCAAAGATGAAAAAAAGTAACCTTTGTTTTCTCATGTACATTGGCTTTTCAAATGTATCATATTTATTTTTCCACTAGGATGATGTTTTTGACTTTTTCTTTCCTTATACCTTTCTTGTATGGCTTTTGGTTACTTTTAGTTTTGTAAGGTTTGTTTTCCCTGATGCTCCCTGGGCAGTAAGGTCTTGGAGAATAACCACTGTTTCAGCTATAAGTGCAAGAAGATTAAAGACAGGGGTGTTTATTGTTGAATTTCTCCTCTGCACTGCCACAAGATTCCTCAGTGTGGTTTCTCCACTGTCTTGAGAAAGTTAATTCACAATGTGTGTCTGTCCACCTTTGCAAACTGAGACATAAGAATGGCTACCGCATTTTAACACCAGCCCTTGGCTATGTTTCCACCTTTCTTGAACCCACTAAAAGATTTCACATTTTGATTGGGTTTAAAATCACTTTGGAAAAGGTGTCAGAGCAGCAGCCTAGGTAAGAATCTCCTTGTTTAGGTATGAAATATAAATAGTGCAGGAAAAGTCAGAACTGGTCACAACATATGTAACCTCACATTTATCTCAAAGGAACACTTCTAGCAGTGAGGGGGGAGCTGAGTATTCAGTCACTTCTATGTGAAGATGCTTCAGAGCAGTGTCCAGAACAAGGAATTGCCAGAAGTAATCTCCTTGTTTGTTCATCATGCATATGTTAATGGTGAAGTTTTTAAACTATGAGTACTAGGGGCTAGAAATTCCCTCAAATTGGACAAAGATTAGGTTGTATTGCCAACTTCTCCAGATATTCAGCTTTTACTGCGTATTTTTTTTTTTTTTTGGTTGGTTGGTTGGTTGGTTAATTTCTGTATCTAGCAATGTTGTCTCCTCTGCCTCTTCTTCCCAAGACCCATCTGTTGTAAGCTGGGGCTTTAGTACTTCTGGAATCTGGCTGCTGAAAGATTTTTCGTAGAATACAGTGGAGTAATAAAATACAGTTTGTGAATGGAGGAGGGGAAAGTGAGATGCATGACACAGAGAGTTGTCCTAAAATGCACAAATTAGAAATAAATTATTCAAAAGCAGTACTATTTTTATGGCACTGTGACCTCTTCCCCTGCTGGGGCTTTTTAAATAAGCTCAGAAATCACAAAATATGTGGGATACAAAACCAAAATATTCACAAGTGAGATGAAAAATTAGGCATGCAGATTTAGCTTGCTCTTAGAAACCTCTTTCTTCTTACAGAAATAACCAATAGCACGAGGCTCAGGGACCCTTAAATTTACCCTTACTGAAACTGAGTGAGAGAACATCAGGGATCTGCAGTAACTTTGCAGACTCACCCATGTCAATACAAATTAGCCACTAATTACAGCAAGGCTCTTACTTGCTGCATCATAAGGTGTGTGGGAGTTAAGTTTACTCATGCCCCTTGTGCATGTTGTAATGATGTCTCAATTACTTACATATGTATATGTGTCTGAGAGATGCATGGGTACCCATTAATATGCCTACGCACTTGTGTTTATATACGAACAGCATACGTTCATTCCAGTACTTGTCAGTGACTCATTTATTATTATTAGCTGGCCATTATGCATTAATATTCAACTAATATTCCAACAGAGGCTTATGGGGTGTTGTTCTGTCTCAGTTACTGATGTATAGCCAAGAGCTTGGATATTTCATGTGTACTGAGACTCTTCTACAAGTACTGCAAGAAATGCAGGTCTGGTTATTTTTAAATATTTGCAACAGGAAGGCTCTAAAGCCCAATGTTGCATCAATTTTGAGTGGCCTAATTTCACTCCCTCTCAGGGCAGCTTGCCCTTAAATGAGGCAGTGCAGACAGTCACAGAGTATCTCCTCATCCTATGCAAAACCTGGTTACAACTAAAGGTGATGTATGTTTGATGGGAAAATGAAGTGATGGTGGGAGCGTTCTCGTTCACTCTCTCAAATTTCCAGACCTGTTCCCAGCATAAATCTGTGACTGTCCAGATATGTTTGTCCAGTCCCCAACCCTCTGAAGGTGACCTACACATACTAGGCCTTGGAGTGTCTTCCCAGGCCCTGTATTACACCTTGTTGCTGTATGTATGTTGAATGCCTAATATTTAAAGGCTTCAGCCAGAGAGGGATCTTGAAAGAGGCTTTCTTAATACAAGGCTGTGTAAGAGGATGAGTAGCCCTGCTGAAAATGGTCAGACCCTGCATTGGTTGATTATGACCTAATGCACTGTCCTGGCTCAGAAACTAGGGAAGCTCACTTGATTTTTGATTTGAGAGATCGCTGCCAGGGCAATTTCAATACCATGGGACACCACTTACATTTTTCTCTGAGTACTACAGACATATTCTGACTCTCATTGAATACTGGAAGAAAAAAAATACTGGTATTGTTATTGAGAAGCATATATAATAATCTAATCTTTTTCTGCAACAGAAGCAATAGGTTTGATAGGATGTAGAAGAAAGACAAAGCCTATGCTGTATGCAAAACGAGCTCTTGGTAATTTTCCTGGCTTTCCATGGGTCTAAAATTTTCTTGGGTTTGGTTGCCAAATCTCACACAAAGTCAGGATTGCTGAACAGCAACCACTTTTGAAATAAAAAAAAACAACTTATAAAATAGAAACTAATGGGCACATGTGCAGTTGTTTTCATTTTCCTTAACTGCTATAGGGCCCATGAAACTTACTCCCTTTTTGTGGTACATATGAAAGCAAAGAAATGCTAGATACAAAATACCAATTGTAGAGTGTTACTTGAGTGCAGTGACTGTGATAGAAATTATGGGTTTTGACGTTATTATGGAATATTTGGATTTAGTAGTAAAGTTAAGGTTGATCTAAGGCCATACTAGGTGCATTGAAATATATCTTGTGTTTTTTTAGTGTTTTTGGGTTTTTGTGGTGTTTGGTTTTTTTCCCCCAGAGGTCAAATCTCTAACAAAATATTCTTTTCTTGTAACTTAATCAGTTATGCTCTAGTCTCTAACATGCAGTTTCAGGTGGTGCCTTTATTTTCTTTGTTGCTGCTTAAACTTAGGAAGTGAAAAAAACAAATCACTATATGTAGGTCCTTGAACATTTTTGAACAGTTTTCATTTAAAAATGTATTCAAATTACTAATTTTAGAGCAATTATTGCACAGTGATGGACAGATGGGGGTTTCTGTCCTTGGCTATACTCCATGAAGACTGCATGATTTGTAATTAGAAATTAGATATCTTTTTCAAAATCTGGGTGCCTTGAGAGAAAGACTGTGTTTAAGAATAGGCTGGCCAGTAGCAAAGTTCATGTCTTCTGTAAAGTGCATCATTGTACGACTCAGCAAAAAGCATAGTACAGACTTAAGTTCCCCCAGCCTGATTACAACAATTTATGTGACCTTAAGCAGGTTTGAATTTAGCAGGTCTTACAGATATACTGAGAGTTTAAAATTTGAAATATTTTTGTTGACTTTTAACATTAGATTTGCAACTTTGTTTGTACTTATTTGTATTTAGCATAATACTAAATTAGATTATGTCAAAACTTTTTTCCTAGGATTTAATAATATTCAACCTTTTTACTTCAATTTAATAAAGTTTCCAGAATACCTCATCCTCCCTTTTATATCTGTGAATTCAGCAACGAATTAATGGATTCTGAGTACTAAATAGGGCATGGATTATCCATTGTAAGACTGTGACTCAGAACTTCAGTGACTTTGAGTGGCTGTGAGTAGTGGAAGTGGAAGACACCTAAATCATTCTTGTATCAAGGATTACAGTTAGAGTAGAAGTTGGTGATGCTGATGAACTTTTTCTGATCTCCTAAGTATCTATTTGTTCCTGTTTCTCTTCAGATTAATGCCATTATAATAAACCCTTTTGTTTACAGCCTCTCTTCTAATTCAGGAAGTATTTGAATTTATTGAGCATAAGGTAGAGGGACATATTAATCCGTCACTAAGGTGCAGTCACCTCTGAGGTGAAAATTTAGCAGCAGTTCTTACATTGTAATACAATGGATGGCCTGATCAGCTTTTTTTTTTTTTTTTTTTTTTTTTTTAACAAGATGAATCCTCACCATAAACCAAGAACTGTCTCTTCCTTATCTCTAATCCTATGACTTCTTATCCTCTTATCCTGGAATAGAAGTAGTTCTCTGTCCTTTGTCAGTGCTTATTTTTGAAAGGAGACTTTGAATTAATGGTGAACATGTCATTCTGAACTTCAGCAAAGGATGTCTGTCTGCCATTAATTTTATTAATTTTGTGCTACCAGGAGACAGAAAGGAGGAGCAAAAATGCCAGACATTCCAGATCTTGATATGTTCCTCACGGCCAGAGGTGACAGAACAGTCCTCTCACCATTTCACAATGAATTTTAAAATATTAGTCTGGAGTCAAAACCACACAGATTTCTCACTCTGTTGTGAGATCTAGGCCTTTTTTTACCTTTTCTTTTTTTTTTCGGTGCATCGATGACAGAGCAGGCAGAGATGATGCCAGGTTATAAATTTGTAAATTCTTGCACTCCTGAACTCATAAATCAATTGGCAGAACTGGCTTGTTGTAACAGTGTGACATTTTAAATTTGTTACTTCTGCTAATTTTAGCACGTTAATTCTTGCCCTATGCTGAAGTTCACAAAGCAACTCCAGATTAAAAGCAATACGATAAGCGGTTATATTTATTGGCCTTATAACAACAACTGACAACAGAAAAGTTACAACTGATGCCAGTATTAATGTTGTTATACCTAGATACTAGTGCAAAACCTAGTTGCATTTTTAGTATGATTTATATCCATTCATAGAGTGCTATTAATTTCTAGTTTTATTGTCAAAAGACTCTTGGTGGTATTCAGGGAAGAGGGGCTGAGAAATACTGTGTTTTAGTAGACCACAATTGAGGAAGAAATCTACAGTGATCTGTTTGCAGGATTCTTCCCTCATTTTTCCATTACTGTTTGAAAGGGAACAATGACAGTGTCCAAAAGAGAGGACATTTTCCTCCCGTATTTGAGCAGCTCAAAGCATGCCTCTTTGTTGAGCCTTCCACCTTATCTCTACCTCCTGAAAAACATCTCATAATGCCTTTGCATCTTCACAGTAGCTCTGTTCTCCAAAGCCCTGGACCATTTTTGCTGGTGGTTGCAAGGCCTGTAGGGTTAAAGGTAAGACTGGATCATGGGGATATCCTGAAGTTCAGTGTGAGAGGACAGCCAAAGACACAATGATTCTAGGGGAGCCAGGCATCCATTTCAAGATAGACTAGACTTTTAATAACATGAGCAGCCAATGTCAAAGAAAACCAGGAAAAGGAGACATTAATATTTCACCCCTGCCATATTTATTCCTCTCATTCTTAAGAAAAGCACTGCTGTAATTTTTGCTTTTCAAACAAACTGCTTGTAAAAATGCTGTGGAAAACTGTTTCTTACTTCAAGAAAATCAGAGCCGGAGGGAGGGAGAAATGAAGTCTGGGCAACTGGGAAAGAATAAACTTTGAAAAGCAATATGGCACTACAGAAAAGTGTAGTTTAGTAGTCTGCAAGACCATGAGAAGTGGGTGTTCTTTTTGAGAAGCTGGCAAGATTGTATGAATAAATAGATAAGTAATTCTTTTCAGATGAGCAGGGAAGGCATGCAGAGTGATGCCCTTGAACTAAGCTGGAGAGAGTTACTTCTGAAAAGGGTAATTGGAGACAAATCCCCAAATGACCCATCACAATGAGTCAAGACTATTCAAGCTGCCTGTGTCAAAGCAAAAAAAAAAAAAAATTACTACATGCACAAACTTGTGTAAGAAGTTTTATAGGTATTGTCATTTTATTTCATTTTCTTAGAGGCTATAAGGTCTTCCTATGGATTAATACTGAAGTTATCTAGCCACGAGGCAGAACCTGTTATGTTAACAAAATGCTGGAGTGATGTACCACTTCTAGATTTTGGGATATATTTGTGCTTACAAAAAGGTCAGGGTTACAATATCACCTGTGTGTGCACAGCTTATTGTGATGTTGTCAAGGGCTTTATGATAATGGAAAAATTAGTGGCTTCATTAAGGCTCTGAGTGTTTGGCATGTATTCATGTTATATGCTGAGATCTAGCTGTAGAGGGTTGTGGTTACACTGAGTCTGCGGCACTCTGTTGAGGCTACAGGTGCAGCTCAAGGACTTTTACAAAAGAGGTCAGAGCTCTTACTTTAGTGATGACAGGGTGAGTCCATGCAGCTCTCTAGAATTCTTGTGTCCTGCTATGGTCTGCGTGTGATTATATATCTCTCTATTTTATCTCTGTATACTCACGTGATTACGATATATTTATGTCTATATTGTGTATTTTAATATCTAATTTGTATATATCTACTTGTGATCTTCATGTAGATCATCTGTATATATGGATTATATGTAAATTGCCTATCTTTTTTTACATATCATATATGTATACATATATATATGTATGATATGTAAAAATATATACATATGTATGTATATAGTATTTGGACATGGTTCTGGGCAACCTGCTTTAGGGCACCCTGCCTGAGCATAAAGACTGGGCTAAAGGACATCCAGAGGTCTCTCTTGACTTTGATCTTTGATTCTGTGGGTAAGGAAAAACTGCTTTTCACTCAACAGTAGCACAATGTCTTAAAGGAAGGAGATGGATGTCAACTAAAAAGAAAAATCTAAGCATTTTTTAATATGCCTTTTAGAAAGAGAAAATTTTCTTCTTGCTTTGTCCCTCCACACTGTTAATTTTTCCAGATTTGGATATGCCATTTCCCCCTGCCATTTGCCATACCTTTTCACATCAGCAATCCTCTTCTTACTTCCTAGATGGGGACTGAAGAGGAGAAGCAGGAAATTGAACTGTTTGTTGTAGTGTCAAAGTCAGTGGATCCCTTTTCTCTCCACACCCCTTTTTGTGGGCTTCATGAGAAGGGTTATGCTATCCTTTCGTTTCCTTACAAGAATGGACAAACTGCAGCTAAAACATCAGACAGCATCAATTCTGGGAAAAAAAGAGCCATGAAAAAGTCTTCTACATGCCAGAGACATAATTGTTCCATCATCTTCTTTCCTCACTTACCCTTGTTCCTAAGGAACAAAAAAGACTGGGTAGCTTTGGTATTTTGCAGACTTGGCAAAAGATGTTCCTCTTCTCAAACCACTTTAATACTAAAGGAAATGCCTGTATTTTGCTATATTTCTTATTTTTAGAGTAGGCTAAGCTTTTATTGTTGACCTAAATGTAAGCAGTGTCTGGCTTTTAGGGCAGGCTTGAGTTTGAAAAGCCATGTTCTGGCTCCACTAGGTGAACTCAAGGCCCTGGAGTTAGAGGCTTTAATGGAAATAGGTCTCTAGGAAATAAATGACAAACACATGGAAGGGGAGTGTAACAATACTGTTGTTAGGTATATGTGTGGGTTTTTCAAAATAACTGAGCTAGAGGATAGATTGATGATGACAAAGCCAATGTGAACTTTGAATTTGAACCAGTGAAGCTTTGGTAGTTTTCCTAAAGTGTGGTACGGGTGAAGTCAAAGAGGCCTTCCTCTAGTTATGGCCCAAACTAGAGGCTCATCCCATAAACAACCTTGGTCTTTCCCCCGATGGGTGTCTAATCAGTCATATTGGTGATAGAAATGATCTGTTCTTAGTGTGTCTGGCAAGTGAGACAGGAGGTCCCTGTAGTGCAAGTGCTAATGTTTTATTCCAATATGAACTTGTTTTCACAAGAAATAGATAGGGCCCACTGGGATGTTTTAGAGCATCAACACGTGTTCTATTTTGTCAATTTCATTGTACGTTCTCTGTTATTTTTAGTCTTCAACTTGAACTGAAATTCCAAAAGGTTTTGACACAGGGGAGCAAACAATGATGAGCAATTAAGGGTCATTAACATAGAGTGACTTTGTCTTTGTGATACCAGTTGTATCCTTAGACTGCATACTAAAGTTCAGGAAACACTTTTGTTTCAACCTTGAATTTCAGATAAGTGATAAACAGATTGGTTTCCTTGGGAATTTTGCTCTTGGGAACTTTTTTCATATGACAAAGAATTGTTTGAGACAGGAGAGAGGAAATTCAGGAAGGACAATCTCTGCTGCAGGTCACTTGCTCTGCATCTGAAAAAAGAAAGCAGGACTGAGGAAAAAGGCAAACCGCTTAAGGAAACAATAGAAAAGTGGGACCTCTGACAGCAGAAAAATGCCCCATTAGGAAAGAAGGAAACTGCTCATTGACTGCATTTTGTGCTTTGTCTTACTAGTATTTAGCTTTGGAATAAATTTAGGGGATGCTTCCAAGAAAATATATCAATAATAGTGTTTGTGTCCTGAGGCTGTGAGTAGACTGTATTCTACTCTAAAGAGTCTAAAAGCCTATGGATCTGTTATGTTAGGTCCCAAGACAGCTGCCAGTACCTTTCCCAAATGAGAGATCACAGCCTATACCAGGACAAAATCACCAGCTGATTTTTTTATGTAGGAATCTCTTTAATGGCAGCAATTTACTATCAATGACAAGTAGGAATAAATTTGCAGATAATCTCCTGAAATAGGCTCTTGCAGATGACACAGCTTCACGTATAAGAGCCATTGCAATTTGTAAGAACATCCTCAAAATGTTCTATAAAGTACCTTAAAATATCAGCATACATTTTAAGGTCTATTGAGCACTTTCACAATACTCTTATAAAAGCATTTATCTACTCTATCTTCATACTCCCTTACTCAAACATTTCTAGCTGTTAGCAGTCAGGTACCCAGGGTTTTCTCTCATCTCTTTTAGCTGGCTTAAAAAAAGAAAAAAAAACAAACCAAACCAAACTACAATAACAAAAAAAAAAACCTTTTTTTTTTTTTTGAATAGCCATAGCTGTGTACAACATTCTTGAGTTAAAACAACATTCCTAATTATCAGCCTATATTTTCAAAGATAGGTTCCTAAGTGAGGACAGTGAGGGTTCTAATTCTGCCATGCTTGTTACAACAACAAAAGCTACGTTCACTTTTTGGTGAAATAACATGAGTATGGAGGTATGTGAGAAAAACATCCTTTTTTCCTTTTGCACCTCCCTCTGGGTGGATAATAATTTTTTAAAAAGGGGTCGACTGTTCGCAGCATTGTGCATCTTGTTAGTAAGTAGTCCACATCTGCTTGAACAACAACTTTTTGTTGGAGGATATGGACTCATTAAAGTAAAAATGTTGGAGCCAAATTTTTACAAGAATAACAAAAATTTCAACTTAGGAAATATTCTTTGGGCTCGAAAATCCTTCCTGTGCTCTGGTTTTACTTTGATAAAGCATAGAGTCAATATCCAGAGTTTTTCTGCTCGGTGAAAAAAAAAAAAAATAAAATTCCTTCTTTGTGTTCCAGCCAAAGCTAATATCATGTTTATGTAGGGAGAAACAGAGTTCCCTCTTATGATATAGAACAACAACTGTCAAGCCATTCAGTTTCTGACTTACTACAAGCTCCTTGATGAGCAGAGGATGTGTAGTCATTTGTACCACTGTCTTACTGTTGATTCTTCAGCTCTGGAGTAGTTGCATATCCTTGAAAGTGAAGTTGCAAGGTAGGGGTTGCAAATCTCTACAAGTCAGATAGTAGTTTGCCACTTCATTGTCATAGAGAGAAAAAGTTTCATATTCTGATACTGTAAAGGCCAGCTAATACAAAGCCTCACAATAGCTAATATGCTAAGCACAAATATTAGATTCATAGAATGGTTTGGGTTGGAATATACCTTAAACATCATCTAGTTGTGATCCCCCTGCCGTGGTCAAGGACACTTTTCACTAGACCAGGTTGCTCCAAGACCTATCCAACCTGACCATGAACACTTTCAGGGAGGGGGAAGCCTCAACTTCCCTGGTAAACCTCTTCCAGTGTCTCATCACCCTTAGAGTGGTGAAATTAGAATTTCTTTCTAATATTTAACCTAAATCTACCCTCTTTCAGTTTAAGATTGTTCCCACTCATCTTATCACTACATGACTTGGTAAAAAGTCCCTCTCCAGCTTTCCTGTAGGACCCCTTCAGGTACTAGAAGGCTTTAAGGTTTCCCCTTGAGCCTTTCCTTCTCCACACTGAATATCCCCAACTCTCTCAGCCTGTCTTCACGGGGAAGGTGCTTCATCCCTCTGATCATCTTTGCAGTCTATGTCTGGAGTTGCTCCAACAGCTTCATGTCCTTCCATTATCAGGAACTCCAGAACTGGACAGAGTACTCCAGGTGAGGCCTCACAAGAGCAGAGTAGAAGAGGAGAATCACCTCCTTCCACCTCCTGGTGACTCATCTTAGATGCATCCTAGGATACAGTTGGCTTTCTGGGCTGCAAGGGCACGTTTCCAGCTCATGCTGATCTTATCAAGCAACACACACAAGTCCTTCTCCACAGGGCTGTTCTCAAACCATGTTGTCAAGACTTGGGAACTGGTAAATGGCTACAGTGAAAGAGAGTCAGCAAATGTAGTATGAGAGAGACCAATATTGTATTTGGTATTTTCATCTTGGGTAAAACTGGAAACAACACGGCTAATCAATGCAACCTTGGAAGTCCAAGGGCACTAATGAAACACTGATTGGGCTGACAGTGAGTTAATTTTAAAATGAGATAGGTAAAAGACGGCTGAAAATAATAAGTAGTATTAAAAGTTTGGGTTTCATTTGAGGTCCTAGGTCCTGCCAAATCACAGAAAGAATGAATCAGGAGGGAAGTTTAGGGCATGTTCCTTTAAAGCAAAAGTAGAAAAGTTTACTAATGGCAGAAATAGAAGCTGCAGCTGTGAACATATTCTAAAGAGTGTTAGATAAGCACTTGAGGGGAAAAACACTACAGGGTACAAATGCTAGACTTAATTGGCTACATGCCTTCCTTCCATCCTGAAATGTCACTATGCAACCAATGTCAGTTTCTCCACTCATCTTCTCTCCAGGAGATAATAAACCCAGCTTTTGTACATGTCAAAATTCTGTTTCTTACCATTACTATTCAGAATAAATCTGCACAAGCAGATTTTCATTTTTTCTTTTCTTTTTTTTTTCTTTTTCTTTTCTTTTTTCTTTTCTTCAGAAGCTATCTCTAGGCCCATTTATTTAAATATGAAGATCGTAGGTGTAAAATAAAGGCATGTTTTCAGGTAAAGTGAACTTTCCTCCTTAACTCTGTCACTTGTCTCCTCTTTTTCCAAAGCACAAGGTCATGGACATTCAGTTATCTCAGACCCACAGCAAGCACTTTACATGCAGCATATGACTACCATAATGACACTCATTGAAGTACCATGAGAGAACAAAACCAAAAAATAGATGTAGCATGACTCCTCAGCTCTGTAAGATGAAGCCATCAACCTACATGAAGTGAATATTTTTTTTAAAAAAAAGATTATTGGTATCCATAAAAGATAATAATGTTGGAGTCACTCCATGTCTTAATGTGATGATTTTTTTTTTTTTTTTTTTTAAGCACTGGAAGTGAGATGTCTGTGTATTCACTTCATGAATGATGGCACATGAGAGCATTAGTTTATGAGAGAGCACAAACTCACCCATATAACAACAAGTTTCCAGGGAGAATCCTCTTAGGTATGTGAGAGAGCCTCTTTGATATGTGCGAAAAAGTTTATTTCTCTAGAAGAATGGCCAGATAAGCAAGAAGTTTCAGTTATTTTCTCCCTGGAGTGGCATTGCTTTTGTCAGCAAGGAGTAACTTTGTTATAATGTCTATATGTACCGCAATTGCTTAGAAGAACAGCTAAGATCACAATACATCCTGGTGTCTGAGAAATTCTTCTTCAGATGGACTGGGTTCATCTTAAAAGAGTAATTATTGTCAGTATTACTACATCCTTCCTTCACTCATGGTCCCGCTGGAACTTTGACCTTCCTGCAGGAGGAGAAAATGCAGAGGTTGAAGGACAGGGATGAAGACAGAAAGAGAAAGAACTGATCGCAGGGCAGCTTTCTGATGATGCTGGAATGAGGCTGTGAAGAGGGAAAGGGATTATTTTTAAGATGGAACTTGAGATCCAAGTTTTCTGCTGGCATATATGGCTGAAAAGAAATGCATTCAGTCATGCCCATACACCTGTACACAGAAGATGTAAATCCCACCTGAAACAATGCTGCAGTGGATCTTTTGCAGGATTCATCATGTTGACTTAAGATTTTTCTTATACAAATACTTAAAATATTTGTATTTGTTTGTAAAGCGTCAATCACTCATTACCACAAAAATGTTGCCAAGAATAGTTCTTAAATATTTTGGCAGACAGACTTCAGACCTCACCTTTAACATATGATTGCTGTGGTGGCAGCACTAGTCTGACTCTCTCCTTTCAGAACACCCAGATTATTTGTGAAGGATCCTTTATACCTGGACCTTCTCAGATCCAGTTGTTAGACTGGGCATGCGCTGGGTGGCAGTTGTGTCAGAGGTATTAACATCTTTGCAAGATGTTGCCTAATGTCCCAAATACTAATAATGTACATTGGAGAAGACCTTATACACCATTTTTTATTATTATGCAACCAGTAGACTGAATTTCTTTGTAATGATCTAATGCTGTCTTTCAACTTCAAAGAGCTGAGTAAATACCTGAGCTTTTTAGATATTGGCTGTGGTTGGGAGGGCAGTGGCAGTGAGGAGCATGAAGGGACATGAGGAACATCATGAAGGGACTCCCAGGAGTGGAGTTATGCCCTGCAGGGGTTCCTGCACCCACCTAACACCAGTCTGCAGAGGGGAGAGTTGACACAGTAGTTAAGGTCTCTCCTCTGAATCATCAGAGCTTCCTTCCTCTATTCTAATCATCAGACCTTCTCCTTAGAAAGCCAAGCCATCCCTTTCCATCCCAGATAAAACAGCACAACTTTTGCAGCAGCTGAGCTCAGGTGGTCCAGTTGTATGGTTGACCTCAGAACCCTTTAAACATCAGGTCTACCCCTCTAGAGTGCCCCCACATCTGCCTCAGCCCTTGCTTTCCTGAGGTTTGCTGTGATGACCCCTGCTGTGGGAGCTGGGAAGGCACCTGAGCACCCCAGGATAGAGAGGAGTAGGAATGGGATAAATGAGAGACAGCCCTGTGCTGCCCTTCTCTCAGGCCTGTTCTCCTGACTTGCTACGAACAGTTGGAGACTAATGCACAAGCCATGAATTTTCCAGATATAAGGGTGATTGTTATCCTCACTCCTCTGGAATAAAGATCCTCTTTAAGGCTTTCAGAAATTATGGATAATTCAAACCAAAGTGAGTACTTACCATCCTTCAAAATTTCAGAACTCAGCTAAGGATGCATGGTTGTGTTAGTCATAGTAGTGAAACTCTACAGAGACTTCTACGGTGATGACAAAATGGCTTCAGGGTTTTATTTTTAATCCTCTTGGACCCTTATTTACACAGCAGTTATTTAAACATAATTCTCATTACTTATTTGTGCTCTTAATATATTATTACATTAATTATATATTTTTTCTGATTTATAAAGAAAAAGTCCTCAGTTATAACATCTTAGTAGATACTATTTCATTTACATGCATGTTTCTGTATTCACAGCCTTCTGTGGCTCTAACTGATCAAAGATAATAAAAAATTTATAACCTAAAAATACTCCCTTGGCCTTAGCTTACACTACTTTTAATTCATTTTAAATTATTAATATTACAGTTGTTCTTTTTGGTTTTGCATTTCAGAGTGTTTGTAGGTCACACTTTTGGCCTTGGTTTTCTGTCTTGTATCTAAATGTTTAGCATTTTCAACAGCTCCTTTACTCTTATTTCACCATTTTTCCTTGTGCTTGACTTGGAAATATCTTGCTGGCATTTCTTACAGATGTTGTTTTTTTGTTACCATCTGTGATTAAGACATGGTGTCAAGAGCTTGAAAAATAGAATTCAGGAATGAGTCAGACAAAATCACGATGCCCGAGGGAGGTATTTTCTGTTGTACATTATCAAGGTGCTCTCCTCATTTTTGAGCTGCAGTTTTACAAGCTGTGGAGGACAGAGATGAGCCAAAGTTACGGAATTTTTTTCTTTTATCAGTCATTTTTTGCCTTATCTATTCACTTGGCATATGAGCAGGAAATACTTTTTAGCACACGGCCATCATCCATTGCACCTTACTGCTGAGTAGTTGGGGATCATGTGCTAGTAATGATTCTCTGAAGACAAATGCCACCCATTTGAGTAAAAAGAAGGTTTTTTTCAGTGGCTTAGAAGTATTTTGTTTTTATTTTGACTACCTGACATTTTGAAATGAGCAGCTTTTGCATATGGTAGGAAGGGAAAAGAGTAAGAGACAGAAAAACAGATAACCATGGAAGAGACAATATGTGAATTTGTATTTTCTGTAGTAATACAGGGTCTGTTTTTAACTCTACCATCCTTGTATTCATTGTGTATCCAAAGATATACTGAGTTTCTTCCAATGCTTGTTTTTTCAGGATGCTTAATGTATGCCCTTAGCACATCCCTTTTTCTGACCCTGACTAGGAGAGAGAGGTGTAGGTGCACACATATATGCCATTCATTTTCTGGTTATTTCTCTTGTTAAAATACAGAAACATGTAGCCAGTTGTCTAAGCGAGAGGAACCAGAACAGAAAAAGAGGGTATACAAATAATATAGAGACATTTTTTTTTTAAGGCTTGACTTTGTCAGTAGATTACCTAGGTTAAGCTTTGAAGTGCTGGCCAAAGAACTGACTTTTTGCCAAAGAGCTGTTTCTTTTGTATTGAGGCCAACATTTCAGGTTTAAGTGAAGTTGGTATGGACCAGAAAGGTTGGCTCTCATGCATCTGACAGATTTTTCCCTCTCTTTCCTGGGGAAAAGGGGGTGAGGACAATTCCTTAAGGTGTATCCCTGGAGTACTAAGTGCTTTCCAGATTGCTTTGATCTGTGTAAGTGGATCCTATTAAACCTAATGCAGTCTTCTGCTTTTCGTAGAATTGGCTGGGTTGGAAGGGACCTCAAAGATCATCAAGTCCAACCCTTGATCCACTGCCGCTGCAGTTACCAGACCATGGCACTGAGTGCCACATCCAGTCTCTTTTTCAATATCTCCAGGGATGGAGAATCCACCACTTCCCGGGGCAGCCCATTCCAATGCTTGATCACCCTCTCAGTAAAGAAATTCTTTCTAATGTCCAACCTAAACCTCTCCTGGCACAACTTGAGACCTCTTGTGCCCTCTTGTCTTGCTGAGAGTTGCCTGGGAAAAGAGACCAACCCCCCCTGGCTACACCCTCCTTTCAGGGAGTTGTAGAGAGAGAGGAGGTCTCCTCTGAGCCTCCTCTTCTCCAGGCTGAACAGCCCCAGCTCCCTCAGCCTCTCCTCATAGGATCTGTGCTCTTTCTGCCTTTCTTGATAGCAATCCTTTGGTAGGGCAAATATTTTCCTTCTGTGATTAGAAGCTGGTTATTTTAAAAAGGAAATTTGATTATTCTTACTTCTCATCCTTGTTGCTATTTGTAGTGGTACTTTTCATGAAAAGAAGTATTCTGCAGCAAATATTCTGACAGCAGATGAACTTTACTGTGCCCCTTTGGCAAGATGGGAATTATACCTTGGTGTCTTTCTTTTGTACTATGGAATAAGCACACATGCACATACATGTGAGAAGAAAGAATGCAGTAAAAAGCAACAATGTACTATGAATGAGGAAAAATATTCAGTATTAGACATTCTGCATGTGTTTTCTATAGTAGATTCTTGCTGAAATTTCTGGCATTGAGGGTCTTCCTTGGGAGCTCAGTAGCCTAGGCAATATCTAGTCTTATGTTTTTCTCTGCCCATGTATTTACCTGTCTTTTTCCCTTGGGAAGAAGAGAGGCTAGTGCAGAGAAACTCATCCTCCAAATAATTTTAAATGGCATCCCTCATTGGTTTTAAGAACTGCAAGTAAATGATGCTAAGTAATACATGCATTAAAAAGAAGTGATGATAGCTTTTTGTGTCCTCTAATCTCTCCTTATTTACTGATGGGTACCACAGTGAGTGCTTGGAAGTATGGGGTGCAAAATACTCAGATATTTTTCTTCTTTTTCTGCTATATTCTATTTATATTAATGTTCTATTCTTATTTGGGTTATTGTTTAACTAGAGAAAGTATAGGAAACAAAAGATATGCTGTCATTCTATTATACATGAAATTTTTCTTGTGCAAAGTCCTATAGAAAGAAATATCACTAGTACTCTAAAGAAGTCACTTGCTTTTTGCTACTAGTAATCAGGATCATATATATTTGCTACAATGAAGCTGTATTTTGCAATTTGACTGCTATCTTCTCCTGTGCCATTTCTACACTAACCACTACCTTTTCTCTAAGTAGAGCAAAAAATCCTATCTGATCACTGCTCATCATCTTCTCTTTAGAGGCGTTAGGATACTCTGCTGGGTCATCTTGAGGTTTTGCTCTTCTCCAAGGACACTGATTGTGTGGAATAGCAGTTTTCATAACGGGAAAATTATAGGAAAAGCTCTGATTTTGATTTTTTTTTTTTCAAAAAATGTTTGATAAATGAGCTAATGAAAGCACATACAATGTCTTAGTTGTTACACTACTTAATGTTTTCTCTCTTGTTTGGAAGTGAGCCATGCTGTTGATTTCAGGTGGCTTGGGTTTGAGCTTATGGCTCAAACTGAGGTGCCTGAGGATTCATTGCAACCAGTCCTTAGCATCAGCTCTGCTGACGACAGTGTGTCCTTACTTGTGCTTAAATTTTCAGCTCCTTTGATTAACAGTGTGACAAGTGTTGCTTGTCTATGCGTAGTATATGGTGTACCATGCAATTACTATCTCAACCAAGTGATTGTTATGAAGTTCTTAGTTTTTATAGGGTTAAGATGGAGACACAGATGCAACTAAGAAAAAAAATAGGGAAAGAGAAATATAGAAGCTTTCTGCAATGTCAACAGCCACTAGAAGTACTTTACATATCACAGCCATCTTGCCCAAGGCACAGCAGGAGGCATTGACCCATTACCAATGAGATCATGTGTACAGCATTCAAGCATTCATGAAAGAAAATGTCTTTGCTTCCCTCCTTTTGCTTTATTTCCTAGTTTTTCCTTAAAAATGGCACAAAAGTAAAAACAACAACAAAAAAAATCCTGATTTTATGGATTTTATTTTTATTTTAATTTTTCTTTGTGACTCAGTCCTCTGTGGGAAGTAGATTTTTTATTTACTTTGTTACCAGCGCTTTATATTAATCCAGAGGTCAGCAATTCAAGAATCCCAAAGGATCACTGAGTTGGAACTGCTCTTCTGAGGGCAGATCAGGAGAGGTTTCCTGTAGAAGGCTGAGCATCACCTGGAGGTTCCAGGTACAGTTTGTTTACCTCCCACAAACCAGGCTGCAGTGGTGGTTGCTACTCAGTGATAAGCCCTACTCCTTCCAGGCTTGTTGAGTATGTACTGTCAGGGTAATTTTCATTTAACTAACAAAAGTATTCTTATTTCTCCACTCTGCAGCTCAGTTCTGTTGCTGTTAAAATGTTTGCTGGGGTCAGGGCTGTATCACATCATTTGATTTTGCAAAAGTTGAGCATCCTCATTTGCTTCATTGTAGCACATCTCCCCCCAGAGCAGACCCCAGAAAAGAAGTCCACTGGAGAGCATTCCCAGCTTTGACAGAGTTACTCAATTGTTGTTTGTACTAGGTGACAAACCTTAAATTTATATAGCCTCTGCCCGTTTGGGCAGATAATGAAAATAGGCAAAATAGGGAAATAGGGAGTCCAAGGTAGGAATAACACAATGACATGTTGAAGATTTTACAGAAATTTCAACCCCACATCCTTTTAGAATTTGCATGTTCTGTGTCCTTTCTTTCTATCATATTCTGACTTTCACAGGCTGTGAATCTGCATGGAAAAATGAAAAAAAAATATACCAAAAAAACAAAACAACAAAATAAAAAAACCCAACCCCCCCCTCAAAAAAGGGAAAAAACCTGCCTTGCTTTTATGTAATAGATTTGAGAGGTTACTGTATATCCAAATTGTTGTATATGAGCCTTGAAGAAAATTTAGTAATTAAGAATCAGATTTTTGCTTTGTCCTCCCATAGACTGCACTACATAGCCTTTCATTTGGGCAATGAAGAGTTCAAAATAACTTAAATTGTTTATAGCAGTTAATTTCTTTCTAAATTATTCCATTCTTATTCCTACTGACCATAAAGTCTTGGTACTTGAACATCAGCTCTACTTCTTTTGAATAGGTCATTTCATCAAAAGTGCCAGGTGCTGAGCACAGGGGATCAGAAGCTGGCTGTGTGGCAATGACTATCAGTATCTGATTCTGATTTCTATCAGCCAAATCATTATACAGGTAAAATGTTTACCCTGAAAGAAACATACATGCATATGTACAGTGTAATGAAGGTTGTTTCAGAATTGTTGCATGTCCAGGTCTCTTAGGATTTCAGTTTGAGCCCAGCCTGCAGAGAGATGGCTGCCAGTACCCATGTGGCCCACCCACTGGGACAGCCCAGGTGGCTCTGTGCAGAACCAGGGAGGCTGCATCCTTTCTGGTGTTTTACCTGGGGGACTGGTCACCAGGAGGCAGCAGGTCAGCAAGGCTGGTGGATGTGTCTGCTGCTCCTGCTCTCCCTTGCCAGCCATCCACTCCCCTCTGCCTCTCCCCCTGTTCAGACCCCAAGTACAGCAGGGTCAGAATAAGGTCAGTCCCTGCCCAGACAACCCTGATGTTCACAGCAAGCAAGCACAGGCTGGCACTGATTTTGGTTTCTGTCAAAACAATTGGGCTGTAACCCCTGCCTGCTGCTTTGGGGTGGATAGACCCTTCTCACCACTCCACTTGTTCACCTTCTGCACTGGCCTCTATACCACAGGATTTGAGTGTTGATTTAAGGTTCATTCAATGAAGAAATGGTTTTCTTTGAGAAGAATACATTGCCAAGAACCTGAAAAATCCAATCAAAATCAAGCAGTCTGCAAAGGAATGTAAGTAAATCCCCCGAACACCACAAACCGCTCAGCTTTTACTGTTAGCTACTTCTTGGTTTTTATAAAAACCTCTTGAAGATTCAGCTTCATGCTTTTTTTTATATGGGTGCTTTTTGTATATAAAATTGGGTGTCCTTTTGGAATTCTGTGATATACCTCTTTAATTTTCCAATTGATTTGCACTGCATTTTAAAAAAATAAAATTAATACCATCAGTGTTTTGTGTTATCACATTAGTGATGCTGGCTGCATCCGCTGGCAGTTCTACAAAATGCTTGCTGCTTGTACAGCTAAAGTAAAGTAAAAGTGTCCTGTGGAAACCAGCCTCTGTGTGTTTGGAGCACAGCAGCATGTTCAGTGGGACTTGTGGAGGAGGTTTGATTG
This sequence comes from Heliangelus exortis, assembly GCF_036169615.1. Lineage (NCBI taxonomy): Eukaryota > Metazoa > Chordata > Aves > Apodiformes > Trochilidae > Heliangelus > Heliangelus exortis. The sequence goes on from NC_092424.1 coordinate 45,745,599, forward strand.
ATCTGAGACTCCCAAGGTGCTGCTTCATCAGTGCTGAGTCAGGGACACTTGGGCAATGGCATGTCCACCACCCTCTGAAAACTGATAGCTAAGGAAGGTAGCACTGCTGCTCCATCTTTACCCATGCAGCAGATTTCACCTGCTGTCTCACGAGCTACTTGCTCTGCTGGCAGTGACAGAACAGCTCTCTTGAGCTGCTGTCTGACTGCAAGCACCTGGTGAGCCTGAATTCTTGTGTGAGAGTACAAGTTGTTTCTGGTGTCTGGGTCTGAGCAGTGGTATATTTCACATGTCGCTTGGGTTGTCTGATGGTGTCTGCAGCACGTCTCCTTCTCCTTGTATCCATATCCCGTCACAAGGGCTGGGAGGTGGGACTGCCAGGTTTTGCTCATGTCGCTGACTGAGTCATAAGACAGACTGTGCTGTAAGAAAATAAGGAATAGATCTAAAGAAATGAAGTTTCTTCAGAGCACTCGTTAACTGGGTCATGAATCAAACACAACAGGGACCATTTGCTATCCTTTTTCTGCAGGTAAAGGCTGACTTTTTATTCCCCAGGTAAGCTGTATAATATGATTTCAAAAGCTTGAGATCTCGCTTATCAAAGAGAGATGGCTCTGGCAAGGTCTTTGTTAGGGTCTGCAAGCAAGTGCTCAAAGCATGCACTCAAAAATCTTAATTTCAGCGTGGGCTACACTGAAAATAAAGCAGTCAATCAGAGCTTTGGAACTACTTGCTGCTGCAGGAATAAAAATGGTTGCTCACAACGTAGTGTTCTAGCTTCATGAGAACAAACCTGGCTTCCTTTTGTTGCTACTCTGTTACTCATTTAGTTAGCACTTCTGTTACAGTTCTAACTTTATGCCCCCACTAACAAGCCAACTTGAGACCAGAACGGAAACCTATAATGTGCTCAAATGTAAGACTAAAAAATATAGAGATTTGATGTGGCTTTTTTTTTTTTTTTTTTTTTTTTTCTTTTAATGAATCAAAGAAAAATGCTTCTAATTGTTTTTTCTCTAATGTCCTGGTGGTTTACACTTTAAAAAAAGTCAAAGGTTGGAGTGGTACAGATATGCTAAATACATAAGAAGCTTGTGGCAATATGAAGCCTGTTCTTTTGATTTTGCTTCAGAAGTTGTTGTTTTTTTTTTCATAAATAAATTTCAAAGGGATTCTTCAAATGCTCACAAGACAGGGATAATCAACCCTACCATCATCTGATCCCTAGTTGAGCATGTTGCCTATCAGACTGTTGACTTCCTGCAGTCAGACGACCACCATAATTTAATGCTGATAGATGAAGCTGAGCTTTACTTCCAGGTTCCTTTCCTCTTTCTCAGGGAACATTCTTTTAAACATGACATTTCTCAGTCTCTCTTTTGAAACTCACAAAGTCTCTAATCTTTAAAAAATTTATCTGCTTCACTAAAGAAAAGTGATCAGAATTATATATTGTTTACAGGAGGAAATACCAAGTACTTACTTTTATAACCTAAAAGGGAGTTCAGCCTTTCCTACAGAAAGCTGTGTTTGAAGAAGTAGTGGGTTTAAATCAAAAGAAAAAAATCATTCTTTTATTTTTCTCTTTCCTTGAAGTTGGTGGAAAAAGTCAGCTCTTGATTTGGGCACATAATATCAACCAGGAAGTATTCCCTAGAAAAACACTTAAATGTATAAATTAAGTTTGTCTCAGATTTTTTTTTCTGTGTTATCTTATACCAAAAGCCTTTTTTCTGAATCAGTTTGGAAATGGATTCTGAACCATTGAGTTTATTTATCTCACTTGCCTTCTTTCATTCTGACTGAAGAAAAGAGTTTAAAAAAAGAAAATCGTGGCCAAATAGGAAAGTAAATACTTTCAAAGTTCTCTTGCAAATTTGACAAATATAATAACTGCTCTGCTACAGAATAACAGTGGATGCAAGATATTTCAGAAACCAGTGCTGAAGGAAGGAACCAGTGGAAAATGAGAGATAAAAGCCAGTGTTATTGAATGGAGATTGTACATTTCTGTAGGCTAGGGAAAAAGTCTACAGGCTGGATACTTAAAATTAACTCTTCACTGTTACATACATATGAAGCACGTGTGGCAATGCTTTTACCTTTCTTTAAACCTAGGGCTCTGTGTCCTGTGAGTTAAATACTCACAGAGATTTACATTTGACCATTACTGATCTGCCATGTATGATTACTTTCTTTGTTGGATTTGATCTTCCTCATCTATCCTTCATTTCATCTCTGTTAGAAACTAATGATGTCTTGCTTCTCAATCCCTCCCTCTCTAAATCTGTGTTTTTTCTTTTATCTTTTTCTTTTTATCTACAGTTACAGATATTAAGTGAGAAAAAAAGCAGATGTAGAAAAGTGTCTGAAGTGTCTTTTTCTAAGGTAGTGAAGGGATCTGATGTGAGAGTCCTTTCCCTGTTCCTAGCAGTGCTATTGTAGGAGTAATTGTTTATTTCTCTTTTTATTCTCTTCTTCATCCCTGAATGATGGGACAAAATGGCAGTGGCTGTAGCTCGTTGAATGCAGTTTCTGGCGTTTGGTAGTAGAGAAGTTTTCTAAGAGCAAGGTCACCTGCTGATCTTTGCATTGACTTGTGCATTATCCTTTGTCTTTCTCATTTGCAAGTTGTTTCCATGGTGGGGCTTCCTGGTTATCTGAATATGGGTGGGGCTGGGGGAAAAAGAAAGAAAATACTTCTGACTCATCTCAGCTATTTCTGACATATATTTAAAAGCTTTATTTAGCTGATTTGCAGGGCCTGACATTCCTGCTTTGATGGGTACTGCTTGACTTTTTTATTTTGTCCATGCAAAACAGTTGTATTTTCTTCAGTGTCTTTTCAATTATTTACTACGCCTGCTCCTTACAGTTAACTATATATCATATTAGTTAGCAAAAAAAGCCAATGATATTGCAAGTCATATTAAGGTGGCTCTCACTGGAATGAAGAACAAGATCTGGAAGATCCTTTTCTTTCTTACTGTTGCTAAATTTATGCAGTTTTGAAGATGCCAGTGGTGAAGACACTGCACTGTACCTTTTTGGACTTGTGAGCTGGAGTGAAGACCTCCTCTCCATTTGTTAAGGAGTCATCCAATTATACAAAATGGGACAATGAATAAAAGCAGTGAGAAGGATTTGCCTCCTGTAAAGCACTGAGTCATACTGCCCAGTGACCTCTGTAGTGTTGCTTGGACAGCATTTAACACCTAGTTTAATCTTGCTGTAAGCTAGTTTGCATGTATCTTTATGTGCAAAAACTGGGAAAAAATGGTTAGTAGATTTAACAAAACTGTGGGAACTTTGGCTGCAAGAACAATAATACTAGAATAATGTGTTTTCTGATTTTGTTGTGCAATTTTGTGTACTACAGCTACAGTTAACTTAAATCAATGTAACACACTGGAGTCATGAGGTCTACACTGATTTGCTTGGTGTGATTCACTGCCAACTGCCTGCCATGCAACAGCTCCAACACCATTTTTCAGGCACAGATGGTGCTGTGTGCGGCTGGAGGAGAAATTGCTTACCTTTTTCTAATCCCTGTATCAATTTACAGTTTTATCTGAGTTGTAAGAGAGGTAACAGCCATCTTGAAGCCTTGTTCTAGGGAAAACAGCTGCAGTCCCGAGGCCTCTGCAGTCCCGAGGCCTCTGCAGTCCCGAGGCCTCTGCAGTCCAGCAGCAATATTGTGGTTTCTATCCATTGCAAGGCTCAACGACCTTGCCAATTTGGTGTGGCTCTCCTCAACTGATAAGCCTGGTGGGCTGGCTGCTCGTTGCGTGCAGTCTTCAGAGAGAAAACAGGATTTGAAACTGCTGGTTTGTGATGAACTATCATGGACTAATGTTGCACTCTGCATTACAGTCACTGTTGTGGGTTGGATTTTCCCAGGGTGACAACAGCTAGATGTCTTTGCTGGATGCTTTTCTTGCTTTCTCTCCTAGTGCTGGTACAAACAGTACAACAACAAAAAAAGAACTATTGGCTCCTTCCACATCCCTGCTCTCTGTGGCTTTACAGGGCAGACAAAGGATGTCCTGGGCAGCTCCAGTGGAGGGTAAGTGAACTCCTCACATGAATTATTTTGAGTTGCGATGAGAACCTGTTGTGTCCTTTAAGAAGAAAAATAAATATTTTATAAAATATAGTGTAGCACTAGTTTTGGTGGCCAGCTGGTGGGCTGGAAAATGCTTAGTATTCACTGAAATGGCAGCTAGGAAAAGAGTCTTTTATGAGAGTTTTCAGACTTGGAGCATCCTCTGACTCTACCTTGGAATGTATCCAGCCCAAGATACTAAAATCTGTGACTAAAATATAAAAGACTACTAAAATAAAGAGAAAGCACCTTCAAGCTATAATGAGCTTTCAGTCTTAGCATCTGATAAGCTGATAGGCATTCATTATATAAATATTACTGCATACACAGGAAGAATGCATAGTTCCTCAAATAACTAATTCTCCTTTTTTAGAAAGGCCAAACCAAAAACTAAGCTGTAGTACATTTCTAGCTGCTAAAAGACATATTTTTGTGCTGGAAAAAAATAGGTTTCCAGTGTGCAAGATGAAGGATAACAGGATGTTGACAAGCACATGTATTCTATGGCTGCCTGAAGGCATAAGGTAGGGAAGTGAAGCAGAAATTATAGATTATATAATGGTTTGGATTGGAAGGGACCTTAAAGATCATCTAGTTTCAATCCTCCTGCATGGGCAAGGACACCTCCACTAGACCAGGTTGCTCCAAACTCCATTCAGCCTGGCCTTGAACACTTCCAGGGAGAGGCCATCTACAGTTTCCCTGGGTAATTTGTTCCAGTGTCTCACCACGCCCATAAGAAATTATTTCTTCCTGTATCTAATATAAATCTACCCTCTTCCATTTTAAAACCATTCCCCACTCATTCTCTCACTACATGCCCTGGTAAAAAGTACCTCTCCAGCTTTCCTATAGGACCCCTTCAGGTACTTCAAGGCTGCTATAAGGTATCCTTGGAGCCTCCCCTTTTCCAGGCTGAACAAACTCAAACTCTCAGCCTATCTTCATAGGGCAGGTGCTCCAGCCCTCTGATCATCATTATGGTCCACATTTGGACTTGCTCCAACAACTCCATGTCCTTCTTATGCTGTCCTTCTTATGTCCCTAACTGGACAGAGTACTCCAGGTGGGGTATCATGAGAGAGGAGTAGAGTGGGAGAATCACCTCTCTTCATCTGCTGACCATACTTTTTCTGATGTGGGCCGGGATACAGCTGGCTTTCTGGGCTGCAAGCGCACATTGCTGGTTCACGTTCAGCTTCTCATCAACCAATATCCCCAGGTCCTTCTTCTCAGGCTGCTCTCAATCCATTCTCTACCCAGCCTCTTTTTGTACTTGGGAAAGACCCAACCCAGGTGCAGGATCTTTAAGAAATGCTGGTTTGAGATGAACCAGACAGTTGGATGTCATCAGCAAACATGCTGAGGGTGCATTTGATATGAGGGTGCACTATCCATGCTTCCAACAAAGGAGGTCCCAGTACTGATTCTTGCAGAATGCCACTCATCACTGATCTCCACTTGGACATCATGCTATTGACTTCAAATCATTGAGGATGATTGTCCAGCCAATTCCTTATCCACTGAGTGTCCCTCCTTCAAGTCCATGTCTTTCCAATTCAGAGACAAGGGCGTTGTGTGGGACAGTGTCAAATGCTTAGTGCAAGGTCAGGTAGATGACATCAGTTACTCTTGCTTATCAACCGACACTGTAACCCTGCCATAGAATGCCACCAAATTTGTCAAGCAGAATTTCCAGAAGGATCTCCTCCATGATCTTACCAGGCACAGAGCTAATACTGACTGTTGTGAGATTTTCTGGGTCTTCCTTTTTCCCTTTTCTTAAAATAGAAGTTATGTTTTCCTTTTTCCAGTCAGTGGGAACTTCACCAGACTGCCACAATTTCTCAAATATGGCTTAGCAACTTCATCTGCCAGTTCCCTCAGGACCCACAGAGGCCTCCCATCAGCTCCCATGGTCTTGTGCACCTCCAGATTCTGTAGATGGTCTTGAACCTGATCTACCCCTACTGTGGGTGGTTCTTCTCTCAATTCCCTCCTTTGCCTTCTGTGACTTGGGCTATGTGGCTTGAGCACTTTCCAGTGAAGACCGAGGAAAAATGTTGTTGACTACATCAGCCTTCTCCATATTCTGAAACCAAGTTTCCTATTTCTTTCTGAAGAGGGCCTACATTTTCCCTAGTCTTCCTTTTAGAAATGACATATTTATAGAAGCTTTTCTTGTTGCCCTTGATATCCCTGGCTAGATACAATTCTATCATGGCTTTAGCTTTTCTAACCTGATCTCTGGCTGCTCAGACAATTTCTCTATGTTCCTCCCAGGCTACCTATCCTTGTTTCCACCCTCTGTAGGCTTCCTTTCTGCACATGAATTTGTCCAGGAGCTCCTTTATGATCCATGCAGGCCTCTTGGCATTTTTGCCCACCTTCCTATATGTTGGGATGCATCACTCCTGAATTTGAAGGCGATGATTCTTGAATATTAACCATGTTTCTTTGCCTCCTTTTCCAAAGTCTGCTAAAGTCTGTTCTCTGGAAGTCCAGAGTAGCCAGCTTGTGAACCCTACTGCCCTAAGGATCCTGTGCTCCACCATCTCATGGTCACCGCAGCCAAGGCTGCCCTTGAGCTTCACACTTCCCACTGCCTCTCTTCGCTGGTGAAAACAAGGTCCAGCATAGAACCTTTCCTTGTTGGCTCCTTTATCCCTTGAAGAAGGGAGTTATCATCAACACTTTCCAAGAATCTCCTGTATTGCTTGTGCCCTGATGAGTTAGGGCATCCAACAGATATTGGAGTGGTTGAAGTTCCCTATAGAGACCAGAGCTTGTGAATATGAGACTACTCCTATCTGCCTTATCTTCCCTGTCTTCCTAGTCAAGCGACCTATAGCAAATCCCCACTGTAATGTCCCCTGTCCCTGTTCTTTATTCTGTAGATCTATGAGCTTTTGGTTATTTCCTCTGCCATTCTCAGGCAGAGCTCCATGCACTCCAGCTGGTCACTGACATAGAACACATCCTTGATGTAGAGAATTCTGTTACATTAAGAGAATGTGGGATTGATTAGACACTCCTTTAGAGATACAAATTTATGCCTGTCTACTTTTCCATTCCTCTAAAACAGACTTTCTTTATGCTCTTTTGCTACTAGCTTGTGAACAGTAGAATTACGAAGTTATGTATGTTCAAGCCTATTGCTTCATTACAATAATACTTTGGTTTAAAAGCATGAAGAAACCACACTGTACAGTTGCCAATGAAAAGTCAAAATGATGATAAGGCTGCTGAAGAAATGTACGAAAGCTCGTGGAAGAAAAATGATGTGCAAGTTAAAACCAGGATTTTTTGTCTTAAAATTCTGATGTCCTAATTGAATTCGAAGTGTCAATCTAATCTGGAGCAATGTATCATGTTATTTATATCCTTTTGGTAAACCATCAAAATAACCTTTAAAAATCAGATAGCTTGCACCTTTAACAGGCTTCTGAGGTTTTCCCTAAAAATAGTTTGTAAAGCAACAGAGTTAAATTGTTGGGGAATTGCACTCAAACACATTAGAGAGTCTATTCCTGTGGCACTTAAGCCAGCCAAAGTAATAAATATAAAATGGTAATTTTTCTCCATGAGCTGTGCTTGCTGGTCCCACATGATTTCATTCCCACTCCAGAGTAATATAACGCTGTCTGCTCAAACAATCTCCTGGATTCATGGAATAAGGCAGCATGTGGCTGCTACTTTGTTACGTGTGCTGACACAAGTCAACAATTACAACTAATCCCCTTTTACCTGAGAGTATCCCATCATCATTTCCATACAGGTGCCACTGGATTTTTTAAATTGTAAGGAAATTTAGACCAATCAATGGATTAGAAGAATGTATTGGTGTATTAAACAGAAAGTTAAAACATTGGCAGAATGGTGTATTGCTGCATTCTATATACTTTTTTGGACTGATCACCAAATAAATCAGAGTAATAACCAGATTACATATTATAGGTAGATGTTGAATAAAGCATTCAAGTTAATTTCACTCCTTTCTTTGTTTGATGAATTTATCAATCACTTATTCCCAACTGTCAGAATTTCTGTTAATTTTGGGATTTGTTCTGTTCTATCGAACTCCTGTGGGCTTCACTCTACTTGGAGGAGGTTAATTTGCTCTACTTGTTTTTTTCTAGCTTAAGGAAATTTTGGCTTCAACCTGAAAGTGGTCACAGGCACACTGATGACATAATCCTCCTGTGTTGACTGAATCATCTCTGCAGGCAGTAGGTACATTGTCAGAGCTGGTATTTTTGTATTAAGTGTCAGCTTTTATTTTAAGACATAATAGCCAAATGCTTGAGAATTGCTTGCAACACTTGGTTAAAGTGGCTATTTATCAGCCTGTTGCAGAGTATCTTGTGATATTTGCCACAATATGTAAGGCACCTATGTTAGCAGGTTAATTTTTCTTCTAAGGGTAATCCTCATCCAATCCTTTGAAGTCAGAGGGGAATGCATATGATTATCATCTTCTTACTGAGGTGCTTAACAGAGATCTTGGCAATTCAGTCATCATGGCATACTCTTTTCTACTTTTTTTCTTCATTCAACAAAGACTGCATCTTTTCTGAAGCTTCTTCTGCTGAAATACGTCACAGGATGCCCATACCCAGCGGCCTGTGGGAAATGCAATCCAGCTGGGAAGACAGTGTATGCATGGGAAGCAGAGTACAAATATCATATACAGAACTATGGAATTATTACATACATGCAAAAATTACAGTAATTTTATGATGTAAGCACACATAGCGGAGAGTTGAAAATGAAGCATTCTGACCATAGATGAAAACAAAGGAGAAATACAGGGAAGTGCTTGGGGACGGTAACTCAAGATTTTAATCACTTATACTGTTGAATAGAACCTCTTAACCTGGTGTCTTTTCATTAAGTGGATTTTGTTCATTTGTTTGCATGTTCTATGAATGCTTTGTCTGAAAATCTACTTTGCAGGGATTTTGGCTTTTTAATTTTTATCAAGTATAGTAAAAAATCCAAAGCACTGGCAGGCTGTAAAGAATAACAAGGAATTCTTCCTTTCTTGTAGTTTCTATTGGGATAAAGTTTATGTGTGCCTTGTAAAATAGAGCAGCCTCCAAAATCCTGTCAATCAGCTGGCTGAACTAATGAACTAATATATTTTTTTTGTGATTGTGCTGTGGAAAAAATTAACTGAATAGCTGAAGAACTCCTGGCTTGGAAGTTAGCACAGTTTTAAGCTTCACACAATTGTGTTTAGTTTGATCACCCAAATTAGAGCCCTTGTTCATGTGTGGTGGTAGATTTAGCCATAACTCACAGTGTGATTACTGTCAACAGCTGCCCACACCATGTCCTCAAGAAGCTACCAGAAGCAGGCAAGGCTAAAGAGTGGGTGTGCTAGCTCATGTGCCCCTGCTTTTCTCAGCTAAGTACATTAGCACAGATTGTGGTTAGTGGTGGCTCATATTATTTCAACAGGCTGAAAAATTCAGCAGAGCATGAGATGGATGTATGTCCTATGAGGTAATTTTTTTTTCGAGGATGTTAACCTAGGTTTTTCACTAGGCAAAGACCTACAGAATACAAATACTTCATCCAACCTATCTACTGCATATCAGTAATAACACTTTCATTTGCTGCCTGGGCCAAAGACATGTCACCTCCTTCCAAAGACAGCTGAGATGATTAGTTAAACTCAAATGTTAGGTAGTGTAGTGAGTTTCGTAGCTTTGGTTTGTTTTTTTGTCGGACTGTTTTTTTTTCAGTGACTTCAATTCCATTGCAGTGTAAAAGAACTGAATCTTGTCCATCTCATGATATCATTTCTTTCATTAGCATGGTAAGTTAGCACGCTGCTGAGGGTAAACTACTTCTGGTTCCTAAGCTAGTTTATTTAAGACCAGCTCAGGTATCTCTGCTTTCTACAATGCACTTTTGTCTTCAGTCATGAGTTACTTCAGTTAAACTAGCTGTGAAAGGCAAATTTTATAAAAATAACATTGTGATTCTTCATGAAATATCTCATAACTGAACCACTTGTTACTGACTGTGCTGCTTCCTGGAAAGAAGGGTTTTCAAAGTGTTCATGGAGCAAGGCAGCTGCTGCTTAGCAGAGCAGCAAATTGAGACCTTGACATTGGGGACTTGGCATTCTTTGGAGAGTTTCTATCAAGTCCTCAAGCATCAAATCCATTGCTTCTTCATTCTGCAGAAAACTTTCTCTCATCTTGTCCTAGCAGGGGCTGCACCAAACAGCTACTGAGTTATTTTTTTATTTTCACCAAAGTGTCATCTCAAAGGCTCTCTGTATCATCTTAGAGGAACATCATAAACCACCTGGCTTGGAGGACCCTTATTAAAGACCTCCCCTTCTTCCAGATATTCCAGATTGTTTTCTGTTTCTGTTACATCTTACTTTCCTGCCTTAATCAGTATTGTCAAAGTGCCTGCAGATTTTATATGACACAACTGGTTTATCTTTTTTGTTTTGTTTTGTTTGTCATAAAATGTTTTTGCCTTGGGCATCAAGAGCTCTTTTTGTCCCCCTTTTGTCTATCAAATATTTGTTCATGAGGGTTTCTGAGGTGTGTCACGGTTTACCACTGGCCCAACAATTAAACTGAGTAACAGACACTCTCTATTAATCTCTCTCTCCTCCCTGATAAGAAAGGAGAGAGAATAAGGGAGAGAGATTACACAACTTTAATGAAACAGTAATGATAAATAAGAAAAATTACTAAATATATACAAATATACAGGAAAATGGATACCACATTCCTCCCCCCTTTCCCCCAATAGCTCTCACGTCACCACCGAGGCTGCAGGGCAGCTCTGGGAAAGTCCAGGCTGGACTCCTGGAGTCGGCAGCAGTTGGGAACTGGAGGCAGGAACACACAGATAAGGGCTGGCACGGATCAGGAGCACAGGCAGACGAATGGATGGGATCCTTCCAGGATGCCAGGTGAAGGAAGGGAAGCAGGAAAGGCAGGAAGGGCAGGCAGCCGGAAGCTGGAAGCAGGAAATCATGGCTTGGCCCTCGTGATCCCTCAAATTTATACTGAGGATGACGTATATGGGATGGAATACTCTGTTTGGTCAATTCTGGTATCTATCTTGTCCGTTCCTTCCCAAAGGAGGGATACAGGTGGGACCTCTTTATTCCTTCTGGAGGGTAAAATGTTTTCCTCAGAGCTGAGCAGTGTCCTTGGCTCTGCACACCAGTCTCTAGCAGTAACTATAAACATCAAGTGTTATCAGTCCTAGAAACACACACTGTCTGAGAAACTTGCTGTTAATTTCAGCAAGTGCAACTACTTACAAGAGACTTAGCTAAAAGCAAAAGTACAAGACAGAAAATCACCTTTATCCTGGCCCAAACCAGGACAGAGGTGATAATAGGCCATTCTTAGGAGCTCTGCAAGGTTTTCACCTGCCTTTTCACTTGGAGCAGCTGTTTTTTCTTACTGTCTAGGCAAATAGGAAATAGACTACAAAGTGTCTCCTTGGTTTGTTTTGGATGTGATTTTCTTTGGTGCTCTAAATCACTGCTGTGCATTTCTGTATCTGTATGATTTTGATCACTGCTACATGGATAATACACCTATTGCAATTTTTTTAAGTATGTAGAAAAAACAGCTGTTTGCTTGCAAATTTCATGATGGTTTTTCTTCATGAAACCACAAGAAAGTTAGTTAGAAATGAGAAACAAATGCCTGTTAAACTCTAAAGCATGATTGTCATCCAAGAAATGTGGTAGCCTTAATCCACTGATTGGTAATTTTTAATTGTCTGTGTTGACCTCAAACCTCTGTGGAATTTGCCTTGAGTGACTAAGCTTTTTGTGTGGCACAAAATTTGCTGACTTGCTGTTTCTTTCTGTTGTCTACTGGCAAGGCTGTGTCCCTAAGGTATTCCCTGGAATAGAGGTTAAACTATAATATAATCTCCCCCAAGTGAGGAGACACCTGTGATTGGGCAACTCAAAAAGCAGATGTGGGTTTGTTTTCATAAGTTCCTATGCAGACATGAATGAAACCATGCCTTGGGTCATTACCCAGGTATGTGTTCCTGCTTGCACATTCCTGAAAACAGCAGCTTTGACAGAATTGTCTCCATGCAGTCCTACCAAGCCCTAAGGAGAATCAATGCAGCCTTCCTACGAGGAAGGTGAGAACTTTGCATCTGCCTGATCAGCTGTGTGTGCTGTGAGCATAAGGGCAGGTGCCAATCTAGTTCTGTATTTGTCCTGTGATACAAAACTGATTTACCTTTACAGGGTGCATGTAAAGCCCCTAGGCAACTTTTCAGGAAACATAAGAAACATCAAAGTCTTTAAGAGGTATCTGTACATGAGATGCATAAAGTCCTTAATTTTCAAGGAGTCAAATAGGCAATTGCTATTCGTCTTCTCAAGAATTCTGGAAAGTTGGATGGAAAATATTCAATTTTTTTTTTTAAGTTCTGAGGATAGTTACAAGTTGGTTTATTTGGAGATTTATGTATTTCTAAATTATCCTTTCTAAAGCTGGCACAATTGAGCTGACAACTGAAAGAAAGCTCTTTCAAAATTGGTTGGACAGGAGATTGAGCAACCTGGTCTAGTGGGAGGTGTCCCTGCCCAGGGAAGGCAGTTGGAATTAGACAATCTCTGAGTTCCCTTCCAACCCAGATCTTTCTATGATTCTATGAAAATAAGATGGCTAATCTCAGCCATGCAAACAGTAATTTTCCATACTCTAGAATACTCTAATGCTTCTGTTGACCCTTGCAGAACCTGGTTGTGTCCAGTGATTCTACTTTCCTGTACTTTCCTGATCTTCTCTGTCATTGGAGCTCTAAGGAGCATGTGGGTTATGTCAGATTTTTTTTTTTTTTTTGTGGTGTGTGTAGGGTAGGTGTTACCAGTACTATTGACTCTACAGTCCAGTAAAGTTCTGTACATAAGATCTCATGAATTTCATTTGACTCTTGAAGTTAAAGACACAGGTTTAGTAACCTGTCAGTTTTGAGAAACGTGTGTGCTTCCTGTGGCATTTGACTGTATTTCAGAAAAATGCTGTGTTGCTAGACGGGAATTGCTTATGGGAAATAGATGAAGGGCAAAAAAATATTGCCGTGCTTGATCTGACACTTTAATCTTGGATCACTGCCTCTCTTTATGAGGCTTGAAGGTCCAAGTGATCAAGAGCAAAACACAGGTAATATCACTGAATTAAAAAAAAAAAACAAAGAAGCAAACAAAAAAATCCTAAACCTGTCTGTGCATCAGTATTTGTATTAGCATGCTTTACTAAATTTGATTTTAAATTTTGCTGTTTGTTTGGTCCCAGAGACAGCTGATACCATCTGCCAGGATGGAAGAGATGTCATCAGTCTTCCCCTCAGGATGCCCTCCATGCATCCTAACAAGTCCATAAAGAGTGTAATAAAAACTTAGAGGTATTCACTAGATTTACCTGATGACAAGTTAAGAAGAAAAGGCTTCTATGTATCCCTTGTCTTGACCATTGTCACCAGGTCGTTCCTCAAAGAGCTGATTTACGGTGGTTGTGTAAGCATTGTGCATTTCAGGTTAAAAGTATGTTGCTCTTGCACAATACATAGTTTTCATATATTCCTGAACTCATTAGTATCACTGGATAATGAAATACATTACAGCACTTCTACTCAGAGAGGGCAAAGTCAAAGTTAACATACTGTACCATTCTGTGTCTGTGCTTTCCAGCTCAGCTAGAGATGAGTGTGGTGCCAAGTCCTCTCTCCTATTAATGTAATTGGTTTTCCTCACAGTAATTCACTGCAATTGCTTTGCTTCATTATAACCTTTAAGCTCTGCAAACAGTCAGCATCCAGAGGGAAACTAAGCCATAGGAGCACCTGCAAATCTGCTCTCTGCTACTGAGTTTGTCTTCTGTCATCTTTCTAATTTATTTAGAGTTTAGTTCCAATCTTTATTAAGGGTAAAAGCTTTAATCTTGAAACCCTGTACCCAGATGTGAATGGGCTGCAGATCTACCTGGCTGGCAGGAAACATGGTGTCAGGCTGCATTTCAAACTAGATTTTCAAAGATGAGTGAAGGAGACACTTAATGGGGCTGTTCCCTTGGTAATACTTTTGTACGTAGACCCTCACAGTATGCATCTATAAGAATTTTACTAGTAAGAAAAGCCTGAAATGAATCTTCTGTAAATCCCAATATATTAATTCAGTGTAATATGCCTAATGTTTGTCCCTAACCTCTGCAAGCTTTGCCCCTGGCCTCAATTTTCTGTGCTGTTTGTGGTCAAATAGAGAAAACATAGGAAAATCTAGTTCCTCATTATCACCTTTGTTCAGAAACTTCCCCTTAACCCTTAGTTTTATTATATGGTCCCTGGGTTTCAATATGTGCCATGAGATTGCTAGTACAAATATCAAGACCTGGAACAATGACCTTCTGAAATATAAATAAATCAATTGCATAGATGCAAACCTTCCTTTCTCCAAAATGGGAGGGTGTGAATAGATACACTCCTCTTTCCTTCCCTCATTATAGACCTTTCTGCCATAATACTCTCCCAAAGAGAGGAGGCTATTCATAGGCTCCCTCCCATCACCATTATGCCATGGAAAAAATGTATTTAACAGCAAGCATTAAAATAAAGAGTGTTTGAGGGAAGAAAAGTGGCTCCACAGTTTTTACACTGTCTCGATCAATTTTACTTGTTGAAAGTGCCATTTATTAGTAGCTTCCTCATTTCCCTTTTAACAGGAATTTCACAATCAAAATGGAAGGAAAAGTTGCAGAGAAGCATGCAGATACTAAGATGACTTTGTTGTTTGGAACTGCACTGTTAATCTGTTGTTTATTGTACAGGTTATTTATTGCAAGGCTGTTCCTTGCTAATTTATTTTCTGCTGTTTTTTTCTTTTTCTCCTTGGAGGCTCTGAGATAGGTCTTAAGGGCGAATTTTCAGCTGATACCTAGTGCTAAGTACTGAGATACATGCTCTGAGGTACATGCAAAGAAGCTCTCACAGTGTTCATACCACTCACAGTGTTCTATGTACAGGCTGATTTTTTTTTTTTTACAGAGGGCAACTATTTAAGGTGGGCCATAAAACTGTTATGAGTTATAAATCTCTGGAATTAGTACTGTAGAACTTTTATTCTCCAGAGAGCCAGCAATATCTATAATTGACATAGCCATATACTGTAACCAACTGCATACAAAACTATTTGTGGGATGAGCAGTCGCTCAGCCACTCAGTCACATGGCTCACGTAACAACTTTGTGAAGAACACCCGAGTTTCACTTGAGTTCTTATACAAACGGTATTAATTACCTCATTGGAATTTAAATTAGAATTTAACCAGTTGTGGGTTTGCAGATACCCAAATGCACCAACTCCAGACCAGTCCGAAACACCTAGACCGCATCTTTTAGTGTCAAACATGACTGTCTAGGTCTCTGTCAACTGCAACAATGTTGTTCAGTGACTCAGTTGCTGTTTCCTCTGTCATCATGCTCTAAGGCATGAGCAGTCAGAAGGGGAAAGAAATTTCTGTACTTCATTGAAGCTTACTGGGTTTTCCCTTCTTTAGTCTAAAATGGGTATTTTACATTACAAAGAACATGATGCCTCACTCATAGTCCTTCACAGCACTTTTTTATTCTGACTAAGTTGTGGGACGGCTGTAATGATGAGTGGATTTTAGTTGTGAATCCACAAAAATCCTGGGTAAATAAATTGACAGCAATGACTGTGTACAAAAATGTAATACCAATTATGAAGCACCTCAGATCTAGAAAAAGCTTTCAGGCAAATTACTGCTGCATCCTTAGATTTCAATGGTTTTTTTCCTACTTCCAGGCCTGTTGTCAATATATCTGAAATCACACGACTGGCAGGATCATGGGTCTGTTGTGCTCTCTGGGTTGTTCTCCTATTTCTGTATAAATATATTATCGTCACATTATAAATGATCTGACATCATAAAACCCCCTGATGTTTCCTTTGTTGATAAGCCCAGTAGAATGTCTGGTGGTTCAGACTGCCCTGATATTTGAGAAATCATATTTATTTATTTACTTATTTATTTATTATTTATTTTTAAAACCCATTTTACCCTTAGGGAGCATTATTATGGACAAAGCCCTAAATTTAATGAAGGAAAACCCCACAGGGAAGCAACCCAGAAATCACACCACAAATACAGTAGCGATATTTAACAAATTCTTCGAAAAGCCAAGGAGGAGGCAGTGGTGGAGCAGAAGGCAGCCGGATGACTGCTCCATAGAGCATCCCGTGCTCCTGGGTATTTCTGCTGCACCCCTCCATCCTGATGAACCACATGCTGGCTGCTGCCAGAGGCTGGGGCTTGATCTAGTGTGGAAAATCCTTTGTCACTGTGTTGTAGCTGACACGAAAATACAAAACATCCCTGCCAAGGACTGGCTTCCACTGGGCTGGGTACCAGCCTCCTGATGTGTACCTGCCATCTGCAAGGTGTCACAAGATGCTGTTGTCAGACAATTTCTTCTCTCCCCCACCTCCCCCTCCCCTCACTGCAAGCAGCTGAAAAAAGAAAGAATCTTCAATACTTATCAAGGTAAGATTTTGAGAAGGGAAGAGAGAGTGGTTTTGTGTTTCAGACAGTTTCCAGAAAGAAAAAGTATTCTGAAAATCCCTCAATTTTCATAAACTAGGAATACTGTGAGATTGGGACTGGATTTTGAAAAAAATAATTATGCTGTTATAGCTCCCACAGCTGAAAATGCTTCTGTGAGGAAAATGTACAGCCTAATTATGAATTGGCTACAAAAATGAAAAAAAAAAACCCTTATCCCATCCCTTTATTAGGTCACTCATTTAAATTATATATTTTCATGTAAGACAGAACTAGCTACAGATGTTACTGCCATTATGTAAAATAAAGCTGAAAAATCCCAACCAAAAAACTTTGAATCAAGAATGCAGGGAGTAATTCTGAACAGATTAGATGTTTCTACCAAGCATTTTTCCCCCAGAGAAATAAATAGCAGGAAACAGAATAAATCTTAATTGTCCATTGCATATTCAGTTGAACCAGAATGGGATAAAGCAGCACTAGGCAACTTTCAGTTTCTGTTAATTACGTCTTTTGCAATAAATACCTACATGTTTTAACATAGTTGCCTCCTGCAAAAAAGGAAAACCAAGTTGAACTTCACTTTTTGTTCCATATTGGGCTGTTCTGTTCTTTTGGTAAATAGGTTGCCTTTCTCTATGTTCTTTTTCTTCACAGCTTCATGTGTAAATAGCAGGTAGATAAGCTTGTAATTATAACAAAGAGTTCATGGGAATGGGTATTTCTTTTAAGTAGGTTGGAGTTTCTGTCTGGCTTGCCCCAGCAAGATAACCAATACAAGGCAACAATCAGGCTCATCAGTCTGTGTAGGAGCCATGTATGAAAAAGCCCCCTGACACTTACTGTACCACTGAATGCATCTCAGCTCTGATACAGCTTTCTGCACTTCATATATAAAGTGCTATTGACTGCAGTTCTATGTCAAATAATAACTCTCTGCCTAGCTACCCATGTTACCTTCAGGGTGACTACACAGGTGTAAAACTGGAAGAGAATTTAGTATGTGTTTTTAAAAAGTGGCAAAGATCAAGAGAAATTAGGATGAGGATTTCCAGTAACATCTTCTATTGTACCACTTTTGTATATAAGGTTTGTTCTTGGCCTTTACATTCTTTTTTTGTGCTGTTATTTTAACCAAAGGCTTGTACATCTTATTTAAAAATATTCTCTAAAGGAAAGGATAAAGGAAATGGATGATAGATAATTTTTCATTGGGTTAATTAAAAAATTTTGTTTTGGTTTGGTTTTAAATTGCAATACTTCCTATGCTTATATATATGCTTATATCAGTACTGAAAGTCTGAACTGAGAAACAAAAAAGAAAATTAAAAACATTAATATTTTTTTTTTATTCTGTGGCTAGGAAGTAATGAAAAATAACCCATAATGCTCTTTGCACAAAGGTCATTTTCACTCTCCCATCTGGCTTTCTTCTTTGTTAATTTGTTATTTTCTCCCTGTTTTCAACTTTGCTCTTTTATCCATTATTACTCCTAGTTCAAACCCATTTCTTTAAAATATAAACATAATCCCACTAAGGATGAAAGGCCTGCTGTAATAACTCCATTTGTCCTGCAGGTGATTACAGCCAGCAACAAGGAAAGAAAAGGAAAGGAGATGAAAAGGTATACAGTTTCTTACCACAATGTAAAGAATGACTGTGGAGGACACTTGAACGAAAATATTCCTTTAAATAAGATTCGACACTCTTGATGGAATCCTAATATCCTTATACCTCTTTTTTCCCATCCTCTTGGTGAACATTTGAAACAATGCTAAATTCCCCTTGGCAGAAAATAGGAGTCTCAGGTACACTTTGAAATTACACCATGGTGGTAAATGGATGCCACTGCTTACTAACTGAGGAAACTTATCTAAGACACTACACTAGTTCTTCTCTCTCCACTCAAGAGATTAATAATCTACATGAATCCCATCTATACAGAGAATGCAATTTAAGCTTCCTATAGAATTATTTAAGGGTCCCCTGACCTTTTTCCCTGAGATCTCACTTCATTTTTTCTCCTGATACTTTTTACTTTTTCTTTTTGTCAGTGCCTTAACTTTATTTTCTTGTCTTTCTAGTCTATTTCTGCACAAATCTGAAACTATTCCATACTTGTAGAACTGGCTTCCAAACCCCCTTCTAAAGCTTACAGGAAACAAACTTTGCATTTTAACTTTGGTGTAATTTGCATGAGACAAAATAAGGAATCCCCTGTTGCTTGTCTGCCCCTTCATTGCTTCTTTTCCCCATTCAGAGTATTGCATTATGTAGTGAATTAGCTGGTGTTCTGTGGTCCCACCAGACAGGGGAATGGCAGCATTTCTGGTCAAAAAACTCCCTGTGAGAGGTCTTGCGTGTACTTCTTCTCAAATACTGGACAGGGAGGCTCTAGATAATGGTATTGTATGCATACTATATATAATGAGTATGTGTGTATTCAGAAAAAATAACTTTCCTTATCCCCTTCTGAAATACTATTCTTGGCTTTGCTTTTAATTAGAACCTGAGATGCAATTACTGAAATAATGAATCTCGAAGCATATTTAGTTTTTCAGTTAGCAGCATTCACCTCTATTAAGACATATGAAAGGAACAACCTTGAAAACTGCTGCTTTCCACAGACAAGTGTATCACAGGGACTTTTTCTTGTACTTCATACAGTATCTAAATTATTAACTTTCTTGATGAAGTTCACAGAAATACTTTTAATAAGTTGCTACGATATTAACCTTTTGTGTAATACAAAAATTACATGTAATGATATAATTATGTTTAAATGAAACAGTTTTAAATTTCATTGCCTCTAATTTGATGTTGCTATAATTCAGCTTTAGGATGCAGTAATGCTGAAATGTGTTTGTGACCACATTTCTCTACAAATAAAACCGATAAATCCACCTTTTAAGATTGGAACTTGTACTCTTCTTGTGGACTAGAGTTCCTTGCCTAGTCCTTGTCCTTTTGCTTTGACTTTCAAGGTATGTGCATATGAAAATTTCCTTTTAGAAAACCAGGTGTGCCAGCAGCTATTTGAGTGCATAGGAATTTCACAGCCAACTGCCTCCTATGTTAGTCTCTAAATGTATGTGCACATAGGAAGAGTTCCTTATAGATACACGAAAGAATGATAACTTGTGCAGTGCTCTGTCCATCACAACATCCCTGTATCCCCGTACTGGTGCTAACCTGAAAAACACCCCTATAAACTTTCAGGAGGAAAAAAAAAAAAAAAAAAAAAAAAATATATATATATATATATATATATATATATATATATATACAGAACACTGTGGGCGGCAGAGATGCTACACTAGCTTGAAAGTTCTTACCCTCTGTCCCGGTTCTGGAGGAGTAAGATAAACCCTGCCCGGTCCCGCCCCGTCCCGCCGGGGACGGGAGGTGTCCGTGCAGTGACCGTGGGTGGGAGGGGAGGGCGGGTCAGGTGACCCCCATGGACCAATCACAGCGCTCCCGGCCCTGGGGCTCGGTGTGAAATGGCTCCGGGGGGAGCTGGCCCGGAGCCCTGGGGATGGGTGCGGAGCCGGGTGTGCTGGGTCTGTTTGTCCGTCATGGCTCCCTCTGCTGATCCTGAAGCCTCTTTTCTCGCTGGAGAGGAGCATCATTCACAAGGAGAGGTCACCTGCCCCTGCCTCTCCAAGTAGGTTGGTCTCTCCAATTTTTTTTGTGGGCTGCCACTGCGATGTGAGACTGAGGCATCCTCATACACTCCTGAGTCCAATTTTTGTAATTTTCCGGTCAGTGTGTTATTACTATTTGAGGAGTGTGTGCTCCGTATTTACATATTTGTTATACTTCACCATTTTTATTTTATGAAGCCTATTGCATTTTTTTTCAGCCTTGAAGTCTCTCCACTTCATTCTCCTTTTAGTCTTCCCCTGTAAGAGTAGCGTGGGGGAGGTGGGTGACAACTGTTACCTGGCTATTTGCCAAATTGTGATATTCCCAGAGCACTGATGGGTGTGGGTTTATTTTGGAGCTGAAATAGTTACACACCTGTGCTTTTTCATGGTCTGACAGTGCTCTCCACCACCTGAAAGAGTCTAAGTGTGCCTTTGATATGACCAAATGTGCGCATTCTTGTTTATCATAACCTATAGTATGCAAGCAGCTCCTTCAACAATTCTGAGATTCTGAGAAATACCAGCTTAGGTATTTCTGTATGGCACTTTGGCAAGTAAATAGGAGTTAGGTGCTCAACTTGCTAAGTCAGGTTGCAGGAGACTGCATCATGAGAGTTGTAATAATGAGGAGAGAACTCTTGTTTTTAGGGCCAGCTTTTCCCTTACTCAGGTGGAAGTGAAGGGCAATCTTTTTATGTAACTTGATCTTAAAACAAAGAATTTGTGGTCTTCCTGCCATGTTCCTTAGCATCTGACACAATTCTGCTTGGGGCATAGGTGTAGAAAGTAAAACAAATATTTGAGGTTTTGTGTCATGGTTTTTATGAGTTTGAGTTTATTTTTGTTTTATTTGTTTTCTAAGGCAATTGCCAATTATATACATATTCTTTAGAGATGTGTGTGAACCAGCATATTAAAAGCTGTGTAGCATTTAGTATTGCTCCTGTGTGAGGGACTGAAAACAAGGAAGGATGGATGAATTCCAGGTTGCCCGGGGCATTCAGACTCCTTAGAGGCCAATATGCTGTCCTAGTTCTTCATGTGCAATTTCCTCTTTGAAGCCAGGAACTGAAACAGAAAGGACAGAAGGAATTTTTAGTAAAATATTATAGTATCAGGTATATCAATTTGTACTGAGCTGTTTTGATTGTAATTGCTAATATCAAGTGAATTACTCTTTTTTGTTACAAGTTATTGAGACAAGTTACTTGCTGTGTCTCTCAACCACATAATTCATTTAACAGAATGTCTTCATACAAAAGCAGTATCTGGATATGAAGGCATATGTACATATTGTTTGTGGAACTTATGTTAAGGATTCTTATTCTGGAATCCCTTTGTCCAGTCTCCACAGTTTTGACAATATTTTACGAGTATGCCTGGAATTTTCCTGGGTATTTCTTCCACCATATTTTTTTAGAAATCCTAAAAAAACCTCAAACACAACAAAAAAATTAAAAATTGAATGAAGGGGAGGCTCAATACATGAACATGAGCCTTGTTTGGTTTTAGAATACAAACTTTAATATTTGAAAATATGTAAAAATAAAGCCCTCCCACTCCCTAAAGAAAATGATACTACATAGGCAGAATTAGAATGTACAGGTACAGCCATCCTGCTCCTACACACAGTTGTTTATACATACTTAGGGGGAAAAAATGAGCCTGGAAGGCAAGTTAAAATGGTTTATGGAATAAACATAAAATCACTTGCAATAAAGTCTAACAATGTTAAGTGTATTAGCATTAAGTACCAGGAGGGGCTGATTATTCTCCACAGGTAGAGATAATGGTTTAAGACACAGGAGTTAATAAATGCATAAGGAAAATTTAAAGGACTGCTTTGCACTGGAGAAGTCAATGCACTGTTTATTGTCCTAGTTTAGCTACTAACACCTTGTTTTTGTCAGTGAGAGTAAAATCAATAGCAAGAGTGTTCTACTTGTTCCTTAGTGGGAAATTAGTAAGAAAAGTAGGTACCTTCTGAGGAACAAGGAGTTAAGATACAAAAGTCCAGACAAAAACTGAGGTTAAATAGAAGAGAAATTATCTGGAGATATTTGTCTGTTAATCTGCAGCTGTAATGAAAACCAGGTTAAACAATATATTTAGTTTTAGCCATTTCCTTAATTTTACTGTCTAGTTCTCCCCCTTGTTTTAGGGCATGTGGTAAACTGTTGTGAAGATCATGGAAAGCATGATTATGGAAAGTGAAGAGGAAAACCAGAGGTCTTTTGGGAATTCTTCAAATGTTCCTGATTGTTGGCATAGCACCTGCTAGTTTTGCTTGGGGTGTAACAAGTTATAGAGAAGAAACCAATAGAACTGTCACAGGGAACTGAAGATGCTGCAACAAGTTCTGGAACCCAGAGGAGATGAAGTTAGAAATATCACACCATGTATTAAGTGTGATTAATATCACACTATTGTTACTGTTAGGTGTACAGAACGTTTGTACAGAACTGGTCCTATATAAAAGATTGTTATTTTATTCATAGAAGATTAAACTGCTTTATAAGGTTTTATGATACAAAGTTATTACAATCATCTGAGTTGGAAAGGGATGCTCTTCATACAGTGAATAACTTTGCAGATTTGCCAGCACAGAATAAGTTTAATCCATTGTTCCAGAAGTATAAAACAGCTGACAGCAGCTAGGTGTAAAATTCCATATGTATTAATGAAAAATTATTCTCTTTACTGCACAATTGTTGATACTTAAAAGGTAACACAGATTGCAGTTTGCATGCAGGAAACAATAGAGATTCTGATGTTTAAGCCTTAGAATTGATTATGCACTATAATTTCCAACCCAGTTGTTCAGTGCAGCTTTTGGTTGCAAAACAGGTTATGTTGTGTCAAAGTAAATCTATTTGATTGAAAAAGAGAAAGAAGTTTCCTGTGACCATCTTTTACCTACTAGATTGAAGAAGAAATCATCACTATATGCACTAAGTAACCTATCAAAAATCCACATTAGCTAATTACTGAAATACTAAAAAAATGTGTCAAGTTTGCAGACTTTGCAATAACTCTGAGTTGCTGTTTTTTCTGCTCTATGAACGCATTCCAAGTCTCAAAGTATGGAACCTGCATCCCTGAAGATATTTTAAGGTGATTGGCTCAAGTGCTGAGGTTATCCAAAAATGCTATTTTATAAAATAATTTTGTTGTTTGAAATTGCCTAATTAAACTAGTGAAGGTATCATCCTGTATGGTGTATAGAAAGAGCCATTGTATTCTTTCTCATAAAGTGAAGAGGGACCTGCTCTACCTTCCAGACTGTGTTTAAATATGCCCCAGTGAAGGAAATTCTTCAGTATCTCCAGAGAAGTTTCTGATATATATCTCAATATCCAGTCCAAACTTCCCTGGCTGTACAGTGACCTAGACATGTCCTCTCTTTCTAACACAAATGCCCCCTTTTTTCACAACTTTTTAATTGCTGGAAGATTATTATAATTCAGTCATGCTCTCTCTTTTCTTAAAGAAAGCCAGAGAAATTACTTTATTTTTCTGGGCACATTTTTCAAATCTCTTCTTGGTTGTCTTAGGCTTAATATTTGGAAACTGTTTACCAGGCTGGATATGCTAAACTCAGCTGAACCTAGTGAGCATTGAGAAGAACTGAGAAAAAAGTGTATTTCCTGGCTCATAAGTATGACAACCTGGTCTTAGATGGATGTGCTTTGTTTACAAGGCTGTATCACAGTGGAGATCAGTGCACATTTTATACTGTTCCCAAGCCTTCCAACTTCTGCTGTCCTGTTGCCTGGCCAGCTGGTTCATGTTGTTATGTGTGCCTTGCTTTTTCCTTTCTGAGGGTAGTTCTTCATACTCATATTGATTTGAATTTCATCATTTGGATTTCACAGCTTTTCCCCAGTGTGTCAAATGAATTATGAATTCCCCTCCTACCCCACAAGTACTACAAAGTACTTGTGCCCCTCTCAGCTGCTGACATCCATGAATTGTACAACTGTATTTTCTGTGCTGCCATCACTCAGAGAAGTGTAATTTGTAATTATAATGTGCATAATTCCATTATAGCTGGACCTCAGTTGAAAAGAGAGGAGAGGGAGGAGAAGAAAAAAAAAAAAAGCATCTAGGAGTTTCCTGATCTATGTCACCAACAAAATAAGGTCTGAAAAGCATCTGGTAAAGGCTCAGGTTTCTGAAGGATTTACTTTTTCTTTCTAAGGGATCTCTTTTTTAAATAACTCTGCAAATGTCCAAAGAACATGTGTTGTCACACAGTATTGTCACCCTTCTCTTTCCAGTCACAACTTGAGCTACCCTTGAGACAGGAAGGAGAATGAAGGAGAAACAAAATTTTTCTGTGTAAAATGAGATGTGTTTGAACTTTTACTCCAGTTTGGAACTTAAAAGCACGGAAAGCTTAATCAAGTTTTTGGAAAATCACAAAGAAGTACTATGCTTTAACAATTAAAATTATTACCACTGAATAACAGTTCTTGTCTAAAGACATAGCCTCAGAAATAAAGATTATAGTAGTTACCTCTGACTTAATGAATGAGGAAATCTAGGGGGAAAAAAAAAAAAAAAAAAAAAACCCACAAAAAAGTACCATGGTCAGTATACCACCACATAGAACTACCTGAGCTATATCTGCATTTTTCAGCAACATTAGTTACCCCAATCAAAGCATGGCAGTAAAGTAGCTTACACTGCTTTGGATACCTGAAGTTACTTCAGTTTAGCGTTAGCTTGAATATCTTTAGCCACAGTTGACTTTTTGATTTTAGTGCACCTAGGTGTTGAAGGCCAGAAATTTTTAAAGAAATTCCTTATTTAAGGTTCTTTCACACAGATTCCTTAAACATGTGTGCTGAAAACGCTGAATACCTACTAAGTTCACTGTCTGCTGTAGTTATGCCTGGAAAAGATGACTGAGGCTGTGGAAAATTGCCAGTGGATGTGAAAGTAGAATTGCCATGTAAGTTGGAGCCTTAGATAGCTGCCTGTGGTTTCAGGAAGAGAAATAGGTGTCTCATACATAAGCACCGAGTCCTGAAGTACTTTGGCACTTTGACCATTTAAATGATTTTTTTGCACTTCAGGGGAGACTCCAAATTCTGGGCAATATTTGCCTGAGCACAGTAAGATCATTAGTAGACTACTATCTGACAAAACTACCAGTGCCTGGGCAAAATGGAAGTATCCCTTCTGGAATGCTGCTTTTAAGTTCTAAGTTTTGAATTTGAAGAATTTGCTGTTCTAAGCGTATGACAGAAATACAGGAATTCTATAGTGCCACTAAGTTCCATATCTGAAATATATTATTCTTAAATAATTTATAGCCAAATATTTCTCCCTGTATTTTTAATTTCAGATGTATAAAAAAATATTTAAACAATTCTTGCGTGCATGCCCCCAGGTTCTATACAGGGAGTACAAGTGGGGTTTCAAAATGCCAGCTGACAAGGAGCAAGATTTATGTATTATTATGGCCTAAGGAAAAAGACAGCCATAGATCATATTTTTTGGATATGTAAAAAAATGCTTTCTTAAAAGCTTCAGAGAGAAAAACAAGTCTTCACAAGATGACACCATATAAACTGGTGTTGGCATTTCTGTCTGATTTGGTATCCGGCATAAAATTTCCTCATTCCTTTAAAGTGGGATGCTTGTTTTGAAACCAGTTGTTTTATAGACATGTAATTTTGTTCCAACACTGGGTAGTGTGGAGTCATGAAGAGCCTTTACTTTTGTTATTCCACCTTTTCTGTATTTAGGATTGTGGCAGTGGGTGGAAAATATGCAGGCTTCTTTGGGAGTAGGTTGTGCTGATTCTATTCAGAGCCCTGAAAGAAAAAAGGCAGTGGTTCTTAAAAGAAAGTGGCTCATGGAAGGAGAGGTATCTGGCTGCCTTAACTGTTGCAAATAGCTCTTCAGTGAGTGTAGAGCCAGAAACATCCCAGTTTCCAAACAGTAAGGATCTGCTACATGCAGGAAAGTCATTGGGTTTGTCTGCCTGTGTTGAGTTGACAGCTTGTCCCTACAGCTGATCTAATCACTTGCTACTCAAGTACAACCTACAGACATACATAATTTGCCCTTGTCTAAGAGCTTGTTTTGTAGCATCTGGAATTCTGTTTCAATCTGAGTCAGAGTTTTGCATTGCATTCAGTTTTTAATCTGAAAGAATTTATTTTCATACTACAGTGTACTCACAGTCTTTAATCTCCCAGCTTTGGCTAATACTCTTCCAATGGTAATCATCATCTGTGGCTGTATTTATCTTCCTTCTCTAATCCCTTCATACTTTATTTTCCCTTTCTTTCTATGACCTTTTTCTTTGCTGAATTTATTGCATACTTTCCCTTGGCAGTCTCTGTAAATATGTGCATTACTATTAGTTTCATCTCAATGTGTATGGAATTTATGCCTATACAGCTTGCCCTCCACTTAATTTAATCACAGGTTAATTAGATCCTCCACTTAATTTGATCAAAACGTTTCTTGAGCCAAATCACTTACATTAAGAAGACTAGCAGTACTTTCTACCCTTTAGTTTGATCAATATTGATCATTTTAAGCAGGTACTTTGGAGTAATTCAATTACTGGCTATGGATATTTTCCATTTAATTAATAATATAGGATGACATCTTTAATGAGAGAAGAGAATAAATATAGAAAATTTCTGTGGATGTGTGAATGCAGCTACGTACAAGATTTTTTGGGGGGGAAAGAATGGAACAATTTTGCTTCTGGTTTTGCTTCTATCCTGAAGTAGTTTTGGGTGGCAATCTGATCATCTCCCCTGATCATCTCCCCTACATTGTGTTGGGCAGGTTTTTACTTGTGGCCATGTTAATGACTATTAGTAAAAAAAATTTCCATTTGCTATTTTTAGATCTGAAAGCTGGGTTGATTGGACACCAACTTAGCAATTCTGTCTAGCATTGAAGTGATATTTTGTACTTCAATATCTCAATTTTGAGATGTGGCATCATCACATCTTTATTTTTATAATGCTAATTTTTTTTTCTGTTTCGTAAAATAAATGTAGATGTAGCAGAGTTCTATTGGAAGTTCTGATGTGTTGTATCTGGGTGAGGACTAATAAAGCATTAATTCTAAGTGCTAGGGAGCAAGGTGTTAATTTGGCCATTCATAAACCTGCTGTATGTGTATGTAAATAGGAAAACTAGTGTTGAATGAAGATCCAGAGAGAACATTTGTTTCCTGAAGCATGGTGTTTGCTATGTTTAAAAAAAATAAAATAAAAAAAAGAAATCTGCATTTAATTTAGTTTCTCCGGAGTGGTCATTTAAAGACCTTAAAATAACCATGAAGACAAAAGGAAGACTCAACAAAAGGCTCAGCCTTGCCTCTTTTGGGAGCTCTGATTGATAGGTGACAACCCTCTATCACATGGTAGATGACTTATTCTAGCAAGCATTTTTTCGTGTTACAACTGCCACTGTTTCCAGGTAGAGTATTTGCATTCATTTGTATAAATTTATGCTGCCAAATCTGTCTTGGAAAAATGTGCTTATTGTGAGATAGCTGTCAAATATCTCTAGCTGAGCAAGCCTTTTGGAGGCCCGTGTCAGCAGGATTATCGTGACTGTGGAAGTACAAATTCTTCTTCTCCAGAAGAGCAGCACATTGCTCTCATTTTCCTCATCAGCCACTGGATCCCTGATCCCTGGATTTATTCCAGTAGTTCCAGAAAGACACTAATACCTAAACTACCACTGCTACTATATGAGTGAAAGTACTAGATCTTCAGTAGATCTTCATCCTCTTGGAAGACAAGAAATCTGGTTGAGATAGAAAGATGGAAAAGAATTCACTTCACCTAACTTTATCCATCCAAAAATTAGGTGTCTGGTCACCTAGTCTTATCTAAAGGATGTGTGCTCTCAAGTGTGTTTTATTCTAATTTATTTATGCTAGGTTCTTCCTCTTTGTTGACATTAAAGAGATTTTATATTTCTAGCTCTAGTGAACTACTAAATTGTGAGATAGATGAAATCAGGTGAGGGGAATTCCATCCTTCAGAACTGTTAAGGCCTGTATTTTAAAAAAATAAAAAGGACAAAAAACAACAAAACCCAACACAACAACAAACCACAAATAAAAGCAAAACAGAATTAATGCTATTTTATAGTTACAGACTTGGCCATTTGGAGGAGATTGGTACTTCACTCTGATGTAAATGTAAGTAAGATGTGTAAGTGACTTAGTTTAGTGTATCATCTAGATTTTGCTTCCTTTTCTTCATCTACTTTTCACTGATTAAACATTCTTTTTTATTTATTTATTTCTCCCCCTACCTCCCCTAAAGAAACATGCAAATATCTGTCACATGGTTTTATCTGAAATCATCTGAAGCATGGTTTCAGATGCTGTAGGTCTCTTTAATGGTGATGTTACTGCTGATGGATTCTCTTTCTTACATATATCTCAAAAGTCTAATTCTTGTCCTTTATTAAAGATCAGTAAATTAAGGCAAAGATAAATAATGGGTTCTAATTCTTGAAGATAAGTTTCCATGAATGGTTTTAGATGTCTATGACTAAACTGGATTAAACTGAACTGCCCATCTGTATTTGCTTACCTAAATGCTTATAAACTAATTCTTTAGGCTGCAAGAAATGTCACTCACCCACTAGCCTCATTGGCACTCTGAATTTCAGGTATTTCTCAATGTGAACTTCAGAGTTCTATAGGTAAAGAGTAATTTATTTCCAAGTTCAGAAACTACTCTTAGACTTTCAATTACGATTTCCTAAAGCCTTTCATCCACTATATACACCGAATATTTACTTTTCCTTTTTGTCCAAGAATGTTCAAGGTCTGAGAATTCTTGCAGAAGATTTTTGTAAGCACAAGTAGTGACCTGTGCAGAGGACTATATCCATACCCCTGTTTAGAGGGAGTCTGAATCAGGGTTACAGTTGCTCTGCACTCCCTTTGTAGACAGTAGAGATAGATGAACATCACAAAAGGCTTATTCTTTCCATCTAGCTGGTGAACCATGAGATGTCCAGGCCTTTCTCTCTGGCTCTAGGGTATAACTTTGTGCCCAATGTAGAACCAAAAGTACCCAGAAGGAAATGGGACTAAGGCTAGAGTACAGTTCTGCATGTGCAATTTCATTTATGCACTGGCTTCTCGATTGTCATGAGATTTTTTTTTTTTACTGTATATGAATTTAGCTGCTTTTGTCACATCAAATGAACAAAATAGCTTCTACATAAAGGCAGGACTTTTTCTGAAGCAAGTGCCCCTCACTTTTAAACATCTGTTGACCTCACGAGAGTACTTAAAGATAAAGGGGAAAAAAAAAACCAACTACAAAAAAATCACCGTGTACTTTTGTTTGGGATGAAGGTAAGGTAGTTTCTAGTATGTACTTAAGATGCTGAAGTGCTTTTGATGTGATGGCTGGTTAGATAGAAAATGTAAGAAATAGGTCACTGAGGAACTAAAGATTCAGATTCTGCGGCACTTTGACGGAGTCCTATGACGCTGGTTCTTTTGTGTTGCTGTTGGTCCATGGCTAAGCAATGGTCTTGGATTTAAAAAGATTTTGCTATCACTTCTATTTCTCTCAAATAAAAACAGGCTTTTTCTGCTGGGAATATATTTTTATGTATACATGGAGAAAATATGTGCCATTCCTATATTAACATCTCTGACACAAGTGGTTTGTGATTTTTCTGGTTTCCATAGAAACATTAAAAACATTTATAAATCTTTCATTTTTAGGTAAACATGTTCCATTTTATGACAAACCAGCTGTTCAAACTGTTACCCCTTTTTTAACATTTACAAAGATTTTGAAAAATGTTGCTGGTAAACAATACTGGCAGCATCTTACAAACGTTTTTAAATTTGTAATTAAAAAGGTAACCTGCAAAAGCCCTACGCTATCAAAAATTTGTGTAAATATTGCATGTAGGAAAACACTCTAAGAAAAAAGCTTTGCTGGGTAGCTAATGAACAGGTTTGGTATTTAGGAGACCTGGTTTCTAACCCAAGTTCAACTATTATTCTAGTTTTGTCAGAGTAACTCTCTCCTGTTGTGTGCCATCTGAGAGTGTGATGCTTACCATTTTACCAAAGAGGTTAGACATTTATTGATGAAATTGTGATATGTAGCAGCTATGTATTCAATCATCATCATCATCTTGCTGCCTAAGTGACCTTGAGCTGGTTTACCACATGAGATGCTCTCAGTAAGAACACAGTCCTCTGCTTCAGACAGTAGAAAAATTCTTACTCACCAGAGGTAAGAATTA